>NC_041044.1:38829763-39429763 GCF_900634775.1 Gouania willdenowi
ACTGTATGCAAGGGAACCGTCCCAAGATTTATTACCAAAAATAAACATGGGAGGTGAAAGTAACTAATAACTATTACTTCGAGTACTTATTTAATTGACCCACTTTTTACTCGTGCTTGAGTATTTTATGTACAACTTACTTGTACTTGTACTTGTGGACAATTTCAATCAAGTAACAATACTTCCTCTTGAGTAGGATATATCACTACTCTTTACACTTCTGGGTAGAGGAAGTGGACATGGAAAGAAAATGGTGGTGTGTAATGAGGCAAATGTTTAGGGTATGTTTGTTTTTCATTGTCCTTAAGGAGGTCTGAGATTTTTTTGCTGATTTGACAAACCTGCATGGCTGTGTGTGGCGGCTTCCACACATATGGAGATCATTATGATGCCCAGATACTGGGGAGAGACAATCCTCAATGGGAACTTTGTCTCGTGTGTGTGTGTGTGTGTGTGTGTGTGTAATCTGAAACAGTTTCCCACATTTTGACGTTCATTACTTGGGTTTATGGAATAGAAAATAACTGTTGGATAATGGTATTCTATGTATGGTCACTAGTCAGTAATGCTCTGGCTTCAGGAAGGAAATATTTCCGGAGACAGTGGTTTGAGGTTTGGGTGACCAGCACTCAAAGCTTGCAAAGCAGTTTTGGGAACATGTGGGAGGGATGATGGGAACGGGATTACAGGAAAAAGGAATATAATAAGGAGAAAGAAATAACTTAGAGTGTGCAAACCTGCGCTAAGAGCCAAATATCAGCTCTTTGCCAGATAGTGGTAGTTGTCTGGATCAGTGATCTTGATGATGGTTACAATGATCATTAACATCTAGCAAGTGGCTGTGTTGGAATTTACAGGTGCTGGTCATATAATTAGAATATCTTAAAAAAGTTGATTTATTTCAGTAATTCCATTCAAAAAGTGGAACTTTTTTTTATTATATTTATTCATTTACACACAGACTGCTATATTTCAAATGATTATTTCTTTTAATTTTGATGATTATAACTGACAACTAATGAAAATCCCAAATTAACTATCTTAGAAAATTAGAATTCTAGAAATGTTGGCCAACTGAAAAGTATGAGCATGTACAGCACTCAATACTTAGTTGGGGCTCCTTTTGCCTGAGTTACTGCAGCAATGCAGCGTTGCAGGGAGTCCATCAGTCTGTGGCACTGCTCAGGTGTTATGAGAGCCCAGGTTGATCTGATAGTGGCCTTCAGCTCTTCTGCATTGTTGGGTCTGGTGTCTCGTGTTTTCCTCTTCACAATACTCCATAGATTTTCTATGGGGTTAAGGTGAGTTTGCTGGCCAATCAAGAACAGGGATACCATGGTCCTTAAACCAGGTACTGGTAGCTTTGGCATTGTATGCAGGTGCTAAGTCCTGTTGGAAAATAAAATCTGCATCTCTATAAAGTTGGTCAGCGCAGGAAGCATGAAGTGCTCTAAAACTTCCTAATAGACCTTGGACCTAAGGAAACACAGTGGACCAACACCAGCACATGACATGGCACCCCAAACCATCACTGACTGTGGAAACTTTACACTTGACCTCAAGCAACGTGGATTCTGTGCCTCTCCTCTCTTCCTCCAGACTCTGGGACCTCGATTTCCAAAGGACATGTGAAATGTACTTTCATCAGAGAACATAACTTTGGACCATTCAGCAGCAGTCCAGTCCTTTTTGTCTTTAGCCCAGGTGAGACGCTTCTGACGCTGTGTCTTGTTCAAGAGTGGTTCTACACACGGAATGTGACAGCTGAAACCCATGTCTTGCAAACATCTGTGCATGGTGGTTCTTGAAGCACTGATGAGATAAAAACAAGATAATAACTCAGGGCGCGAGATAATCAGCAATTTAAAGTAGAAAAAAAATAAATAAATAAAGTGGAATGCTCATTTACATAGCGTATTATGGTAAAGCTGTCAGAAGCCGAGGGGAGATTCATGGTGCGTTCAATTACACCTCAAATCACACAAACAGTACTGTACAGGTGTACTGTACCAAAAATTATTCAAAAATCTAAATGTTTTCACAGCCTCCCATGTACCTCTGTGTGCTACAGAGAATGTAGTTGAACATTGGCATAGAGGTACCTGAAGGCCTGTGGAACAAGAATGTGGACTAAATGGTGAATGGACTTGATTTATATAGCGCTTTATCCCCACACTGAAGCAGTCTCAAAGCACTTTACATAACAGCTCATTCACCCAATCACTCTCACATTCACACACCAGTGGGACAGGACTGCCATGCAAGGCACTAGTCGACCACTGGGAGCAACTTATGGTTTAGTGTCTTGCCCAAGGACACTTCGACACATAGTCAGGTACTGGGATCGAACCCCCAACCTCTCGATCAGAAGACGACCCACTACCACCAAAATTTGATTTTCAATGAATTTTTGGTACAACAACCCTGTACAGTACTGTCGGTGTGATTTATGCTTGCAACTGAGGTGTACTTGAATGCACCATGAAACATTTTTGGTACAATACGCCTGTAAAGTACTGTTGGTGAATCTCCCATCGGCTTCCGGCGGCTTTACTGTAATACGCAATGTTAACAGGCATTCTACTTTAAACCGGTGATTATCTCTCTCCCCCCACCCACCTTTTTTTTTTTTTCATCTCACCCATGTCCCTTACCGGGCTTTTGTAAAGCTGAACATAGGGATTTTTCATTATTTTTTAGCTGCTCAAAATCCAGGATAGATTTCAATCACCCCGCAAAATCAAAAGCACTTGTTCCTTATTCTATTTTGGATATTCCTGAAATTTTGATCAAAATCTGTCCATTATTTGAGTTGGACTATTCAGACAAATAAATAAAATAACGCTGATAAAAACATAATAAAACAAGGTGGTAAAGAGGTAGCTGAGAAAGGGGAATTATCAGAGAAAGTAGATTATAAATGTTGGCAAGAAGAGGAAATGTGAAAGGACAAAGCCATATTGAACACGGTTCTAGCTAGCACTGTGACAAAAACGAACACATTACCATGCAATGATGGAAATATGTCATTTTTGATGTGTTTCATATGCTTTTGCCAATGACTTCAAAGTGCACCGGCCTCTGTCAATTCCACTTTAATGTTTCACATGTAGCGAGTTGGAGCAGACAAATGCCACTGCACGCTTCCCACGTTTGTTCTTATTTGAATGATACGTTCACGCTGGAGATAGAGGCAAGCTGAAACAGAAGTCGAGGTTTGAAGACAAATGGCTTCAATTTACAGTAGCAAATTAAAAGTCTTATCTCGCGCAGTCAGAGCGTATTTCATTTCCCTTTACATTAAAAAAAATCCCTGAGATGTCCTCCTGGAAATGGGGAGAGTGAAACTTTGAAAAAAGCAAATGAATATCCAATGGGAGTTCTTTTTTCTCATGGTTTTATGACAGGGTTAGAAGGCACACACTGGAATGTGTGTGGAGTCGTGAGGCGCACACACACACACACACACGGGACCCGTTAACCTGACCCCCACTCTTCACTTGAATAAATATTTGATGTCTTCAGTTAAAGTGTCAAACCAGGAGCTGTAACAGCACTTATTTATCATCATCCACATCATTAACAACGTCTCCCTTTACCTTTCTCCATTCCTCTGAGCAAACACTGGCCTTTGCTTTCATAATAAACACTTGGCTGTTTAACTTGACTACACTGACATGGCTCTCCAAGAAGGCTGTGGTCATAAGTGCTTTGTGATGAAGTCGAAGGAAATTAACTTCCATACATTGTCCACGGTGAGCTTTGAACATTCTGCAGGTCTGTTTTAGATCAGTGGTTCCCTAACTTTTTTGGCTCAAGTGCCACTTTCTCTAACTTTTGAATGCAAGTACCCACGTTATCTGACCAGCACATTTTGCTCAGAATTCTGTGAACAAAAACACCTCTCGAGCATAATGATGGAATGAATGAGTGATAACACACATTTTAAAGAACCTCATGTTGTAAATATGTGGAATCAAATTGTGTTCCAGAACAAAACCAGGTCCTGACCAGGTTAGTCGTTCAGCCTAAGTTACCATGGTGAATTAACCCCGTAAGTTGTTGGCGAGGTTCATAGCACAGCACATACTGATTAAATCCCCGAAGTTAGCCTGATAAGAGGTTATCTAGCTTCATATTATAGCCCTTTTATTATTCAGTATAGTTTTATTCTATTTTGTGCATTTCTGATGTCGGTTTAATATTTGTGTGTGTGTTTTTGGTGTCATTTTGTGTTTTTTGTTTTGTCCTTTTTATTATTCAGTATATTTTTCTTTTATTTTGCGTGTTGTCGTTATGTAAGTTGCTGGTAATATTTAGTATGATCATCATTTTTAACTAAAAAAACATTATAAACAACATATTTTTAATGTTTTGATCTGCCTCTCTCTCTCTCTCTCTCTCTCTCTTTCAAGTCCCCCCTGCAGTGCCAACGTGTACCCTTAGGGGTATACATACTCCATTTGAGAAACACTCTTCTAGAGTATACAGAGTAACAGAGGCTTTGGTTTCCTCTGAGACTGCGTTAAAGCTAAAAAAAAAAAAACACATTTAAGCAAAAGTTGAGTCAAAATGAGTTGAGTTTTTCTGACAGCTGAATATTTATCAGGTCTCAGGGAAAAATAGGGGGAGAGGTCTGCAGATATTGGCTTCTTTAATCCAGAGCTGGAAGGTGTTTTCCTTAAAAATGATATCCAGAGTTTCTGAGAAATCTATATTTATGTATGATTCTTTTGAAATTCATAAAAATACCAAACTAGTATTTTACTATGGACTACTGCCAGTGGTCATTCATATACATTAATGTATAAAAGTCCCTCCTTCGTGCTATAGACCCCTATAGAAATGGAAACGATCGCTAATGGGTCCCAGCCAATAGGCTTCAACTTTGTGTTTTTGAGACTGTCAATCAAAGTAAATGTGAAACAAGGCTGCGCGTCACAACAGCAAACAGGCAAATATGATTTTGGCTCTTACATGATTCATAGACCTATATCAATGTGACCTTGTTATGTTCTGCGATGTATTTTGTGCTCTCAATAACATGGTGGGATAAAAGGTTCGGGCTTTTCAAAATACTTTTTTCAGTCTAGAGAAATAGGACCTCAAATTTTCAGTTATCATGAAAATTTGATGGAAATTACAGAATTGACTTCCTGAAACGACATCACAGTTATGACATCACTACCCTCACCTACATGTTTAGGAAGAATATTGTTTATTTTTACCATATTTGCCCATTAAAATCTGTTTCAATGCACATTGCAGTACAATATGTATATTTTGAATGACAAATCTAAATCTATTCCATTTTTGTTCAATTCAGTGAATGTTCAGAGGACACAAACAAACAGACTTTTCACATATAGTGCAAATACTTGTACTTCAAATATTGTGAGATTTGGCGTAGCAGTTTTCTGAAGCATCAATAATTAGGAATTTCTGGCATAGTTTCAGAATCAAAATCAAAAAAAAAAATTGTTCACCAGGTACAGTTTAAAACAGTACAAGGAATTTAACTTGGCAGTGAGTGCGAAGAACATGCGCACCAACACACCGAGGCAGCCATCTGCGGACATATAGTGCGTTTGTGATTACGTTAAATAATGTAAAGCTGATAAAAACAGAAATAAGGTGAGAATGGGGATTCTGAAAGGAAAAATAATGAAAATGGTTAGACCTTGAAAGACCTTGAATGGAAAATCAGAGAATAGAGATAAACATAGAGTAGGTAAAGCTTTACAATCCATGCAACACATTCCTATTTCATCTTGGCACTAACCTAAAGGTAATGGACTTTGAATCTGTAAAGTCAGAGCTGCTAAGGAACGATCTTACTTTATCCTACATTTACTCACGACCAAGACCCTAAAATACTCAATGTCCCCCTAAATGATGTAGTTTAACAAGCAAAGTCCTGAAAGCTAATGGACCACTACACCCACTAAAAACTTACAGACCACCTAAAGCTGAAAATTCTCTACAATGGTCACTTCAATAATCAAATGATCAAATTATTTATTATCACCTCACTTTCATCCTTCCTAAATATCTATTTTTTTTCAATGATTAAAAAAAAAATTGTTTTTAAAATGCATTCAAACTTTTCCAACTATGATAGATAAAATGTATTTTATTCTTAGTTTTTTTGTATCCACTGATTTTGTTGAGTTTTTTGACTTTGGAACGTCTATTGGCTCAAATAAGTCGACGAGTGATGTTATTGATTGTTTTCTCATTGCATCAGCCCTCATTGAGTTTTCATTGTGCACATAATTATTTAATGTAAATATAAAACTTAAAAAATCTAAATAAAATTTGGGAGCTTTCTCTTTTGACATACCATTTGGTTTTTAACAGGTCATTTTGTTTTTTTTTTCCAGTCACCCATGTAGGTTGTCCACTAGCATAGTTTCTGCTTGATTAGCTTTACTCTATTCTTATTTACACATTTTAAACAATGCTGTGTATTGATCAAATCATATCTCATTACTTCACTTTGTTTTTTTTTTTTTGTTTTTTTTTAAATATTAAAAAAAAGCATTTCGTGCCACATTACTTCTGATTGTGTAAACTTAAAATGCATGTATTATTTATTTCTTTTATCCAATCATTTTGTTGGGTCTTGTGACTATTGGCTCAAATAAGTTGACAAGTGATGTTAAATATTGTGTTTTTCCCATTGCACCAGCCACTTTCATTGTGCATATATTTCTTTAATATAATTAAATAACTTTTTTTAAATTTTTATTTAGGGGTCTTTTTTCTCTTGACTTCAACTGGGATTTGGTCCATTTTTACTTACTAATTTGATCCATTAAGGTTGTCCAGTAGCACAGTTTCTGTTAGATTTGCTTTAATTACTCTTCTCTTATTTACACATTTTAAACAATGCTGTGTATTGATACCCAATGCCATTTCACTCCTAAAATTTTGTTGAGTTTTGATAATTATATTCAACTTTTTCCATTTAATGTCACGATTAAGGAAAAACATATCTTGTAAAGTCAGTATATACCTTCAGGGAGCCTAAGATAAAACATCCGTGATCAGCACTTCTACTTATCCTGAAAGCTGTGATGAGAAAGAGCTTTCGACCTCTCTCTTCTTTCACCTCCCAGTGGATTACAAGTTAAATCTGCCCAATGTGTGAGCGAGAAATCTGTAGCATTCCTTCACTTCAGCAATCCATGAGAATGTTTATACATGCTTGAGCAGATTGCACACCAGGCAAGCTCCACAATCCCTCCACGTCCCGTAACTGAGCTCAGGTAAACAGTCGGACAGGAAGCATCAACCTGAAACAGAGGAAGGAGAGTGGTGGTGTGGGGTGGGGGGCGGGGGAGTGTCGGCATCCCAGAAAGGAGAGAGCAGCAATTTTTGGAGCTTATTGAATAAGTGGTTGATTATGGCTGGAGCCAGTGGCTGGAGAGTTTTTTTTTTTTTTTTTTTCTGCCCGTCTCTGCTAATGTAATTGAGTGCAGCTGTCAGGCTTTTCTGCACAAAGCGTTGTGTTTGGTTTAAGTCCAGTGTCACAGTTTGCATAGCCAAGACGTGCTTGTATAGGGAAACGAGTGAAAAAAAAAAAAAGAAAAAGCTGAGCATCTGTGTTTCATGTGTGATGTGTGCTGGTGAAAGTTAAGAAAAACGTCACTTGGAGTCACATTCACGATACGACTGCCCACGGAGGAGCCTTGGCTGGAAGGGGAAAGAAGCTGGTTCTACATGAATTAAGACATGCGTGCCAGTTCGAAACACAGCGAACAACTGTGGAGCAGCTGTGCTGGCAGAGCTCTCGCTGAGAAAGGTGTAAAAATATACTGGAACAGTAACGACTTATCTTCATCCTTTTTCTCTTGCGCCGCAGCACAATTTTCAGCTGATTGTATCAGATCAGAGGAAGGAATCTGTGTTCCTCTAAACTCAAACAGAAAATAAAGTACGCTTTGCTTCGTTTTAAGGTCACGCATAATGTATTGTTTCCTGAGGGCAAATGGCCCATAATTACAGAAGGATTACCTCCTATAGTAGATTACAAACAATGTGTGTCATTTTTAAATTCATAATGGGGCCATACTTTATTTTGATATCGACAGTGCCAACCGGTATAACAAGCCAGTATGACCAAAAATTTAACATAGCGTTAGTTCAGGCAGGCCGGAGACGTCAAGCCAGCCACACCTTCAATCAACCAACACCCCAGATTTGCTCCCTAATGGCCAAAGCATACAGGATGCACTACTTAAACCATGACAGCTGCCTCATACCTCTTCAGCAAGCATCTTACAACGAACCTCAGCCCCAACTCCTCCAGGTCAATATGTATCCAAACGGGTATCATTTGCGTTTGAGCGTGGACGTAGATAACCGGAGTTTTAAGTTTCCAAACGACACTGTCTGCGACATCTAATGAATAAATGTCATATTTGCGCTCCTGTTTATGTCGGGATACTGTACTATTTGAATCGTTGCTACAGGAGCTTTTTGGCTGGCTGTTGGTAGGAGTCCAACTACTGCGTGGATCAGACCTGGACACACTTCCAGCTGGTGGGACAACTTTGAGAACAAAGTTGTCATTGCGGATGAGTGGCGTGACAAGTTCCACGTCACGATCCTCCCTCCTGTCATTGACGGAGTTGCTTCATCCTCATATAAATGGACAGGCCACAATAATGTGATCACCAGTCAGTGTGGTTTAAAAAGTTGCATGCACCCTATACTATTTGACTCATGAGGGTAGATTACGTAAAATAGCAAATGCTTTTGGTTTGTCCAGACATGTCGTCTCAAACATTGTTAGGCAGGTGTGCAAAGCTATAAGGGTGCACTTGGGACCCCAAAATATAAAGCTGCCAACAACAGAGAGTGATGTCCATTTACTTGTGAATAGTACATTTATGCAGTTTTGTGTGGATGGATTTTTTCTTTTAAACTATGATGTGGACGTAACTTTTTTTAAAAACAGGAGGGCTGATATCCATTTATAACAAGCTGGGCCTGCACAACATTTCCTGCCAAATAGCACGTTCCCGAGAATTCAGTCAAATGACTCGGTTCCGCCTAGTAAAAAAAGTCTCCGTGAGGCTCTTGACATCCACTCATAGAATATCCATGTCAAATTACAACCTGATTCAACGAGCATTAACGGAGGAGTCGTCATTTGAAAAATGGGGCGGCGCCCCCGTGACACCTACGGGGCAATGGGCCCCATTTATATATTGGCATGTGCCAATCATTTGGGACCACCATACGTTGTAATATTTGACTCGCAAATAAATGACCTAAAATTGGGCTCCGAGTGTCGATGCATACATGTCCATAGATTATACCTACTAAATTAGCCCGATCCGTTCACGATTAACAGAGTAGCGATTTTAACTAGTGTACCCAACAACAAGTAGAAGAACAACAACAACAAAGTGAGTGGCATTTTTGAGTCCGGTAGTCCGGACTAAAAATACCCAGCTACGTGTGGCCAAGGCCTTAGTCATTGTAAACGAGATGATAAATATTTGATATTCTATGGCTTCTCCAGGTTTTCTCACTATCTGCTAAAGGTCGTGAAAACTGTCATGTCAAGACCTTGACCCCATGTGCATTAAATGGAATACTATGCAATGCAATATAGTGCAAAGTGAAAATACTGTGTTGTTTCAGCACCACTAATGCCAAATTTCAGCTGATTGTGTCAGTTCAGATGAAGGAATCAAATCTGTGTTCCTTCAAACTCAAACAGAAAAAAAAGTACGCTTTGCTTCGTTTTAAGGTCACGCCTAATGTATTGCATTGCTAATTTCGAGGCACACACACACACACAGACACACACACACACCCCGTATCGACTTTTACTGCGGTACTGACCTACAAAAACAAGAGCAGATCCACTCCCTTGTATTAGGTCAGCAATTTGTGAGACCGCAGACACATTTCCAATATCCTTCGCTCCAATCAGCCATCTTGATTGTCCTAGTTATTTCATTTGACTCGGTGAGAGGGAGCGTAGCTGAGACAAAAGAATGGAGAGCAGATGAGGAGTTGAACCCCCTCATTACAGGCTAATCTTGGCTCCCGTTTGCTTTCCAATCAGAGCTTATAATAATAGGGCCCAGAGGAACAGGAAGATGGGGGGCTCAGAGGTTTTCAGGGATCAAGGGGGTCACACATGTTTTGGATGAGAAGTGCGAGAGCATTGGCGCGGCTATGAATGCGTATCAACACGGTGAGACCTCATTCAGGTGGCGAGGGATGATAGTTGAATGCGGTACGAGTACGCAATGAACCCACACACACACACACACTGATGGATACGAGGATAGCAATTAAGCTGATTCAGAAGAATGGAGGTTGGAAAGTGAAAGGAGGACATGCAGGGCTAAAAAGAGCAACGAGGTGTGTGTGTATGTGTGCAGTAGAGCTGAGAGGTTGGAAGAACACGGTGAGGTAGAGGAAGTTAGACTGGAGATGAAGATGAAACAGAGATGATTGAAGGAAGTTGTTGGGAGGAGGAGAGGGAGCTGAAAACGCTTACTGGGGAGAACGTGTGGAGTGGCGGATGTGAACACTTCAAAAACTGCAGGACTTGGAAAACTCCTTCTGGTTCCCATGAACTCAAAGTCTCATGAGACCTTAGAGTGGGGGGTGAACTACAGGGTATGATACTTCCTGGAGATCCTCAAATAGACACTAATGGGAAAATCCCACGCGGATGAACAATAGATGAATACACAAATAAAGAAGAAGAAGAAGAAGAAGCAACTGTTGAGGGAAAAGGCCCAGAGGTAAAGCTGCACAATTAATAAAATTTGAATCTCAATTTTAGCAATTTTTACATTTAAAATGTGCTTTGCTGCATATCAAACCAGGCACTTTCTCAACCCCAGTAGTCAGCCAACCACCAGGAGGCGAACACATGATTAAGGCTCCATTAACCTACCTTAATAATAACGCTTCAGCGGCTTTGCAGTTTTTCTATATAGTAATAATTTAGTTTATTTCTTTGGCTGTTGCAGTTGTTAATGGTGAAAAACGGCAGTAGGTAGGTTCTGTTTAGTTTTGTTTGTGTTTAGCCCTTGTGGTCTTTTAGTTTTTCTGAGTCTTAGGTATGTTCTCTTTTGTTAACTCTTGTCTCTGTGTTTCCAGGGATTCCTGCTTGTGGCTCCACCCCCCATGTCTGTGTGCTTGGTTAGTGACTGATGAGCTCCCTCATGTTTCCACCCAGGTGTGGCCCATTCCCAATCGAGGCCTCCTCCACTATTTAGCTGAGTGCTTGAACACTGATTGCTCGCTGGTTCATTGTATTGTGTACCTTTCCTGTGTGCTGTTGCGTTTGGTCCCTGGTTTTTCTTGTGCCCTGTTGAATTTAGTTTTTTTTTTTGTTATTAAATGTGGTTCCAACAATGCTACACCTGCATTCTGTCTCCATCTCTCCCTGCATTTGAGTCTACACTTCCTCTAACTGTGACATATAGAGCATAATGATGGAATGAATGAGTGATTACACATTTTGAAGAATATATAATCTAATTTTGTAAATAAGTGGAAAGAAACAGTATTTAGTGCAGTAGTAATCAACTGCTGGGTTGGGACTCAAAAGTGGGTCGTGGACAGCTGGTCAGAAAAAAAAAACAAAAAAAACAATAGCTTACTTATTGTTTCTCATGTTGGACTTTTATTTTGAAAGATTTTTTTTTTTTTTCTTTTGACAGGCATGTTGCACAGGAAAATACATAGATTTAGTTTTATAAAATAATGTGTGTGTGTGTGTGTGTGTGTGTGTGTGTGTGTTTTCAACAGCAATTTTTGAAAAACTAAATTTGGTTGGTTGAATTCTCCAAAATATAAAAAGAGTGTCGCAATTTATTGACCGTGGCAAAAGTGAGACTAGTTGAGAACCCCTGATTTAATGCAATTCCCAAACTTTTTTGAATCGTGACCCCATTTTGATATCAAAAATTTCTGGCAACCCCATTTTTTTTACTGCATTTTAGTTGAACTGAATTTAAATTTCACAAAATGAAAGTATAGAAATACCAGAATGTGTGTTTGATTTTATTTTTATTTTTTAAATTAAAAAAATCTCAGGCGACCCCACATGGGGTCCCAACCCCAAGGTTAAAAACCCTGATTTAGAGGTACCTGAATGTTAAAAAATGTGTTAATTAAAAATACAGATATTTTTCTTAACATGATAAATAATCGTGATGAAAATTTGCATCCAAATATTCTTGATGATCATTTTGGCCTTAACCGTGGAGCCCTACCCAGAGCTACTGGTCAGGAGAACACTTCCCAACCTCGTCGAGCTCCAATAGAGTCTGCATTTAACTGCTTGACTTCACACGGTGAAAACAGAGACTGTCTTTTATCATATAGCTAATGGAACTCATTTGTTCCACCGAGGGAAGCATTCCTTATCCACAAACACAGCGCTGCAGGAGCTGTTCGATTAACGCAACCAACCACTCAGCAAAAAGAATACTAGAGAAGTTGCTGAACTCACAGAGAGAGCTGTTTGGGTAGCGTTGGCACTAATTAGCACTACCTTCACTGGGAGCACTTTCTTCTTAATAATTCAGCGTAATTGGCGACATGACACATACTTTAAATCTACAGTCTTTATTGCTAATTATATTCATGCCACATAGAACACGGAGCCCAATTTCATCCAAAAAAAGAGCTTGCAAAAGCTTTGAGACAGCACTCTGAATTAACATTTGGTGATCTAAAATGCTTCCGTACCCTCCTACTTAATTCTATTACCTCCGTGCTGTATCGCTGTAAATCCTTTAGGCCAAAGAAGGGAAGAAAAAAAGAAAAAAGCTGCATAACGTAGGAAAAATGAGCAGTTTTCCTTCCATTTGTGGGTAGGAAGTGATTGTCCTGAATAGTTATTTCCTTCTCTTCTTCTCCACTGTTATGCTTTAAGAAAATTGCCAGTTTCTAAAAACAGCAGCCATGCATCTCTTTTGGCAGATGAAAAAACTCAGAGCCATGTGTTTATTTCTCCCCAGGACAAATTGTGGAGTAGCTGTGGACTATCCGTTTATTTCTGTTTGTGTGTGTGTGTGTGTGTGTGTGTGTGTAGAAGAGTGGGGAGTTGAGTGGGTGGCTGTGTGAGAAAAAGACTTTTCCTCTGGTGCGTTTGTTGTGAAAGGGTCATGGGACTTCCTGGACACAGTGTATCACAGACTCATCGTATACATCGTGTCTTTCGTCATTGTTTCCCAATAACAAGGTTTCCTCAGAACTGGTGTGAAATGGAAACAGCCAGAGGTGAAAGTAAGGGATTACAAGTACTCACGTTACTGTATTTGACTTGCTTTTATGGGTACTTTATTGAGTATATTTCTAAATCAGTAATTTACTGAGTAAATTACATACAGTATTTTTTGTTTTAAAATGATCAACGGACATTGTGAAACTACAAAATATTAAATAACAGATAACAATCAAATGCATTGCATCATAGGAGATGTTAACCAGATTAAAATACTGTGATATGTTATTATGTAGTTGCATTTTTCCCTGTATATTGTCTTGTATATTCCCTGTAATTAGTATTCTTTTAAAGTGACAATTGAATATTCTGTCCAGGGACTACAGATGGAAAATAGGTTAAATCTGATTAACTTTCTCTGTTGATAATAATGTACAGTGTCCCTGTTAAATAAGTAAAACGTAATGCATCGTGTCAAAAAAGCATTGACTGCCAGTTATTTTCTATATGTTCTTAGTTGTTCTTAGATGTACTGTTTTAAAGTTCATGAATTTGCCTATACCTTAGAGCCTGAGAAGTTTTTAAATTTCAAATTGAATTCATTTGTGTTATTTTATTTAAAAAACAATTGTACATTTTAACAAACATTTTATTTCATACAGACACCTTTGTGGAAAATAAATTAAGTTCCAATTGTACAAGATTTGGTCTTTTCCTTTTTCAGTTTATACATGAGATGTTTACTGTACGCAAGGGAACCGTGGCAAGATTTATTACAAAAAATGAACGTGGTGGGTGAAAGTAACTAGTAACTTTTACTTTCAGATACCTTTTACTTGTACTTAGAATAGAATAGAAGCTTTTATTGTCATTGTAAAACATATACAACAAAATGTAGACGCTCTCCAAGAATGTGAAATGAATGACATGACGCAATATAATAGAAAATACTACTCAGCACACTATATACACGACCATAACCTGCAATATATTAGTATGGCACAGATAGTGGATTGCACTTGATGTGAAGTACTTGAATGTTTTACATATGACTTTCTTGTACTTGAGTACAATTTAAATCAACAGTTCTTTTACTTGAGCAGGATATATACTCTTTACACCTCTGGAAACAGCTGAGGGATAAGGTGATCATGTTTGGCTTTGATAGATTTCATACCGTCAAGACAGGTAGAGAGAAAAAAATGACAACAATGGACTCTGAAGTGGAGAATTCGAGACGACTTCTCATCAACACTGTGTTGAAGTCAGTTTGCCAAATTGGAATAATGTGTAAAAGCCTTCGAGCATCCTCTCTCTCTCTGTGTGTGTGTGTGCACCTCACAAATCAAGCCTCAATGTTTGAAAGCAATCATCCAAATCCGTTGACTTCTCACAACTGACGAAACTCAACCTTGTCAGCGTGAGTAAATCAAGTCCACCGCTCACGCCCTGCATTCAAATCATAATAGTAAAAAAACGCTATAAAACTCAATACCCTCCATTGATAGCTGCAGGTTCATACACCTCTGAATAATTTCCTCTCATTTAACCTAAAATACATCAAAATGAAATCCTCCCCTTGCTTTTGTGGTAAATAAAACGCTCCAGTGAACCACAATGTCCACACAGCAACAGCCCATACGGCAACCGCACATCGAGCCTTTAGGGCTTCTGGAAGACAAAAGGTGCCTGAATTCATTTGCATGCAATTGCCTCGTATCTGAACATCCATTCAGAGAAAATCTCCTCTTCCCACAGTCATGTTGTCCTGCTTCAATGGCTCACCTTCAATGCACTGAAAGTTTCCAAAAGAGAGAGATAAGATGTGGAGTGTCTCATCTGTTGATAAATGCCTCATACCCAACTTTCTAACTCCAGCTATATCATCAACACTGTTGTTTGCAGTGCTTAGATTGACTAGCCTCGATTACATGTTTTTTTTTTTTTTTTTTTTTTTTTTTTCCATTCGGAATTAGTTATTCCGAATTAAATTGTTCTACTTTGGGTTCATGTGGAAATAGTAATTCCAAATTAAGGTTTACATGGAAAACAGATTAAATTCTACTTTAGGTCTGGGGGGTATGGAAGGCTTCTGATTGGACATAAGGCGAACGTGACAAATCACGTCTATCGGGAAAAAAACACACAACAAAGCATTTATTTTAGGCTACAACATAAAAGAGCACATGAGAACTGTTTTGACTTTTATTTTGATTGTCGTTTTGAAGCAGCTGCTGGACAAAAACATACAGTTTCACTTTTGCCGCTGAGCAGGAGAAAGAGATAGGAAATAATTACCAGTAAATAAAGCCCATTAAACTCTGGAAAACAATAACCAGGAGTAAATATTTGCTTCCCGGTAAAGATAGTAGCTTTAACAACTGGTATAAAGATTCAACTTGGTGATATTACAGCCTGTGCATGCAGTACGGGGACGCATTTACTCCGTCGTTTAATGTGTGTAATAAGTCCATGTGTTTGTGTGAATGCCTGCATGTTGATGCATCCGTCCATCCACTGTTTTCATTATGTTCATGTTTTTTTATGGCTCTTATTAAATAAATAGTCTCCGCTCTAGTCTGGGCCGCCATCTTGGATTATGTCGTCAGCAGCGTGTCATCGCGACTGGCCAAGCATGCGCAGAACGACCGCATTTAATTTCAAGCGAAATTAAACGTTTACAAGATAAAGGAATTATTTAATTCTGAATTTAAATCAGAACCAGAACCAGAAACCAGCCACCTTATTGAGATTTGAGTTTAATTTGCATTTGGATTATGAATTGATTGTTTACAAGGTTAGATTTACCTTTTAATCTAAATTAAAGAGGAATTAAAGCTTGCATTTAAAGTGGCCAGTGGCTCACCTTCAATGCATTGAAAGTTTTCCAAAAGAGAAAGATGAGATGTGGAGTGTCTCATCTGTTGATAAATGCCTCACCTCCAACTTTTCAATCTCCACCTATATCATCAACACTGTTGTTTGCAGTGCTTAGAGTGAATGAGTAGATCAGCAGTTAATCCTATGGGCTTGTGCTGCTAAGTAGCTCATCGCTGTCTGCGTGCTAAAGAGGCCTTGAATGGTAATGTTTTTCAGATGCGGACAAGAGAAGGAGTAGATAAGCTATTGTTTTCCCAGAGAACGCAAAGATAGGCTTGATGTTGCGTCGCAACAGTGATGCAACCCCAAGAAAGAGTGAACTACTTAAGAATTCTTTTAGGGGTGGAGATTCTTACACCCCGTACACACATATTTACATGCTTTATGATAAGGCTCGTGAAGTACAGTGAAAATCCTCTCCCTTTGCTTGCCACAGAGAGCGTCAGTAGCTAACGTTGCTGTATTATTAAAAAACATCAATAGTAACCTCTGTCCTTCACAGCGAGTTGGATGTGCTTCACAATGGAACATGGCTTGTTCTATCGTCACCCAGCTCCAAAAGCAAGGCTAACTTTCATTCTCATGACTTCACAGAACACACTGAATTTGTATTTTTTAAAGCTGAAATCTACATTTCTGTCTGATAATGAGTCCCACAAAGCATTATTAATGTATCAGCAGCTTGATTTTTATATCGCACGTCGATGGGAGATCCTTTGAAGCCACTGCCCAGCGCCGTGCAGTGCCTCAGCCAGACTGACCAAAGGAAATGATACAATAAATTATGTGGAAATTGCTTGATTTGTGTATTTCCTATGATGCAGGGACACCAGGGATGCGGTAAATAGTTCCAAAGCAGGGGTGTCAAACGTATTCATATAAATAAAGACCAGTTTGATCTCAAGTGAGGCACAAATGTTGGGCAGAAAAACAAGCAATTTTATTAATAATGTGCTCTAAATGGCAATACTATGTATTAATATGCAATGTAACACAAATACATTTTAAAATAAAGTTTATATTTATAGTGTGACCACATTTTTGTTAATTTAGGAAAAAAAATGGAAAACTTTAAGGTCATTTTCAGGATTTATCTAAAATTTGTGATTAACACTGACTAAAGTTGTGTGAAATAAGCGTTTGGAAATTGCGAGCCCCTGCAAATGCTGTGGAGTTTCATTTATTTTGTGTATTTGGAGGTGCTGAGATATCTTAATCTGAATTAGTTGGTAATTTACACAATGATCCATGTTTTTTCTGTCATTTTTAAGTTTAATGTGGACCAAGTCAGATGTGCCAAAGGGCCACATTTAGCCCCCCGGGCCTTGAGTTTGACAAAGGTGGGTTAAATGCTACTCAACCCAAATGACAAAAGACATCTTAACTAAAAGACAAATAAATGTAACCTTGACTAGAAGTAATGAGAAGTGATTTAGAAGCTGTACATGCAATAAAAAGTACTTTAACGCACACTTGTGTTTGACAAAATGTGACATAGTGATTAATCAAGTACATAATGCTATGCTAACAACATTTTCATAGTCACATTTCTGGATTCCACCAAAATATCAAATTGAAATGTTATTCAAGCGTCGAGCAACATTGGGACCAAAAATATAAAGAGCAGCCCTGACGTAACGAACATGACGTAAAAGCTGATTGGCTAGAATATCCAAAATGGTGATTTCTATATACAAATTGATATTACGTGTGTTAAACATTTCTGACACAAATTAGTGATAAAGATTCAATATTATTCCCCGGCACAAAATGTGGAAGGGGATCTAGGTTTGAGCTCCGTGTCTGTCCGAGTTAAAGGGGACAGCTTTTCTCAGTTAGAAAATGAGAAGTGTGCAAATATTTTTTCTGGAGTTATTGCCCTTGTTCTGTTTTTTTTACTCTGTTTGAGGTATCTTCAAAGGGGACAGCTTTTCTTAGAAATAGTTTATGATAGGATCACCAAATTTGGTGTGTAGCTTCAGGGTATCAATACCTTGCTGGAGTTTGAAAGTGAGAAGCGCGCAATAATTTTTTTTGGTGTTATTGCCCTTGTTCCATTTTTTGGACTTTCATCAAGGTATCTTCAAAGGGGACAGCTTTTCTTAGAAACCGTTTAAAATAGGAAAACCAAATTTGGTGTGTCGCTTCAGGGTATCAATACCTTGATGGAGTTCGAAAATGAGAAGTGCGCAATTATTATTTCCGGAGTTATTGCCCTTGTGCCATTTTTTTTCATCTGTTCGAGGTATCTTCAAAGGAGACAGTTTTTCTTAGAAATAGTTTATGATAGGAAACCGTTTTAGATAGTTAGTAATTTTATATTCTGATGTGACAATATTTTCTTACGTATACATCTAAGTTACATTTAGGAAAAGGTTGTGAGTTATAATGAGAACCAATCTGGTGGGGGATGTTGATGACTGTCTTCTTGTTCAGCTTTAGTCCCATCATGTGATTTGGTTGTGTTTCACTTTAAGCCTGTGAGCTGAGTGCAAGTCTCCACATCCCACAGACTAAATAATGTATTCTGTGAATGGTATAGGGAAGATAGTCTTGCTGATTTGAACTAAATAATTAAAAACCATTGGAGGATGTTTGTACCCCTGATTTCCTGTAGAGGCAGCGTTCTGTAAAGTAATTTCACAGATTTTCTGTTAATTATTGAAATTCTCAAACATAGTGCAATTTAAGAACACAATTGTTCATGTATTGGAGGTTTTAATTTAAAATGATGTGTTTTAAGTGCTACAAATAAGGAAGACATGTTTAATTTTATTTTTGTGGGAGTTTGTATTATGAAATATGAGGCACTTTTACACCAGAGACATCATGAGTGAAAGACAGATTTGTAAAAATTGAAACTAAAATATTTAAGCTGGCTTTGTGCTTGTGCAGCCTGGACCCTGAAGGGTTTAGTGGAAAATAGCAGTGGCATTTAAAGGGATTGTCCACAGGTGGATGCAATACAAGTAAGCAAAGGAAACTCCATCCAACGCGCCTTCTAACATGTTCACAGGATTAAAAACGATGAAAAAAATAGGGACCTGTAATGGACTGCTCGATAGCTAACACAAAAAAAAAAAAAAAAAAAAAACCACCAGAAGAAGTAAACACATTCCGCTGTGAGGACAAAAACATAATTACTTAACTCAGCAGAAAGGATTTCTTGTTGCTATTGAATACAGCAGAGAACTAGAAATATTTTTATTTTTTATGAACAGAACATGATACCAAATGAACACGTGGAAATAGTTTAATATAGTTGTAATTTACAACTATATCAAACTATTACCATGTGGTCTGGGTTGGGGTCAATTGGTAGTTAATCACAATTATGGCAAAATTATAATTGTAAAGAAAAAAAACATTTTGCTGTCGTAATCGTAATTAAATTATAATCGAGTTCAGATAATTGACGTCATAATTCTAATTGCCATAACAATTCTATAAAAAAAGTCAATTATAGTTTAATGCTAAACTGGGGAACCATGTTACGGTTCTATGTACAGTTCTACACATGTGGTTAATAATTAACAAAATATGTTTCACATCAAGCTTTCCAATATTTTACCATTTAAAAGAATTTAAATCTAGGGGTATACTGACACAAAAAAGGCTCAGATGCCCTCACCCTCAAATGGGGGTACGTGACGCCACTACAGGGGGTACTTGAGAGGGAGAAAAAGTCGTAAATTAACAAATGAACGCATTAGTATTTATATATATTAAAAATATGGGCTTTTATAATTTAGTTAAAAATGAGAATCATCATAATAATGATAAATGATGACCAGAAATGATAAAAAAAAACTATCAAAGTAAATCCATTCAGGAGGCACTAAATATGTTTTTTTTTACTTATTTACAATGAGATTCTTTAAAATGTGTGTTATCACTCGTTCATTCCATCATTATGCTATATAGTTGTTTTTTCCTCATTCTGAGCAAAAATGTTAATCTGACAAAGGGTTGTACTTAAAAAAAAAATATTAATAAAACCTATATTTTCATTGATTAGGAAGCCTAATACAGTAACCGATAGATAGGAAAGAAATTAGATGATAAATATTTGTTTTTAATGTATGTTACGGCTGATTCAGGACGAGATGCTAACACAAAGCTAACAAGAGGAAACATACATTTTGGTTATGTATTTCAGGCTCAGTAATTGAACTTTAGTAATTGAGAATGTAATTGTAATTGACTTCCTAAAGATAAAATGCTGGTAATTAAACATGGCTAATTGAAGACATATTTGTAACTGAAAAATGTAATTGACCCCAACCCTGGATGTAAATTAATATACGGTGTTAAGTATTCAAGTCACACACCATGATGTTAAGCTGCCTCTAGTTGGTTCAGTGCAATGTTGATTCTTCTGCAACCAAATAGGGTACATTTCCGCTTTAAAAAAAAAAAAATGTTTACGAAGTATGCTATTGACTAAAGTTGCCAATCAAGACTCGACTTAGCCAATCAGAGCATACCCAGGGGGCGGGCTTCTCTGCATTCCTGAGTTTTTATAATCATCTACAAATGCCTGCTCCTCCTCACTGCTCCTCGCCTGCAGCATATCAGGTGATATAAAGCATTTTTACCTCAAACGACGAGGCAGTATTTTAGTAAGATTACATCAATAGTACTGAACAGTTTTTGACAAAGTTGTAACCAATGATAGACCTAGCGCCATGGATGGCTCGATTATGTTTTGGAGGGGATTCAGATCAATTCAATGATGCTGGAAAAAATATATAAATAAATCATTTGACCGATCTTTATTAAATTTTAATCCGGTATTTCTGGTTGGTTCTTCAGTTATTCTGCTGATTTTAATCTGGCTCTTTTGGGAACATATATTCCATGAAATATGGTAATTATATGCTCTACTTTATGAAGACAAATGAATACTAAAATTATATTTATTTCTCATGGTCAAACTGACTGCTGCAAAAAATAAAAGGAGCAGCATTTTCTCAAGCATGAACTCATTTCCCAGTTGCAGACCTGTTTTCACTTGCTATATAATCAGATAACAGATTAATGGTGATGAAATGACCATGAATACTTAGTTTTAATGACTAAATATGTGCATTTTACTGGTGATTCTAGGCCAAAGCTGTCACTGAAAGCAGCTTGTGTAAAATTGCAGCCTACTTGAGGCATTCAGAAATCACTTCATTATCTCCGTCACAAATACGACAACAGTAAAACTAGCTGCCTGCGGACCAAAATAAAACTACACATTATCCATTCATCTTTTAACTTTTCAGCAGAGCGAACAGGAAGGAGACGCTAAGAAGAGGACAGGCCCGCCTTTCTAACATGTTGTCATTTACAGTGACTGGGATTGATGGTAGCACACCATAACCTGCTGGTCTGCATCCATGAATGGGGTGGGTCACAAATGTCCATGGTGATTGACTGGTCAATAACAAAGCTGTGGCAGCAACGCGAGTCCTCCTTCAGTTCCCACAATAGCTTGTAAATATTCACATTTTCCGATTTACCAAATGTGTCATCAAACTCTGATACAGTTTCATTTAAAGTAGTCCAAATTCCTAAACTCTATGAGGGCCTTAATTATCAGACAATTAATTATGAGCTATAAACAGTAGCAGTGGGATGTAGATAAATATCTACTGAGAATGCAAAATTTTGATTACAAGACAAAACAAAGTTGCTAATTTTGAGAATACTTTAAAGTCAAATACTGTACATTTTAAATCTCTGCATATATTTCAAATACTAAGGGAACAATAGACAACAGGTAGGTAGGAGGTGTTCAAATGTCCAAATGTGTTGGTGTTTTGGGTTGGGACGAGTGGTGCATTACTTCCAACCACACCCAGTTATCCACACCTATAAAGAATTAACATTGGAATCACCAGCGAGCCTTTGATACCATACTGTGCGATCTACCTAGATAGATATATTTGTTTTTGTTATTGTCTGAACAAAGGGCCACATTATCAATATTCAAAAACTAATGGTTTTGTGATTTTTTTGTTGTTGTCATTTTGTGTCTTGAAGAATTTGTTTTTTTGTGTTAGTGGTTTTTTGTTGTTGAAGTCAATTTGAGGTTTTCGAGTCATTTCTGTCTATTTGTTTTGTTTATTTTTGATATTTTTTTCTCTCAGTTATTTTTTTGTTTGACGTCTTGAAATGTCCAAGTGTGTTGGTGTTTTGGGTTGGGGCGAGTGGTGCATTACTTCCAACCACACCCAGTTCTCCACGTCCATAGATCTTTTTTTTTTTATTATTATTTATTCAATTTATTTTCGACATGGTAATCATTAACATTAGAATCACCAGCTAGCTTTAGATACCGTACTGTGCAATTTACCAAGATGGAGATATTTGTTTTACTGAATAAAACTTAAAGCAGGAACTTTTAATCTTTTTACTTGGTCTATTATTCCTTATATGGAGTAGTTAGCATTAGCTCTTAGCCCTGTCTGTGTGTTGGTGCGTTAGCTTAGCATAATTGGCTATAGTTGAGTTTCCAGTTCATAATCGTTGCTACAGGTTCATCTCTGTCCCCGTGTTTGTGGAACTTTGGGTGGATCTGACGGAGGAACTTGAATTGGTTCCCTTTGTTGGATGGTTGTCTGGTCTTAAGCAAGTAGCGGTCCATGATGTATCACAGCACAGCAGCTTCAGGTAGCCGTGACAAGCACCTCACACACAAACGGCGGCGTATGAGGAGGGCGATGGCAGTGCACATCATGGAGGATCCACGACAGAACTTCCGTAAACAGCGTACCACTCCAGAGAATACTAAGTTGTTGAAAACAAACAGGGGCAGTTATGGCCTGTGGAACAAGGTTTTTTGGGGCATTCTTTGCTAAATTGAGGGACAAATGGCCTCTGGCCATCGCTAATTTCTGACATAGGAATTTATCGTTTATATCGTGGGATGACATATTCTTATCGCACATTCTTACTGCACGGTAACGATATACATGACAACTACAGCGTTTCATTAAAACTTGCACAAGGAAAAATCTGTTTGAAGTAAAATAACTAAATGTCGTTCCAGTGTTACAAATAAATCCTTGAACTGATGTTCCCCTAGTTATGAAGAAGTTTTAACTTTCTCGCTGGCAATCTATCCATCCATCCTCTCCTTAGCTTTGACTGACAGTATCTGAGCTGAGCTGTGATTCAGTTGCAAAGTTCTGCCAGCGTACATTTGGCTGGAGGGGGGAGTGTGACTCCATGCATGTATGAATATATTATTTCTGCTGCTGTTATTATCCCTGGCAAGGCGCTGGCATTTGGGACTTGCTTGCCGTCGCCTTCTTTGGCTTCTGTGCTGTTATTGTCGTCGCTGCACAATAGCGTGGGTCTGAATGTCAGTTGTAAGGGCTGGGATAAGACGCCACTTTATCTGGGGGATATCAGAGCTTACGCTCAATGGATGAGAGCGGCTTGTGTGATGAAACATTTACAGAATTGACACTGGCAGGCTGAGGCTTACTACAAGGCTGAAACTATAATTTTTTAAATACCACTCTGAGCCACTAACAGCATTACACACACACTGTAACACGGATTGTCTTTCTTTTTCCTCTTTTCAGACTTGACAAGTTTACTGTACGGTGGAGTCTTAGCCAGACGTGCTTGTAGCTACAATATTCTAGCGATCTTTCTGTTCTGTATGTAGGACAGTGAGTGCCCCAGAGTGGCTCAACATGCACCCAGACCTGAAAAAACACAAAGCCCTGAATGTGGCCTCCTCCATCATGCTCATGACGATCTGCCTTTCTGTCAGTTTTGGTGTCAACACTCAAAAAATAAATAGAGAAATAAGTGTGGTGGTGTGTGTGTGTGTTTTCAAGCACGAGTAATGACGATGTTTACGAGCAGCCATGTGCACACATCAATCACTGTCTTTGTGTGTGTGTGTGTGTGTGTGTTGCAACCCTCTTGCTGACAGATGGAAACCTCAGGCATAGCACCAGGGGTCTCTCTTTTGACGCACCCATACCATCCCTGCCCAACCCTTCTCTAGATCGTCTTCCGTCTCCCATCCCTAACCCCCTCCACACCCACCCTCCCGCGCCCTAGATGCCCCCATGCGCTCAGCATGAAGAAAGAAAGCTTCAATCTTCGACAGGCAGGCCCCTGAACCTGGCTGCAGGCGCTGGAAGCCTCCGCCTGTTACTCTGAGGAGACAAATCCAGCCTTGCATTTGACACCATAATGCAGACAGATGTAATATTCATTGAAAAATTGCAAGACTTGGAGCATAATGCAATATTGCACTTTGGAATATGTTAACATTTTACATGTGAGTGCTCTATTTCATCTAAGGCACTGTGATGTTATCTGGCTGTACATTTAGTCAGATTATTATCAAAATACAGTGGGGCAAAAAAGTATTTTGCAGCCACAGATTGTGCAAGTTGTCCCACAGATGAGAGAGGACTGTAATTTTCATCATAGGTATACTTGGCAACACTTTACTTGAAGTTTTATACATAAAGCTGGCATTGCGCTGTTGTGTCATGAAGACTGTCATTAAGTGTTGTTTGCTAAATTATTACACTTTTGGTGCTATGTTGGCATTTTTTGGGTTAGGTGGAGGAATCTAGTGGGGTTTGAGTAACGAACAAAACTAAATGACAGCCTTCATGACAACTTATGTATGCTAATGACAGGTATCATGTCATAATAATGAATGTTAAGTGTTAACGTACACTTCAACTCAGTGGCGGATGCTTTAAGACTACAAGGGAACCTCAGCTTCCCCTAAAATCAGTGGTCAAATATGTAGTGTTGTGTGTACATTTCATTGACTGAATATATGACAGAACACATGTATGTTTAGTTCAGAATCAGCTTCTTATAACAGGAAACTGACAGTGACAGCGTGACGTTCTTCATTCATTACCGCAGCGTCACAGTGTTAATAAACAGTGGTGAAGTTCAGCTTCAATTGACTTCAATGGGAGAGGATTTAGTGGTTGATCCACTGCAGTCAAACTAGACGCTCATTGGATAAATGCTCGGTTATGACGCACTTAGTCCCGCCCATCGGACGCCGGGATTCACAGGAGGTCTATGGAGCAGTGGGCTGGATCTGTCTGTTCCGGACGCTGGAATAATGGATGATGATTGGATGATCTGTCTCAGGCTAATTCAATTTTGATTGACAGCGAAATGAGCCAATCAGAGAGTATGACGTTGTAAGCACACAGGCGGGTTTTTCA
The DNA here is from genome assembly GCF_900634775.1 of Gouania willdenowi. Classification (NCBI taxonomy): domain Eukaryota; kingdom Metazoa; phylum Chordata; class Actinopteri; order Blenniiformes; family Gobiesocidae; genus Gouania; species Gouania willdenowi. The sequence goes on from NC_041044.1 coordinate 38,855,075, forward strand.
AATATTTCAGTCCGTTGCTCTGTGTTGACACGGAGACTTTGCTGATCCTCTCATAGCGAATTAACTTCTGACAAACCTAGTGTCTGTTTTTGGTGTTTGTGGAGACTGTTACTGCTTGTGTTGTGAGACTTTTGACCAAACACTCGCACTCCAGCGCGCAGCAGCTGTGTGTGATAATCTACAAATAGTTGTTGACAACAAAATGTGAATTCTACTAGAATTCACATTTAAATAAACAGATACATTTTCTGAAGTAGGCAGAAAATGAGCTTCCCCTGCATGAAAGACCAGCAGCCGCCACTGCTTCAACTATAAGAATGTGAAAAAAAATCCAGGAAATCACGTTGTATGAGTTTTTTAAAATAATTTATTCGGAAATTATTGCTTAAAATAGGTATTTGGCACCTACCAACAAGCTGGAATTCTGGCTCTCACTGACCTGTTACATACATATTATGCCACAAAATGAATAACCTTAATGAATAACCTTTGACAAGTTGTGAAGAGTTTTAGATTTTTTAACTCAGTTGCAAAAAAAAGTCAGAAGTGTAAAACATGTAGATAATATTCCAATGTCAACAGCCGCATAAACCTCTTGAAGCACAAATAAAAAATAATGAAATCCAAATGTATTCATACCGTCTCATAATCATGACAACCAATCATTAATAGGTCAACAAAAAAAAACTGTTTTCAGTGCTGGATAGTCCTCATATACCATTGGGAAAGTTTAAGACCAGTTTTTCCCCAACTTTGATCAATCAAGTAGCGAGTTAATTTTTAATTTTGAAATTTACTCAGCAGCTGTCATGCAAAAGACCAAAGGGCATCAAAATGATTAGATGCAGATTATCCGTGGCAGGAATTGAGAAGAGACGCAGCCAAAGCTCTGAGGATGAGGTCGCGAGGCAACAATGTTGTGCTGGAGCTCAAAAGATCATTGGAAATCTTGTTTAGTCCATTAATTATAGCTGAGACCTTTCTAGCAGAACTGTGTGAAACTGCTGTAAACATGTCTACGAACATACTCCAATAAAACATTAAGGTGCTCTCTATTGACACTGAGGAATAAAAAACACACTCCTCCAACTCGAGTATTGGAAAATAAATGTTTTTTTCAGATTCCAAGGCATTTTTTTATTTTTGTTTTTTTTTTTAAATCCCAATCATGTGAAAGGTGTGAGATGGTCATAAAAGCCTGATCTTAACCCTATTTGAAAATTGGGTTGCACAAAAGAAGTATTATAAAGGTTTCTAAAGAGTGGTTAAAGGGATGTTCTGACAGCAGGAGCCACATTATCAACATCCATATCAGAATTTAGGATAATGACCAACCTGAGCATTAATACAAGCAAGAACAAATGGTTTTGTCTTTTTTTGTTGTCATTTTGTGTCTTTAGGATTTTGTTTTGTGTGTTATAGTTGTTGTTTTGTGTATTTTTGGAGTCTTATGTGTGTATTTGTTGTCAATTTGTGGTTTTTGAGTCATTTTTGTGTATATTTGTTTATTTATATTTCATGTTTTTTCTCTCACTTGCTTGTTTGTTGATGTCTTGTGTGTTTTTGGAGAGGTATTTTGCATAGTTTTGTTGTCTATTGTAATTTTAGGTCATTTTGTGCATTTACTTTGGGGGCCGCATAAAAATTAGATAGAGGGTCACATGTGCCTGACGCATTTTTTAGCAAAACCAGTTTTTCTCAACTTTGCAAGTATAGCGAGTTAATTTTTCATTTTGAAATTTACACAGCAGCTGTCATGTAAAACTCTTCTATTTGAGTTAAAAGCATCCAGGTAAAGAGTCTGTGGGCCGCCATCTTTTATGGCACCCAAAGGATTCTGGGTTGATGATGATTCATAATTACTCAGCCTTTAACATTCAACCCATTGTCCATGGTTTTGTCTGTGTTAGCGACAAGAATAATTGGACTGGAACATTTGGCCTTTTGTCAAAATGACAAACTGTGTAGATTCTAAAAAAGAGAAGAGACACAAGTGTAAGTTTTAATTTTTTTGAAGAAAATAAATTAAACCGTGGTTGGATTTAAGTGGTTGGAACATTGCTACAAAAATATCATCATCTCTTGCTTCGAGGACACGGAAAGACTTTGAACTGAAATGCTGTATTTCATCTTCCAGTACAAAGGTATGTAGAGACGATTCATTACCAAGAGATTAGAAGGTTAAGTCGAACAGTTATCAAGACTTCACAACAGTCTTGGTTACTGTTTTGTAGGAAACCCACAGTCAAAATTAAATATGATATCATTACATTATAATGTAACGTTTATTGTACAAATTGTGTGCTCAGGAAGGTTCAAAAGAGGGATGCAGTAGTTGGCATTAAAGACAGCACTTTATTGACTTCCAATTGGCCGCTGTCAGCTTTAACTGAAAGCTTGACCATGAGCATAACAAACATTGGGCAATGCAGCGAAGCTAAAGGCTGAGCAACCACGTAATGTCAACCCAGAATCCTTTGCCTTCCATTCAAGATGGCCGTCCACAGATTAACTGGCTATAATGCCACATTTGATTGCACTCAGAACCCAGGTAAATCCGACAGAACAAATGGTAAAAGTGCGATTAAATGGCCCTTGAGCTCAGGACCCCAACCCGGGAATTCTGGCAGGATCCAAACACCCTGAGTCGGTCGGAATGACGTTTTAGGAAAATGACGGTGCACACAATTAAATGTAAACAGTAACTTTCTCTTCAACTACTTACCATTCCTACTATGTTTATTTGAATTTAAATGCATTCTTTCTACAGTCAATGGTCTAATAACGCATGCAGGACTCCTCTCGCTGGTGCGTTCTTAAAGTATATGATGTCTCTCTCTCTCTCTCTCTCTCTCTCTCTCTCTCTCTCTCTCTCTCTCTTAGCCTCAAGTAGCTAATATATATTTCCTCAGCAGGCAGTTTTGCGCCTCGAAAAATATAAAAAACATCAGTTTGCTGTGGCCAGTCATGTTTTCCGAGCTCATTGAATGAAACACATTTACCTCGAAGGTCAAAATTGACGATCTTTCCTGGTTTCTAGTGCAATCGAATTCAGCACAAGTCTCATCTGTAACATACAATAAAATATGCTTTTTTTGTTGTTGTTGTTGGTTAAACAAGGATCTTCTATTTAGTATAATTTTCTTTTTTTTTGGAAATATTTGTAAACAGGCTGAAAGATTCAATTGAATTCAACTTTATTTATATAGCGTAAATTACAACAAAGTCATCTCAAAGCGCTATCAAAATCTAAAATTCATAATAAGAAGGAAAAAACCCAACAAGATCCACATGAACAAGCTTTTAACAGGAAGAAATCTCTTTCAACCTAATAATTTGATAGTAAACTGATGAGCACATATAGAAATAATTGTTTTTTTTTTTTATAAAAGAGGGGCTTACAGGTTGTTTAGTGAAAAGTCATAAAAAGGTGTCTACTTGTTTTTGTTTTATTTATTTCTGTGTGTGTGTGTGTGTGTGTGTGTGTGTGTGTCAGAACACCTTGCAACCTTTGCTGTCAATGTTGTTTTGCTTGTGAAAATATGCAGCATATATTCAGAAAAAGTCAGCGATAAGATTTACTATATTTTTAGCCTAACAAAAGTATTTCTAAAATGGAAATGTCACTTTTGGGTTCCCAGTTGTAAAAATGAAAAATAAAAAAAATAAAAAATGAGCATGCAGACTGAAATAATAAAACCTATGATGGTAGGCTACTGGATTACGGTCGACTTCACAAACACGGTCATGAACTCCATCAGGCAGTGTTTACTTCCCGTTATATATAGTGTGTGCCCAGTGTGTCTATTGGTTTCTTTTTGCCCTTCTACCCCAGTGTGTGGATCAATACCCTGCAACCTGAGAATTGACTGTCATCTATTACGTCGTACTACGCCTCGGCTTTTTTTGGTCAAACTGCTGTCAAATGTGCTGAAAAGCTGTTGGATAAAACCACTGACAGCTGTTCAATTAAAGAAACGCTTTGAATTCAACCAAAGTTAGTTATTTTTTTTTTAACTTTCAAGAGAAAGTGAAACTTGAGGATTAAAGCAAATCCAAACATTTAATTTAAGCCAGAATGGAAATAGACTTAATATGCAACTTGAAGTGTAAAACTGAAAACTCAACCAAGTTGGAAATTCAGTTACGTCTTTCTGAGCACCTTGGTGCTTCCTTTTCTGAACTGCACATTTGTAATCGTTCAAACTGAGAAATATGATTGAATTGCCTTGATTTCTAAAGATCAAAAGGTACAAGTAGTAATTAAGGCTGTCGAGCAAAAGTGAGACCCTGCTGAGTTTTCAGTAAAAATCTGCAGCCGTTTTAAAAAAAAAAAAGGAAAAATGGGCCATAAATTACACCAGAATCAAGTGTGTATGTAAAAAAAAAAAAAAAGGTTCGTCTGAAAATGTAATGTACATGACATGATGTAACAAAGTGCAATCTGATACCATGCATATGCAACCCATAGCCAAAGGGGATTTTATGGATGTAAATTGCATGTGAAGGGAATTAACGATGCAAAGTAGCAAACCCTTACTCTTTGTTGTGAAACTTTGTCATGATAAATATTGCGGCAGGGAAATCCTGCTTGGTGTGCAATATTTACATTGATACTGGGCAAATAAGAATTTTAGAATTACCTCTACCAGTATTGATTTTAATAATTACGCTGGGTGCATTAAAATGCAATGTCAGAACAAAATTTCTTCTTTTTTTAAAGGTAAAGCTGCTGGAGACAAAACATTTTTACCAGATAAAGACAGTGTCGGACTACTTAATCAATACATCAAAGATAATTTGCTTCAAAAGATGTAAAAGGTTGAAATTGCCACTAAGCTTGTTTTGATTTCTACTGTAAATGCTCCTATTGACATAATTATTGATTTAATTTCACACATTGCATTGTGGGTTGTGATGTCCTGTAGATGGATGCATAGAAGCGTTTCTACTTCATTCTTATTGTGATTTTTTTTTTTTTTTTTTTGTGTGTGTTTCTTTGACAGACAAGGACAGTGATTAGACTGACACCGTTTTTGTATAGTTTGTTCCCAGTCTTTCCAGTGATATCACCAAAATATCTGGCTTTCAGTTCACCAGAAATGTGTTGGGAAGTCACTTTGGCAGAGTTTTGGGAAAGATGCAAATCCGGCCGAAATTGAATCCATCTCCGGAACTCCACATCCCACAATGCAATGCATGAAAGTTTCAACAAAAGTGTTGACAGTGTAGATTAAAACTAACTTTCAAGTGGCAAATTTCATTTTTTATTTTTTTTTTCGAGCGACTAATCTTTAATTTATTGATCTAAATAGCCTATACTATATTTTTATTAATTATCGTCTCCAGCAGCTTTATTAAATAAAAAATTATAAAAATCCAGAGCAGAAGTGTGTCAAGTGTACTGTTAAATACCACCACTTGATTTCCTTGAACTGGTGACTATATCCAGTTCTCAACGTGTGGTAGGAAGGCTCCACCATCACAGAGCAAACAAAAACTTCATTTTCACTCCAACAGGAAATTTATGGATTCATGGCTTGACCCCAAGACTCATTATTTTGTCTTTGATGCTTGAGCTCTGGCTCTGGTAAGAACTTTTTTGCTAAACTTTTTCTGCTTCCCTTCACACAGAAAAACATCCACACCGAGTCACTGATGTCCTGAATATTTGGTAAATGTGTCGTTTTCCTCCACCAACTTCATCAAGTAGCTGTATATTTAAACACGCAAGTCCACCACAGGAATTCTTATGCCACATGTGTCAAAGTCAAGGCCCGAGGGCCAAATCCAGCCCTTTCGAGCATCCAATTTGGTCCGCAGGAGAAAGTAAAAATGCCAAAAAAAACATGTATCATTGTATAAATTACAAAATAATTCAGTTGTCAATATCTAAGCCCCTCTAATTACACATGTATACACATATACACATTCCTCACGCTTATATGACACGATGGCTGTAAAAAAAAAAATCCTACAACTTTCCCCAATTTATTCCAGTAAATCAGTGTTTCTCAAATGGGGGTACGCGTTGGCACTTGAGAGAGAGAGAGAGAGAGAGAGAGAGGGGATAATTTAACAAATTAAATCATTAAAAATATGGGGAGTTATGAAGTTTATTTTTAGTTAAAATGATAATAATAATAATAATGATGATGGAAATGATCTTAATTAAAACTGACAAAACAAGAGTCAGTCTTGGTCCCACCAGGCGTGAGATGACCAGAAATGATAAAATCTATAGAAATACATCTGTTCAGGAAGCACTAAATACTGTTTTTTCCCCAAAATGTTGTCTTCTGACAAATGGGGTACAAATGGGATTCAGATATAAGAAAAAAAAGGGGCTACTTGAGCAAAAAAAGTTGGAGAACCACTGTACTAAATTGAAGAAGCAATTGTTCAAAGTATTAAAGAAAAATCAGTAAATTTAAGTTCTATATCACTTAAAACTTAAAATCTGTGGCCCACTTGAGATCAAACTGGTTTGTATTCGGCCCTTGAAATAGAATGAGTTTGAAAACTCTGTCTTATGCTGACAATATACAGTTATCTTGTATATGTCTACGATTATGAAGAGAATGATAAAACACCAGTTAATATGGGTGGAAGTAGTTCAATGGCTTCACAGCAGCAGGTCAGACGCTTCAAGTCCTCCTTGTAGAAAACCCCCCTAACAGCATCGAGAAGCCTGATCCCTGAGGCTTGGCCACCATCTGTGCAATCACCCATCTTTGTCTCTGCACGCTGCACCACTGTGCGCCCCAACTTCTACATCTCAAAGTTTAAAAAGAGGAAATTCTGCCTCCGTTTCCAACTTGGATCCCTGGAGCAAAGAGATGCACTGAGACCTGCATTCATCATCTCCAAGGGGGTTGTTATAGCGTGAGTGTGTGTATGTGTTTTGTGTGTTTGTGTGGAGAATCCAGAGATTAGACAGGACAACTTATTGGAAGTTTTCCTATAGTTTTTCTCAATCTATCTGGTTAAAGGTAATTATCAACTTCCCAAAGCCACACACATCTGCACATCAGGCGTAAATCTTCATTACAACCACCAGCTGGAGGGACGACTCGCTCCATCCATCACATCAACATGCACACAAACATGCTCTAGTATGCTACCGAATTTGGACTCCGACAACTCCTCCTCCGCCTTGCACACATTCACAAAATTAACTCTGGGGTCAAAGGATCAGACATGTTTTCCAGACTTCAGATACAACTCAGTAAAATAATGGGCCTCCGAATGTTAAATCTTCATGCAAAATGCTTTCTGGCCACAGATTTTCTTCTCTTTAAATGCTTCATCACATCTCGATGATCACAGCGATGCCTTGTTATGACAAAAATGTGACTGTACTGTGAATGTGATGAGAGAAATGACAGAAACGAGTGTTTTAACAACAGTAAACAGTGTTTCAGCTGCTGCACCTTTCGTCATCTTGCACAAAGTCAGTTATTATCTCCTCTTACCAATGATGACTAGGAAAAAAGATTGGTTTATCTATATATTGATGGAGAAAATGTTGGTTTTAAAATGCAATTTATTCAGTTTAATCATGTTTATTATGAAATCCTTGATTTTCTTTAGATTGTTTAGTTCTTTCTTTGTATCTAAAAGCATTTATGTTAAGAGTCAGTGACAGAATATGTCACGCTATTCGTCCTGTGTTGCCAGATAAGGTAACTTAGCTCTTCTTATATGACAAAAATGTGACTATACTGGAAATGTGACGAGAGAAATAACAGAAATGAGAGTTTACACAACGATAAACAGTGTTTCAGCTGCTGTACTTACTGTCATCTTGCACAAAGTCAGTTATTATCTCCTCTTGCTATTGATTACAAGGAAAAAAAACATTGTTTTAAGTGGTATCTATGTATTAATGTAGGGAAATCTGGTTTTAAAATGATGTTTATTCTAAATTCCAGTTGATTAGTGATGGATGATAGTTTTTTTTTTTCCTTCTTTGTATCTAGAACACCAATTGATTACAGGACAAAGATAGACACACACACACACAAAAACCGTCAATTATCAGACAAAAGGGTAGGTACTGTAACCCAGGGCCATTTTGTTTTTAGGCCAACGTTATTAACATGATACATCATCTCCAATGTTTGTTTTCAAAGTCTTTTTTGACTTTGCATCATTAAAACCTTTTTTTCTGGATACTTTTGGTTAAGATTACACGCATGGATCTTTTTGCAAAATGCCTTTTGGCCCCAGATTTTCTTCCCCTTGAATGCTTCATCACATCTCGATGATTACAGCGATGCCTCGTTATGACAAAATTGTGACTGTACTGTGAATGTGACGAGAGAAATGACCGAAATCAGTGTTTTCACACCAGTTAACAGTGCGTCAGCTGCTGCACTTTCCGTCATCGTGCACAAAGTCAATTATTGTCTCCTCGTATCATTAAGTACTAGGAAAAAAAGATTGGTTTAAGTTGTATCTATGTATATTTATTTAGTTTAATCATGTTTATTCTGAACTACACTTGATTTTCTTTTGATAGTTATGTTCCTTCTTTGTATCTAGAACACCAATTGATTACAGGACAAAAATAGATACACACACACACTCACACAAACCTTCAATTATCAAACAAAAGGACAGGTACTGTAGTCCAAGGCTATTTTGTTTTTAGGCCAAAGTTATTAGATAAAAAATAAAAAAAAAGGATATTTTGGGGAGATCTTTTTTGACTTTGCATCATTAAAACCTTTTTTTTTTTTTTTTGCTATCTATTGATGTAGGAAAATCTGGTTTTAAAATGATATTTATTTAGTTTAATCGTGTTTATTCTGAAATCCAGTTGATTTTCTTTACAATGTTTTGTTCCTTTGTATCTAAAAGTCAGTGACAGAATATGTCCTGCCATTCATCCTGTGTTGCCAGATAAGGTGACTTAGCACTACTTATATTCCCAGACAGAACACCAATTGATTGCAGGACAAAAATAGATCTCGTACACATCCACACAAAAGGACAAGGTACTGTAACCCAGGGTCATTTTGTTTTAAGGCCAAAGTTATTAACATAATGAATCATTCCAATATCATAAAGTTGGAAAATAATTACACAAAATGCACTAGTTGCATTTAGCAAAAAAAAATGAAAAAATATTTTGGAGAGTTCTACATTGCTAAAGAAGCACTTGTTTTCAAAGACTTTCAAAACAAACACGTGTTTTGACTTTGCATCATTAAAACTAATCTTTTTTGCTGGATACCTTTTGTTAAGATTACATGCGTGGAGCTTTTTATGCTGCTTTTTTTTTTTTTAAAGGGAAGCTTTGCTATTGTATTACCATGTTTCCACCCATCAGTGAAAAGCCTTTGAGCTGATTTTCAATGGTAAAACTGACCCAATTCTGACAGTCTAACTCAACATTTTCAGTCAGAAAACAATCCAAAGCTATGTTTTGGCTTGCGTGTGCTCCTCAAATTGTCTGAATCAGAGAGTGTTTTCTCTGTAGAGCAAAGGAAAACTAGAGCAAGAACAACATCTGGCCCCTGTGACAGAATCGCAATTTTGTTTAAAATATTTTCCCTGCATTTTACACTCCCTGCTTCACAAATATGTTGTTTCTTTTTGAGAATGACATTGCCATTACTCAGGTTGATGTGGTGCTTTGCCACATAAGCAATGAGTACCGATGGTTTGATAAATATGCAAACATGCATAATCAAAACCAAAACAAATACTGATGATTGAGAATAAGGCTGCTTTCACACAGGTAGTCTCGCCTTGTGCTGAAAAGGAGAAAAATAGTAGATAAGTATATCACCTTGATTTGGATTCATTTGCATTCAAAGCTCACTTTTTGATCTGCTCCAAAATGACAAAGAAAACAAAGCTGTTTTTAATGCACTATAACTCAGATTGTACTGCGTGACAAAAATTAAGAACAGAGTGAAGGTAAAGTGCAGGTACATCTCTAAAAATTAGAATATCATGAAAAACTTTTAATATTTTTGGTCACTCGTTTCAGAAAGTCAAACCCATATATAATATAAGCTCATGACACAGAGTGAAAAATTTCAAGCCTTTATTTCTTGAAATTTTGATGATTATGTCTTACAGATAACAAAAACCCAAAATTCAGTGTCTCGGAAAATTAGAATATCACATAAGATCAATAAAAAAAGGATATTTTAAACCAAATTGTAAGGTTTCTGAAAAGTATGTTCATTTCTATGCACTCAGTACTTGGTTGGGCCTCCTTTTCCATGAATGACTGCATCAATGCGGCGTGGCATGGAGGTGATCGACCTGTGGCACTGCTCAGGCGTAATGGAAGCCCAGGTTGCTTTGATAGCAGCCATCAGGTCATCTGCATTGTTGGGTCTGGTGTCTCTCATCTTCCTCTTGACTAAACCCCATAGATTCTCTATGAGGTTCAGGTCAGGCCAGTTTGCTGGCCAATCAAGCACAGTAACACCATGGTCATTGAACCAGCTTTTGGTACCTTTGGCAGTGTGGGCACGTGCCAAGTCCTGCTGGAAAATGAAATCAGCATCTACATACAGCTTGTCAGCAGAAGGAAGCATGAAGTGCTCTAAAATGTCTTGGTAGATGGCTGCGTTGACTGTGGACTTCAGAAAACACAGTGGAACGACACCAGCAGATGACATGGCAGCCTAAATCATTGCAGACAGCAGAAACTTCACACTGGACTTCAAGCAAGGTCCCAGAGTCTGGAGGAAGAGTGGAGAGGCTCAGAATCCACATTGCCTGAAGACATAATCATCAAAATTTCAAGAAATAAAGGCTGGAAATATTTCACTCTATGTGTCATGAGCCTATGTCATATATGGGTTTGACTTTTTGAAATGAGTGACCAAAAATATGAAACTTTTTCATGATATTCTAATTTTTTTAGATTTACCTGTACATCAGTGACTGCTTCAGTAGCTTTCCCTTAGCGAGTCACAGCCTGTTCTCCCTGCAGGCAATGCTCAGGGAAAACTTTGTTGCATCGTCTGCACTAAACTTGCTAAAACCATACGCAGAGTTAGCAGGAGGCCGGGGGAGCATCGCCCCCCTATTGGCTAATTTCCCTGCAGTGAAACCATTACTTAGCTTTTTTATTCATAGAATAGTTTTCTCCTGTTTTGAATCTAACATTATATACTGTTAGTTTCACAGTCACATATGTTTGTTCTCCCTCAGGTGTGTAGTATAAGATTTCAGTGAAATGGTCCCAAACTTTTGAGATTTTAGGTTGGTTCTTCTTCTATTGTGCAATTCTTCTTCACAATGTAAATGGTGAAGCTACACTGTGCGTAGCAGTTCTTGTATGGTACTGCAGCAGAAAGGAAGAAGGAAGTGGCCACCGGCCTGATTTTGTCATAAATTTTCAACACTAAATGGCACGTCGACTCACATTTTTGTAGTTCATATGATCAATTATGTTACAAATCATTTTTGCATGATTGAATATGTTACACACATTGTGGTTGGCACAATGTGTGTAACATATTTAATTATTCAGTATTTATTATTTGGCCCCCCCGGCAAAAAGCCTATGGCTAAAACCTTGTTTTTCCGGAGGGTTTCCTCTAACATCCACACACATCTGCCCATATTCACTGCTTTCCGACTGTATATGAGATGTTTATAATGCAGCTGTCAGTCAGTTCTGTCAGAGATATGAATTCAGTTGGAAACGCTACAGAATATGCTTGGTCGATCCACTCCAGACTTGTTTTGCATGTTGACACTGGCCCAAATGCAGCGGACTTTCTGGGCAGAACGAATCATAGAGCATTTCAAATGCTCCAATATTCACTAGTGTAAACACACCCTAACATTACAGTAGTTAAAAAATTATTGACACTCCTGTATCTGTTTATCCAGCCAATTATCTTACATACTCGCTTATCCAGAGCAGACTTACAGGGCCTTATTTCGTTTCAAGTTTTGCATGCACAAATACTTTTGCATTAGCATGCAAGCTAATTAGCATGTTTACCTCTAATGAATATGCGATCAGGGCGATAAATTTAGAACACGCAGTGTGGAAAAAAAAGCAACCAACTATTGGGAAATGTTTTGGACATTTATTTGATAGGCTGGTGCTTAAAGTCACAGCTTTACTCACAGATGGCATCAGTCTTTGTTGAAGGAGACGTTTGTTTAAAGGGCAAAAAAAAGTCAACAACCATGGCTCAGGTAGTAGAGGGGTTGTCTTCTGATTGAGAGGTTGGGGTTTTTTGGAAATAATAAAAAAAAAAAAATGTCAACAATTTGTACGTGGAAATGTGTCTTTGCCCCTTCCTGCTGTGCTCAATTTACCCACAGCATTGACTTCCATTCAGACAGCATTTTTATTTGTGTTTCTCATGCCTTTATTAACGTTTGTTTGCTCTGACTCAAGAAGATGTTTATTCACTTCTTTCATTAAGACCTTTGACATTTCACGTGGTCCTCAAACTCAACCTTGCAAGAGCAAATACTAAATTCAAATAATTTTCACCACGTTTGTGCCACAGCACATGCAATCTATTTGCATTAGTGTTTTTTTTTTTTTTTTTTTTTGTTTTTTTGGGGGGGGATGTTCGTGCCAGAGACTAAGCCTACCTTTTGACGGATCCATGTTATACCACATGGCTAGTATACTATACATATACAAATTCAATAACAATAATAGGAATTTGCATGCTTAATATACTATTAGTATAGCTTTCTTCTAAATATTCTCTTATCAATAGTTTCTGGTGCATGATGGGTGTTGAATACATCATAATAATCAAAGCTACATCTGACTTATATTTTCTACTACTTAGAAGCCCAAGTTCCTAATTTTACTCTTCGCTGTTAAGAAGAAAGTGTGAGCTCTTATTTTGAAATTGAGATGAGCTTTATCTTGGCAATAAAGAAGATGACAAAATCAAAAAAGTACAAACACAAACAGACAAACTGTCATTTTCTATTTGGCGTCCGGGAAAACATGACTGGTTTTGGTATTGTCAGTACACGCAAAGTAACAAAGACTCCATTTCTCATTAGATATTTTTGTGTCCGCTTGTCATTTTTGTTCCACAAAGCCTATTTATTTTTGTTGTGTTTTTTTTTTTTTTTTTATAAACAAGGGTAGGTGTCACTTTGTTTAATTTGGGGAAGTTTCACTTTCTTGAAACAAAGTCGTCAAGGCTGAGAGTGGCAAGCAAACAACAAGCAAAGCAAAAAAATGAATTCAGAGGAAGGGGGGAAACTAAAACGGGGCGTCTGAGATGCTTCTGTTTAAAACCTCGCCATCCTGAGTGCACATTTGTTTTCGGTGGCTTTTTAATTGCGTTGCCGTGACAACTCGAACAATGCTGAAAGGCTCTTTCACTTCGACGTTGGCAGAAAATGATTCTCTCCATGCATTTAGCAAGCAATTAGCGAGACAGACAAGGAATTTAGCTTAAATCCAATGTATCATTCCTGCTCTCAGAAAATGTGGGAGGGGGGATGGGGAAGAGACTCACGAGTGGACTTGAATTTTAAAATCACAATATAGAGCAGAGTGGCATAAGGAAGGTGAGATAGAAAGGAAGAGCATGAGGACAAATATAACAGATGGACAGAAAAATTATACATTAGTGGAAACAAGTATAAAATGGGATTTTCTAATTTGTCCTAATAATCCATGTACTGTTTGTTTCAAACCAAATCAAAATAACAAATAAACGGTGTGTTTATTTTTTTAATATTTTACTGACTTAAATCCAAAACAGAAATAAAGAAAAATCAAAAGCCACACAAGCAGCGTTTTTATGTTTTAAAATTAAATCTTCTGTCTGTGTGATATTTGGATATTTACGGAGAAACTATGAACGAGAGCTTCATGTTTTAATCTCACCACACAGAGAGGACCCACAGACGGGGGCAGACTTTGACTAAAAAGGAGCAATGCATAAGTCACATTACTGATGAACTGGTGAATTGAAATATTAAAACATAAAGAAAAAAATAAATAAATAGATGTTACATAAAGCATGCTGATGATGGTGTAATGAATCTACTGGTGCTCCTCATTTTTTTTGATCAACTTCCGTCTGTGTTGACGGTTGCGGCTAGTGGCTAGCAGTATTATAACATGCAAATAATAATGGCTCAACAAATTCGGGACACTGATGTTCTATCTCTCAATCCAGTTCTGTTCTCTTCCTTTTGTCCACTAACTACAACCAGTCAAAGCAGATGGCTGCCACCTCTGAACATGGTTCTGCAGGAGATTTCTTCCTGCTAAAGAAAGTTGTTTCTTCCCACTGTTGCTAATGCTTGTTCATGTGGATTAGTTGGTTTTCTATAGCGCGTTGAGATGACTTCTCGTAATTTGCGCTATATAAAGTTGAATTGAATTTTAGATACTAATGCTGTGCTTCTGTTCCAGGAGTTCCTGTGACCGCTCTCTCTGCTTATGCCTCTCCAGGTAACTCATGGAAAAGTGAATGGGAGCTCCTTTTGCTTCATGCTTTCCGTGCAGCTGCTGGAAAGGGTAGCGAGGTCCCAGAAAAGAGCCTTATCGCCAAATCTAAATTGCATGCTAAATAGAGCTATATGACTAAAGTGATCATGACTATAATATCCAAATATCAAACAAACAGAACAAGATTTAATTTTTTGGATTTTTCTGTTATTCTGTTTTGGTTTTAAGTCAGTAAAACACAATAACCACAATGTTTGTATGGAATAATCAAAGAACGAAGGATACATGGATTAAAAGTGCTGATTCTTTTTGATTTTTCTGTAATTCTGCTGAGGTTTTAAGTCAGTAAAACACAATAACCACACCATTCATATGTTATTTTGATATGGATTTAAAACAGAATAACCAATGAACAAACAGTACACATTTGTATACCATCTCGTGTGTGTGTGTCTATAAGAAGATACACTACATGAGTATATTCATCATAGTTAGAGGGAGAAAGCTCCTTTGTTTTCCCCCAGGTTTCACTGTGCTTCTTTATCTTTCTTACCCATACTGCCTCACTCCCATAAAGTAATCAGCACATCATCTCTCTTTGTTAAGCCAGTTGAAACAAGAGACTTTGTAGAGACAGGAAAGCATGACATATGACAAGCTGCAGAAGAGTGTTTTTGTGCACTGGCGCTACACAAAAAAAGGCAGGTGAATGCTACAATTTTCTATCTTTGTCATTTAAAGCAATTTATTGAAGTTTGGAGGATACGTTAGTTTTAACAATGTGATTTTGTCAAACAGGATTTTCTGTTTTGTGAGGAAATCAGCGTGCTAGCTCTGCATACTGTTCCAAGAACACACACTAAGTAGTCATTTAATATTTAATTACTTAATTAGCTGTAATAAATATAATGAAACTTTATAAAATGATAATAAAATTAAACATGGAATCATTAAAACTGAAAAAAAGGCAAGGCAAGGCAAATTTGTTTGTATAACAGATTTCATACACAAGGCAAGAAAAGTAAAATATACATTACTCTAAGATAATAACCTTCCAAACCCTGTAACCCCAAACATACATGTTGGGTTGGTTAAAATTGGTCTTTTTAATTTTTTTTCTTCAAAATTAAAAACTAAAAAGCAGTGGGATTCGAACCTCCAACTCTTTGGTTATTAGATGACAAACTTCACCGCTGATCCACAGTCGCCCATTATCTTTCAGTATTTCAAATCTTACCCAATTCCAGCTTAATTTATTTTCCACAAAGGCCTCTGTAAAAATAAAAGGTTTGTCAAAATGTGCATTTTTTTTTTTTAAAAAAATAAATAAATAAAATAACAACAATAAATTAAATTCAAAATTAAAAAAAAAAAAAAAAAACATCAGGCTCTTAGTATAGCTACATTTATGAACTCTAAATGGTGCCATGCCAAATGTGCCATGTCGGTAATGGATTATGTTCAATGTGCCATGAAACGTAAATTAAAATAAATATCATAATCACAAAAAATCATAATTAACTCAGTAATGGTTGGGTGTAGAAATGTAATGAACTACTTTACACTGGCTCCCAGTCAGCCTCAGAAAAGACTTTAAAGTTCTGCTGCTGGTGTATAAATGTGTGAATGGGTTTGGTCCAGAATACATCAGTGACATGTTAGTCAGGTATGAACCCAGCAGGTCTCTCAGGTCTATGGACACAGGTCAGATAGTGGAGCCCAGAGCTCACAGTAAACATGGTGATGCTGCTTTTAGTTGTTATGCTGCAAAGAAGTGGAACAAACTGCCATCAGAGCTGAAGTCAGCATCACATGTGAAGATTTTTAAATCAAAGTTATAGACACTCTTTTTGTCTACTACATATTGAAAGGGATATTTTTGGTCATGTTCTTGTTGATGTGTTTGTTGATGATTTTAAATAATTCAACTGATGAATTTAATTTTTTTGTTGCTGACTTTATTGTTCTTATTGATTTTAAGCTATTGAATGTTTTCTGTTGCACTTTTTGATCATGTAAAGCACATTGAGTTGTCTTGTGTATGAAATGTGCTATACAAATACATTTGCCTTGCCTTTTAAAATGTAGCCTATACTTATGTACAAGTAAAATTACTGGTTGAAAAAAAAATACTCAAGTGCCCGTAAAAGCTACTCAAATACAGTAACATGAGTACTTGTAATCCATTACTTTTACCTCCGAAAACAACATTACTACATTACATAGTGATAAGTGTCAGTTACTTGGAGGTTGAACTTCAGAAAGTTTTGACATCTTTAAAATGTTGATATTCAGCTCCCTGTCCTGAAATAATCAACACAACCTAGTCAGTGGCCAGAGATCGATGAATGGATCAGTCCAGATTGGAAAATCACTACTTATGCTCACCCATATCTGTTTAGTGTGTTGCATTCACTTCAAACAAAGGTTGAGGGGTCTGCAGGGGGAATATCTGGATAATACATCAATAATGTCAGCCTAAACTTGTATCCTTAAATAGCAGTTAATTCTGCCTCTTTGTAAGCAGAGCCTCATGTTTCACTGCTTTCGATCTGATTTGTTTTATTTCTTTCCTCCACATATACCACAACAGTTGTCCTGGAGATGTGTGCACACACCTAATGGTTGTTCTGATTCAAGCCCAGCTGCATTCTGTGGCCTCATTGAACACCCTGTTAACCGTCAAGGCAGACTTGTCCTCAGAGACTCTGTCTGGCTGTCTTGGACATCTTAACTTTCTTATTAGTGCGCCTGGTTGCTCTCCTATTGATTTCACTTTGTTTACCTGGTCTTTTTACTAGACTCCGATTAATGTTTTGCTGGGGAATTTTTTTGACTGAATGCTCTTTCGTGGCCAACAACTAAAATGAAACTAATGAAAAAGCTACAGAGGGAGGAAATATCCTAATTATGCCCAGTGAAGTTTATGACAAATGGTTGATATTGATTTGATATTACAGTGCGCATGAGCTGAAGACATGGCCTCAGTATAATTGGGCATTATTGGGTTTCTTATGGGGTTGTGACCAGAGATTATGAGGAGTTTTAAATCATCAAAGGCAGCCTACAAGTCAGCATGCACACCACATACTGTTCATTGAAAGGAGGCGTGCATATTATGTCAATCGTGGTAGCACTTGATGTTTTTTACATTATGGTGATATGCCATTACCCTAACCAGACACTGGTTAGGTCTGGGGGTTGGGAAGGGTTCTGATTGGACGGGTAGCAAACATGACGTATAAACGTCTGTTGGGGAAAAAAAACACTCAACAAACCTTTTATTTTCGGCTACAACATCGAAGACTACATAATAAGAACTGTTTTCACTTTTATTTTGATTGTAGTTTTGAATCAGCAGCTCGATGATACCACTTTCACTTTTCACATTTCACTTTCGTCCGCTGAGGAGGAGAAGGCAGATAGAAGACGGTACTTTGGCCAATCAAAGCCAGCGGTTAATGAAACAGCTGTTCTACCTCCACTAAAGAACGTTGAGAACGTCAACGTAGTCTGTTTACGTTTGTCAATGTCCGTGTCTGTGTGTGTGTGTTAAGTCTGTGTGTCCGCATGTTTTTGCTTTTGTCCATCCACTCTTTTCATTATATCCATATCTTCTAAGGCTCTTATTAAATAAATGGTCTCGGCTCGAGTCAAACGCTTGCTTTGGGCGGCCATCTTGGATTATGTCATCATCATCATGTCATTACCACTTCTGTTATGTTATGTTTTAAGAGTTTTGAAGAATAAGTGTTTTTAATGTTTTTTTTTAATGAAGGTTCATTAAAGGTGGGCACAGCAGAAACAGTTTGAGAACCAATGCTTGGTTGGTGTTATACTTCTCTCCTTGAACAAAGGTGGCAGACTGGGGGGACCTGAAAAAGAAAACTACACAAAATAAAACAATTTAGAATTAATAAAGGTCCAAAGTGGGATCTGGAAATTAGTTTAGGGAGAGTATATTTTACCTCACAGAACCAACGATGTAAAGCATTTAAGTTATTGACCAACTAATGACAAAGATCATAGACTAGTGTGATTAAAGGCAGGCATACACTGTGCGATTTTTGGCCCATTTTGAGCCGATTTTCGACTTGTGCGACTATTTTGTGGGATCGTGCGAGTCTCTGCTAGATTGTGTGTCATGCATCGTGTAGTATTCATTGGGTCATGAGAAGCGATTAACACCTCACGACCAGCTCCCGATCAGCAATCGTAGGTCGTAAGGATTTCAAACATGTTTGAAATCCAATCGCTCCTCGTGAGGGTATCGCACAGTTGAAGCAGTGCCACGGACCGGCTTACTGTAAACGCTCACACTGCGCATGCGCGAACACCGTAGGGCCGCTGTAAAATTGACGGACTGTCGTGCCCACGTCTGTCCAGCCAGCTCCTGGTCCATCACGTCGCTGTCTTTTCTTTTTTAAACTCTTTTTGCTGAGATGTGCGAGCGTCTCTCCACTTCCGGGTTTTTCTTCTTCGTCTGTTTTAATGGCGACGCTTCAGTGTTCTTCTTCTTCTTCTTCTTCTTCTTCTAATTTGTACGTTGCATTTCCGGAAACAATGTATGAACGTACAGTGTGAGCAGTCAGATCGTGTCAGAGTGTCGGTCCGTACAGTGTGAGAATATGAATCGTGAGCCGCGCACATTCGGGCTCTGCACCTGAGTCGCACAGTTTGAGCTGGAGCTGAGTACAACAATCGCACAGAAAAGATCGCACAGTGTATCCGAGCCTTCAAACATTCACAAAGAGCTAAGTGAGCAGCCAGCGCAGACTAATTAGCACCAGGTGAAGGTGATGAGCTCAGGTGTTTTCCACGGCTCCTGATGACTGAGTGTGGATGACAGCTTTAATGAGAGCGACTATCAGAGTGAACTATAATATGAGCAACATTGTGTCCTTTTTATTTGATCATAACATCTTTATTTGTAGTAATAGATAAATATATTGGTAATGAGCGTACATATCTCGGTATTTATACTTTTTTGCATCCCAAAAAAGGACTTTGGCTAGTTTGTTTATTTCATTCATTCAAACTTAATTCTCCTCCATATTGAAAAAGAAGAAAAAACAAATGAAAAGAAGCAGAAATAAGTAAAATTCATAACATCTGCCCCCTGCACAAAAAAAACAAAAACGCATTGCATTCAGCTAAAGCAAACTGCTACACAGTCATTGTCACAACTAATTTGAAACCACAATACAGGTAACACACTTCTGTCTGATAGTTCTTCAACATAATATATTTCATATTATTTTTGAACATATTAAGTAATCTTGCTAATGTAATGTCATCATTTAGATTCTTCCAGAGTCTGACCCCTGAACTGAACAGTGCCTTTCTTTTGTCACTGTTCTCAATTTGGGTTTTTCTGAATATCTCTATTCCTCGCAGGTTATAATAACTTTCTCTCTAAATTTTTTTTTTTTTTTTTTTTTTTGTAGATGTGTGGGTACGATTTTTAAATGAGCTTTGTACATGGTTTTTAAAATGTTGTATGTACCAAATTATGAATGTATGTTCCCTGTATCCACTTCCACTAATAATTCTCAGTGCTCATTTCTGTAAAAGAAAAAAATTGATTTGTATATGATTTACAGGCACTGCCCCCACACTTCAATACAATAAGTCAGATATGGAACAATCAGTGAGTTATACAAAATATACAAAGACCTTTGATTCAATGACTGCTTTACCTTGTGGCAAAACAGCCAAAGGCTCGTCATTCTATCCACAAATATCTGAATCGACGAGACCATTGGCCTAACCATAATGCACCCAGTTGTGCTATGGACAGAAGTTATTCATATTTTTCTTGAGTTATTGGTGCCATTCATTATGATACAATGGTGAGGGCTTGACAATATAGTTCATCTGCTCTTACAATGAAGTAAAATCTGGCCCTAGAGTTTTCTAAACAGTCAGCCTTTTAATCACATACTTATATACTGTGCCTTTGGTAATGAGCAGCTGGTTATGTTGATATATTGTAATGAAGATAAAGCTCCATGATGCGGTTATTATTCTGTTTGGATTCTCTGCCTCCAAGGCTTTATTAAGTTAGTGTAAATGTTGATGATTTAAGGATATGAGTTTCCAAATAAAGGGGCAGATCGGGTAAGACACATCTTATCGGATCGGATCAAGAGCTTGGATCCATGATAAACATGAAAACTTGTCTTGTCCATGGTTGGTGGAAACAGCATCACATGCATCTGTCTTGTTGTGGACGTGCACACATTCAGTTTCACGCTCTTTGTTTTTGAATCCATGTTAAATGGATTCTCAGGTAAAATACTGCTGGCTACATTATGTTTGTGTAGGGAAACAGTCTTAGGGAGACTGCGGGCTAGACTTTAAAATAACATTTACATATATTTTTTAATATATGTAATTGGGTAAGACTAGTGTTAGAATAGTGTTGTTCAAACCTGAGAAGCATTCATAGAGGCAGATTCAGAGGTTTTACTTTGTCTGAATCCATCAATAATTTTATTAACAGATTTTAAATGAACAGAATCAATCAACAACAATATCAAGTCAATAGGAAAACAGGCACTTATCGAACACAGCTATGATCTGGGGTATACACCCCTCCTGATTGCTCCGATACATTTGTCCGAACGAACACCCCCGAATGTAGTTTTTCTCAGCATTTTATCCAGTCGTTGTTATCAAGTGTCCCTCCTCCCTTTGGCTTGGAACGTAGTTTCGGTCATGTGTCTTATCTTGTTATGTTACGTAAGAAATTTGTAATTGTCAGAGTCAAAACATTAGCTGTCGCACATCAAGCTAAAATAAATAAAGACACACACACATTATTTGAGTCAGGCAGAAATTCAAAAGTTTCTATCTAACATTAGTCTTTAAAGTCTGTGTAAAGCAAATTCAGCCATTTTCTTCAAAACACATTAAATAGGTCATAAATTTATTTCATTAAAACATGTAAAAAGCCATTCAACCATTTAGAATGTAATTGTGAAGCTAGGCTTCACAAACTGTGTTTCAAATTTCTGTGTTCAGGATTTAATGGGCGGGTCAGAAATCATAGCTGCGTTACGTAACGGAGCCATCATTAGCATAAACCCAACCCTGCTGCTGAAGTGTATAAATACATTCAGCGTAACACGGGCGGCGCGGAGAGGCCAAGGGTGCATCAGCAGCCGCACCCGATTTGTGCATCGTGTCGGGACGGGCACCGATGGCTCCCACGGTCTGCCATTGGGGGAAAAAGGGGTGAGACCCGAACCCCCCCCGGAAGGGAGTGGGGCGGCCCCCCCGTGGAGAGACCGCCGAGTTTTAGCGCAGCAGCAGCAGCAGCATTCCCCACTACTGGAGGCAGCGCCCTCCCCACGTGTGGCCATGGTTCCAGCGCCTCTAACTGCCACGCCCCCAGAGTTTCAGAGCAGAAAGAAGTTCTTGTTTTTCCATTTCTTTTAAAACTAATTTTATATACTTGGTGCCGATTTTTTTCATCTTTCAAATTTGGCTCCGTGGTCAATGACATGTTTCTGTGGTGTGACAAACTCATAACACACATTTATTTCTGCTTTACACAGACTTTACTATGAAGGCTTTTACATTCAGAAACAGTTTTTACAGTGAAGTGACGATGGCTTTTACTGCAGATTTAAAGCAATACAATTTGTGCAATTATTGATTGATCAGTTATGATTTATCATTTAGGGGTCTAAGGTGTGTGCTTATTTTATTTATTTGGTATATGTATGTGAGTTGTATTAGGTTTAGTATTTTAAAAGAGAAAGCAGACTTGATTTTTGCACTTGTTCTCAAACTGTCTTTTAGTGATAAACTGACTGTCCTGAGGTTGTTTGTATCTGATTGTTTCATTGCTAACAACACGTAAAGCTTGTGTTGTTGTTGTTGTTAGATTTAGTTAAAATCAGATGTTCTGAAACTCTTTGTTCCAGAAAACGGGCCTCGAAAAAGTTGACCTGAGAAAATATATATTTTCTTATAAGTATTATTTAAGGCTATGTAATATAAGGACATTTAGTATATGTCAAAAAAGAAACCATGAATTATAATTCACATCAATGTAATTGGAAACACTAATTTCTGTATGTTTGCTGAATGGCCATGTATAACATGTTCTTTTCTAATTGGGGTTGGTTTAAGGTGCTTGGTGGGGAGGAACAGCTAATAAAGGTGTCTACAGTCAACTTTATCGCTCACATTTACAGAGATCAAACACATTTTGACCTAATTAAGTCTCCTAGCTGTCACTAATAAGCTTTACCCACTGCAGCATCAGACCTGACGCGTATTACATCTGCTTGTTAACAGGCTGCAATAGTGGCAACATAAAAGCGACTTTATTGTGTTATATGAAAAAAACAAGAAACAAAAAAAAACACAGAGGATTATTTCTCTCTGCAAGACAGCAGAAGGCTCCATTGCACTCCGACTGTGTCTATAAATGACCACTTCAGGCGCACACATATGCACATACACAAATAAGCTACCCGTATCAACAACCCAAAACAGGCAGACAGAGCGAGACAATAAACCTACCCAGTGTCCTGCTGTCTATTTAGCGGCGTGGGGTTGTTGTTCATTGTAACGGAGTCGATGGATTGAGCCAATCTGCAGGACAAAAGGCAACAGAAGTCATGGAGGTGGGTAGTTCAGAGAAATGTGTTGGGCTAATAATGGAGAGGAGGGTGCTGGCGTTCAACCTCGTGGACCAGGGCCATGGAAACAGATGTGAGGGAGGGAGCAGGTTGGGTGGTGGTGGTGATGAAGAGAGGGGACTTTCTGTTAACCCTTTTTATTTTTTGCTTATTTTGTCAGTAAATGTCCTATGGGTTAGGGTTAGTGCTTTTACCCTTTTAAAACACTTTAGACTTCCAATAACTGGCAGTTTTTTGTTTTTTTTTTTGGTTTTTGTTACATGTTCTACCAGTGTATTATCAGTTTAAAGTAAAGAAAAACAGAAATACATAAAACATTTTTTGAAAATTTATATTTTTGGGTTGATTAACTTAAAAAAAACATTAATCCAAATGATGGCCTCAATTTTTTTGAGTTCTGGTAACTTATTGCAGTTTACAGTGCTTGTGTACTACGACATTACTTTTTAGTCCAATGAAAACGAGGCTAAATGCAACTACAATGCTAAGGCATATT
Source organism: Gouania willdenowi (assembly GCF_900634775.1). Lineage (NCBI taxonomy): Eukaryota > Metazoa > Chordata > Actinopteri > Blenniiformes > Gobiesocidae > Gouania > Gouania willdenowi. Next base: position 38,878,659 of record NC_041044.1, read on the forward strand.
AGTCAACGAAGGAAAGAAGGGGGGAAATTTGTGTTGTAAAGAGGCGGGGCATGTTGTAGAATGAGCTAATCAGGTTAGACCAGGGATTTAGTGAATCTTTTCTAGTCATATCGTTAGTAAATATCAATGAAACTAATTGTCTTGACTGAAACCATAATTAGAACTCAATGGGATTCCATTATCTGAATTAAGGCAAACAAAACACATTATTACCAAACTAAGACTAACTATTCTAACATCTTTCAACCAAATCTGTGACAGGAAACTGAGATGAAGAAAAGAGGAAGGAAATGAGTGGAGGCTGTGGTCTTGAAAGAAGTCTTTGTTAGCGCTGGAGCTCTGTAATGACTCCAGAGTCTGAACCACCCATTCTGAATGGGGAGGGCAACTAGCCACAGGCGCATACACACACACACATCCAAACACACACACACACACACACACACCTACACACAAAGATGACTGATCACAATCACACCTCTCTCACGTTCTCCTCTTTCAGCTTGTCATGTAACACTTTCATACACCCCCCTTTTAACTCCTGCCAATTCACACACACACACACACACACACACACACACACACACACACACACACACACATTATCAGTAAATAGCTCTCATGATGTCAAGAATATGCATCCTTGTAGCTGTATCCATCTTATGCAATGCTGTGTAATAGTGTGACCATCACAGAGCAACGGCAGTGATGGCTGCACTGGGTTAGTGGGAGCAAAACTGGCAGCGATCCCTGATGCCTGGATCGTTTTGGATTGGCCTATTTTCTCCCCTTTGTACTCCTTTGCTGCCTCAGTCCTACAGTTGCTTGCTGTCATTAAAGTCGGAGGCACTTACATTGCACATGTGCAATTACTGAAGTCAGAGGCAAGTGTCAGAAGGTGAGACTTGCTTCTCATTTAAATAAGAAGCACTTAGGGAGCTCTGACTTTTGTAGACGTGCTAATGGATAGGTATCTGCATTGACTTGAAATTGCCGAGTTGGAACGGTGCAGAACTTTGCAAACATTAGGAGTGTAATTGAAATGGAAATGTTTAAGAATGTAAGAAGTGTGCACACACACACATACAGACAGAATGATGTAAAATAAGTTCAGAAGTGAAGTTACTCTAGTTGTTCAAACCTGAGAAGCATTCAGAGAGACAGAAGCTGGGTTTGCAGATTTTTTGGGAAATGAAAGCGATATTTCTAAATGTTGCGCTTTGACCATGTTTGTTGTTTTGGGGGTGGAGCCTCGTAACTACTGTGAAATCTCATCTCTCGAGACTTCACTGCAGGACGACGGACGCTCAGAACCTCCTCATAACACTCTGTATTCCTTTGTTGTTTCACGTCTAATGTGGCTGTAATGATTTCAAAACATAATGCTTAGAAATGTCCCGGTATTCTTTTCGGTTTACACGTGGCACACCATGTTTTCCGAGAGAGAAGTGGTCATGTGATCAGGTACATCACGTTTTCTGACGTGTAATTGCGGAAAAAGTGTTTCTCGAGCACTTTTGCTAAAACATTTCAATAACGAAATGTCTGAAATTCCTCCTCGTGAAAGCATAAAAACTTTTTTTGCAATATTTGAGTGTTTTTTCAAAATTCAGGTGTTTCCATTTCCAGTTTTTATTGCGCTATTTAGATTTTGCGCATTTCCAAGGGTAATGGAAACACAGCTAGAGTCAGAGGTTTTGGTTTGCTCGAATCAATCGATCAATCATTTTATTTACCAGATTTTAAATGAACAGAAATCATATGACAACGATATCAAGTCAATAGGAATAGTTCTGGAATAGACATCATTTCTCAATGCGCACAGACATTGTCCGAACCAACAGACCTCAGGGTAGGCTGACTCCAGCCCCAAATGTTGTGTTTTTTCAGCATTTTATTCAGTCGTTGTTGAATGTACAGTATATAAGTTGTGTATTAAGTTTTGTATTTAAATGAGAAGGCAGACTATTTATTTGTTTTTTGCGATTTTTGTATTTCTTCTCAAACTGTCTTTTGGTAATAAGCTGACTCTCCTAGTTATATCTGATTGTCTCCTTGCTTACGCAAAGCGTGTGTTGTTGTTAGATTTAGATTTAGTTCAAATCAGATGTTTTGAAACTCTTTATTCCAGAAAATATGCCTAAAAAAGTTGACCTGAGAAAGGATATATTTTATTATAAGGATTATTTAGGGTTTAGTATATATATATATATATATGTATATATGTATGTATAGTAGGTCTTAGAGAAACAATAATCTAATAATAATATTTCACAATAACAGTTCAGAAGCAAGAGAAGAGTTGCTAACACTCCCTGACCTGTTACCACACTGGGAGTTCCCTGCATTGGCTGTCAGATGCAGTTAATGAGAACCTGACTTTCCATAGTTCCGAACAGCCTGCAGACGTACACACAGGCATCAGCACCGGGGCCCTGAGAGCCATCGTCACGCAGAGAAGGACCTGCTGGACCATTGTCGCTCCCTGTGGCACATGGATCACTTCATATCCTTTATAGACACACAGAGCACAGCGGGCACCTCAAAGCCACAAACACACACAGCCTCGAACACACGGTACCAACAATCAGTAAGAAGGCATTTTTCTGCCCATTTATGCTCAACTTTCATTTCAATCATGCTCCTGCACTCCTTTTTTCCATCTACCCCCCTCCTCTTTTATTTATTTATTTCTTTCTCCTAATCCTTCTCAACATCCATCTTGCTAATGCCCCCCTCATTCAAGCAACCCCCTCCTTTCCCTCTTGTCCTCTGGAGACGACGTCTCTACAGCTTCTACCCTCCATTCAGCCTGGCTTGTCCCCATGTATTCATTGCCATCACTGATGGAGTGGGGAGTCTTTGTCAGCAGGTTGGCCTCCAGTAACCCCCACCCCATGACCCTGGATCTTAGACAGTCACACACACGCATGCATTCCGCACACACACACACATTCACACCGAAGCCTTCTCACTTGCCATATGGCGTGGGCAATGAAGGGCTGACAAAGGGGAGCTAAAGAGGTTGTCGCAGAGGTTTGAATATGAGTGAGAGTCACGTCAATTGATGGCTAAGCAGGCAGTGATGGGGCGGGGCCCTATAGATTAAATTGATTTTGGTGGGGTTTTTTTGGGATGCAGACAAGAGAAGGAGGAGACTTTGCACCTTTTCTTCCAGCGTCAAACTCATTGGCTCAATGAAGAGTAATGAGAGCAGGCGGCGGCTAAAGCACAATGGGGGCACACTTGATGGAGTGTTGAGCAATGCAAATCTGTCTTCATCTCCAGAGTGGAGTTGTTTTTTTGTTATGACAACTTCACCAGCATCATCATTGTTGTCATCCACATGTCATCATCAGTTTCACAGTTTTCATAGTCATGGGCTTTCCTTAGTATTCTTACGATCCTTAAATGTAACTAACGATGGATGTTGTTTTATTGGAGTGTTTTACAACTTTGAATTAGATTTTTTCTAACATTTTTAAACAGTGTAAAGCCTTTGGTTTGTTAAGATTTGTAAATAAAGAACATGTGCTGACCTATTCTGACTTATGGATGGCACACATAATGCCATCATACTGTCATACTGTCACTGGTAACTTTTATCACATTGGGGGCCACAAAAAAGTGTTTGTCTTATTCGCCAATGTTATCAATATTCATGTCACGTTTAGAATAATGACCAATCTGAGCATTAATAAAGGACAGAACAAATTATTTCTGTATGCTTTTTTTGTCATTTTGTAAATGTTTTCTCCTTGGTTTTGGTCATTTAGTGTCTCTCATTTAGTGTTTCTTGTATCTTTGGAGTCATCTTGCAAATGTTTATTGTTGTTTTGTATATTTATTTCTGTTTTGTTGTGATAATGTATATTTTTGACTAATATTGTGTGTGTGTGTGTGTGTGTTGTTTTTATGTGTTTTGGGGTAACACTTTGTTGTCTGCACCTAATTTAGCCCTTATTATTCGGGATCTCGGTAAATCAGGCTCTAACTACCAAATGGCTACTTAATGTAGCCCTGTTTTGTAATGTTGGTATAAAATTCCTTTATTGTCTCCAAAGTGCTGCATTAGTCTCACCTGGAACAGGTTATTAGACGACTATGTTTGTGGATAGATTGTCAAAGTATACATTAGCTGCTAACTAGCTAGTGCACATTAGCGGCTAACTCGCTAGTTGAGTTTTTTATGTGACACGAAAATCTTTTTTTTTTTTTTTCTCTTGGTCATCACTGCTTTAAAGCTAACATTTCTTTCACATGCACAAACATGTTTTTACCATTTACTTGTATTTTGATGGAAAATCCATGCTCACGTGTTGCTAATATAGCTTCAATGCTTTTATAAGGAGCTAGCCTCAGCTTTCATTGGAGTTTTATTGAAAAAAATCACTCGCTGGCTTTATGCAACGATATGTACAAGTAGTTAAACTGAAACTAGACTCCCATATCATGAAACTAGATCTAATACCAAGTCTTTTGGTTTGCTAAACTAATTGTGAATAAATATATTGAAATAAGCATGCACTGCATTATCTTTTATGTTGATTTGGAGAAGCCCTGAGTCGGATTTAGTACATCAAAAAAAATGTAATCATGTATCTGTTTTTCATTAATTGTCTTATTACATCGACCTCCTTAAATGATGAGGTCTTTGTCCGTCTTTAGTTTTCAAGCCACCAAAGGTTTATTGGATTCTCGGAAGTGTGATAGTTGTTTTATTCTGCTCTATTTCCCAAAGCTGCCACTTAAAACAATATAGCTTTCGTTTGTTTTTTTTTAATGTGTTTTAGTCAATACAGCTTTGCATTGCTGCACATACGCCCATAAAACATTGCCTAGAGTCAAACATTTTCTCCATTCTGTTGAGAGATAGTGTTAGAGTATGTGTTTGCAAACTATCGGGAAATCACCCAAAGGAGCAGAATGTGTGTGTTAGTGTGTGTGTGTGTGTGTGTGTGTGTCTCCACAGCAGAGTAAGCTCCATGCCCTACTTCAGTCATGCCTGATATGATCAAACGTCAGATCATGAGCTCTTCTTCTTTTTTTCGGCCCTTGGCAACTCCGCTCCAAGGTGAGAAAAGGTCTAAACGCTGACACAGTAGATCATTGCCTTTGATGCTCTCTTACCTCGGAGAAACGGATCCACCGGATAAAAACATCAACAAAGCTGGAAGTTAATGCACACACACATGGGTCGACGCTTAAGCTGAATCACAATGGCTAAGGCTGGAGAAAAGACAAAGAGAAGGTCAAGTGTGCTTTGGTGACTTTGGTTTGTGAGAAATGTTTTTGAACTAATATTTTTCACAGATGAATAGAATGCTCTTGAGTGGTTCAATATATGGAATACGCAATAGATACATTTTTTTTTTTTTTTACAAATCTCACTTTGCTTTTTGAAAATAATCCTTTTAGTGTTCATCCTTTTAGAAAAAAAAAGTTGAACACAAACTGCACAAATGAATGATACACATTGTTCCAATGGTCTACTGGAGCTGTTTAGACTAACCCTGTTTGTGTACCACTGAACACAACACCTTGATGTGTTCAGGAGATAATTATGCACAACATGTACAGTTAGAGGAAGCCCTCTGATCACCGTAAAGTGGCATCTTTGATGACAACATCGTGCTTTGCATAAACAGGTCCCTTTGGTAATTATGACTCGCTATTAGTTTCACCAGTGGTATCTGGAGAGTGAACAGCACATCAATCATCAATAGAGCTTACAGCAGAAAATATTGGATATCACATCCTACACAAGTGCTGAAGTGATTATGAGGTTTTTGGGCAGATAAAATACAACAACATGTTCTAGTGCTCTTCATTCCTGACAGTTATATTATTATCGGCTTGTTCTTCTTCTCAGCAGGGAGGTTTATTGTCCGCAGCAGTGCTTTAGGAGGTAACTGGTGTTAATTCAGCATTGATACACATGATGGAACCCAAGTTTATCTCCCGAACATTGCTCAAAGCATTATACCACAGTACCTTGATCCCAAAGTATCTCCTGGTGACAGTTGTTTATAAGGCAATAAATGCACCTGACAGGAAATATGATTAATCATGATGAGACCACCTCCATAGATCATGATATGTTTAACGGTCTACGGTTGTGCCACTCGACTAAAAAAAACCTTTTTGAAGCTTCAATGGCAATGGCATTATGTCAAGATCATTGGGATCATTAGAAATTAATGAAAATGTGAAGGAATTCACAGAGAAACTCTAGCTTGGCCAAAACAGGTTCTACCAAATGGACAAAGATCCCAAACATACGCCAAAGTTGTGAAGAATATTGGGCATCACATCGTACACAAGTGCGATTGGAGTGAGATTGAGGTTTTAGGGTGGATAAAATACAACATGTGCTTGTGCTTTTCATTCCTGAGAGTTATATTATTGTTGTTCTTCCTCTCAACAGAGAGGTTTATAGTTTGCAGCAGTGCTTTAGGAGGTAGCTGGTTGATTTTAGTTTTCATGGTCAATGGTTTTGCCACTCTACTGAAAAAAACCTTGTTGAAGCGTCAATGGCACAGGGATCTTGTCAAGATCCATGGAATCATGAGAGATGAATGGAAATGTGAAGGAATTCGCTGAGAAACTCTAGCTCGGCCATAACAGGTTCTACAAACAAACATACGCCAAAGTCGTGAAGAAATGGTTCAAGGACAACAATGGTGATTGAGAGGAAAACAAACAACCTGACCCAGTTTGAGGCTTTTAGTGAGAAACAGTGGGCCAATGTCCCTCAGGAGACATGCATCAAGCCTGTGGACATGTACAAAAATCATTTAGAAGCAGTCCTAAAAACAAAGCCATTGGGATTCTAAAGGAAGACACTGGACGAATAAAATACCCATGAAATGAAGAAAATCACTTCGTCACAAAAATAAATAAAAAAGTCATAAGGTGTGAATACTTTTACGCATTAATTTGTACGTGGAAAGAAAGGTATCATTGAAAGATAGGGTTGGAATGTTTACATTCAAAAAGTGAGAATTTAATCTATACAGGGCTTGTGTATAATGTATTTTCATAGTGGCTCATTTGATTAGCTGCTTCTGAGTCAAGCAGGGGATTGTAGGATTGGGAATGTAAAAAAATAATACTGTTCAAGAGGAATGGCTCACTTCAGATCAACTCTATCCCAGAAGAGACAGACTGAAGGAAATTTCTTTTCATTCCTTATTTTTTTTTACTCACCGAACGCATCTTCACTGAAATTAGAATAAATAATTAAAATATTGGATTTTCTCATACACTTCATTTGAAAGCGGAAGAAGATCAAACATAAAGATAAGGATTAAAAAAAACTATTATATGTTTAATTATATGTATATTGAGCCAATGATGTCACATTATTATCAGTGAGTCTTCCTTTGTTTTGTTTTTTTTACTCACAGTTTAAATGAGTCATCAACTTTAAACCCATCTATAAGGACATTTTAAATGTGTGATGCTCATTGGGGACCTTAAATATTTCTCAGCACTTCATTTGTGAGAAACAGATATGCTGACTGGCAACCGTTGCACATTGCACCGTGCGAGTGTGACTTGCACACTGGCACGGTGCAATGACAGGGCTGCCTATGTATACACGTGCGTGCACACACATGCCCACAGGTCTCATTTAGTTCCCTTTCTGTATTTTAATTAGCGCAGAGGAAGGCTAATCACCTCCTTAATAGACAGCATCGCTAATGAGACAGAGAGGGAGGAGCTGAGGCAGAAGGAAGAGAGGGAGATATGCACAATTGAAGGCAGTGAAATCGAAGGGTGGTGGAGGAGAGGAGAAAGTGGCAGGGGATGAAGAAATAAGACGAGAGAGGCTGTTAGGAGTAAGTCGATTAGAAAGTGAGAGGCAGGGAGGGGAGCTATAGCGAGGCATGGGTGTGTGTGTGTGTGTGTGAGAGACATGGAACAAGAAGAAACGGCCGCGGTAAAGGTGGGTGGATGAAATAAAGAAGAGACTGGGCTTGAGTTGACAACAAATGGATCAACTCAAAGAAGAAACTGGGATAGAGAAACAGGCGATAAGAAGATGAGAGAGAAAGCAAGGCAAAGTATGAAAAGTGAAGGAGGAATGTGAGAGAGAAGCTTGAAATAATAAGAGTTCTCTACCTCCCACAAAGCCAAACACATCAGCACTAACCAACACTTTGCTCCATGCATCCCCCCCCCCTCCTTCTTCTACCTCTCCTCTGAGGCTGATTCTTTCATGCTGTCACTCTGTGAGTGTCTGAATAGCCTTTTATTATTCAACAGTCTGAACGGGTCACAGGGTCAACACACGGCCCACCACTATGCCACCAGCAAACAGCCAAACACACACATCTCTCTCTTAAATGTGACCCCAATGAATAGAATAGAGTTAATTACCATATGTACAAGTTACAAACAAGGAGTCAGATTGAAAAAATTATAAACAACAAATCAGCCAAGAGAGTATAAGTATAAGGTGCAAAACAAGGAAAGAACAAAAGTATACTCAAAAAGATAAATAAATAAATATAACCTCAGTTGACTTCACATATCGCACATAGGAGAGCGTGAGGCAAATTGTCCAACATGGGGAATTATTTTTTCAGTTTCTCATTTGGAGTGCTGAGGTATTTGCCCTCATGAATGTCCTGTGTATATGAATTCTCCTGCATGACAAAAAAGGAGAGATGGGGAGAAAAAAAGAAGCCATTTGTGGATGCAGGAACTGGCCACGTTTAGATGAGAGCGTTAATTCCCCTTTAATTTAGAATTAAAGTTAAATCCTCTTTAAACTGATCTTGTAAACAATTATTTCCGCTTTAAGGTAATTCCGGTCTTTTTGCACATGCACATCCAGTCGTGATGAAATGATCAAGATGGCCGCCCGGACTCGAGCCAGGACTATGCTTTAGAACACATGGATATAATGAAAAGAGTGGATGAATGGAAGCACAAACATCTGGACATTTAGATCGATGCACACACAGACTTGTTACACACAGGCGGATATCGGCAAACAAATAAGGCTTCATCGAGGACCTGAAGCCTTGCACCAGGATGGGTGGTACTAGAACCCGGAAACATCCGGAAACATTTCAGAGACATACCGGGGACAAAGTAATTGCGGCCGACTGCGTGCACGGGCTGTAATATAATCCATTTTACCATTGTACCTGTTGTTAGAGTTACTATCATTACCAGGGATCAACTATTTATTCCTGGTTATTGTTTTCCAGGTTGTTTTACTGGGATTTATTTACTTATTTACTCTTTTTCCTGCTGAGCGGACAAAAGTGAAACCTTATGTTACTGCTTTAAAACTACAATCAAAATAAAGGTGAAAACAGCTCTTATTGTGTGGTCTTCTATGATGTAACTGTCCAATCAGAACCCTTCCCAACCCCCAGACCTAAAGTGGAATAGAATGAAGCAGAATAAACCTGTTTTCCATGTAAACCTTAATTCAAAAATACTATTTCCATGTAAACAATTCCAAAAGATTTAATTCAGAATTGTTATTTCTGAATTAAAAAAAACATCATGTAACTGTGGCTAATAAAATGCCTGTGAGGGGGATACATTTTTCTGGCAATGTACTCTCTTAAATGTGACCCCAAAGAATTCTCCTGCATGACAAAAAAGGAGCGACGGGAAGAAAAAAGAGGCCATTTGTGGATGCAGGCATGCACGTAACTGTGAAATGGCAACTGGCAAGCACTAGTAGCTTCGCTAAATTCTGTCATGCCATGCTGACGCCGTCTGACAGTCCCTGATGCATTCATTATAGCACTTGTCCACCCCTTGTTAGGCGACTATATCTTTCTGTCCAATGCATCTGTAGTGCTGCAAGCTAGCTACCCTGACACCTTTTATAAACGTGCGCTTTTTGTGGGAGAATGTGTGTATGTGTGTGACGACATATGACTGTTAGTGTGTGTGGCGGGAGGGAAAAAGAGATAGCAGACGCCCAGTGGTATCAGCTCAATCTTATCTCCTCCACAGCTAGAAGCAGGTATACAAGCTAATTGGAAAGTGCTAGACACACAGTTGACTGGTGAAACACAGGCGAGCACAAGGAGACAGGAGAGAATTGGCAGCTGGAGAAAAGAAAGAGAGACTAAGAAGAGCAAGGGAAGAAGCGATTGATGGGATAGGCCAAAAATGATGGGGCAAAAATGAGACAAGGGGGAGGAGAAGCAGGGGATAGGGGTAGACGGAACAAGAGATAGAGACGGCAGCACTCAGATACGATATCAACAAGACAAACGCTAACTAAGGCTTAGCTCTATCCGTCCATTCCTACAAGGCTCGCGTCTATTCTATTGTTACTGTAATGTCAGCAACAAGCACTGAGAAAACCAATAGCATCTTTAGCATTTTTCCACTGTACATGGCTTTCTCCACTTACACTGGTTAAGAGTCACTTTGACAAATCGCCTCATTGATGTCAAGCTAATCTTAATGCAACTGTTTTTAAATTACTATTATGTCCAAGTTCAATTACAACTCAATTACAATTACACTGACTGGCATTTTTTTTCCAATTACAATTATTATTTTCCTCTTGAAAGTCAATTACAATTACGTTCTCAATTATTTAAGTTCAATTACAAATAATCGCAATTACTGAGCCTTAAAGGTCCAGTATTATACTATTTTTTACCGATCTCCATCTGTTCTAAGAACCCCAACATAGTATTTGAGGTTTATTTTCCCAAACTCGCTTGTTTCCAGGAGTTTTAGCCTCTGAAAAGGCAGTTTCAGAGTGCTCCTAAAAACAGGTTGTTTTTTGGGCCTACATGCATATGCATAAGCAGCGTGTGTGTTTATCACAGCAGCAGCACGGCTACTAAAAATGAAACTGATTGTGAGTGCTCTTTGGTTCATCTATATACTGAACGTGAAGATATTAACTGTAATATCAACCTGCCTTTGCCATGTTTGTTTTACCTGTGAGCTAATGTGAGAGCGAGGAGCTCACATTCTGATTAAGGTAGGAGGAGGTGTTTTTGCATTGTGATGTCACAACGTGAGAAAAATCTAACTCGCTCGGTTGGAGCTGACCTTTTACAAAATGTGGAATAGCAAGGGAGGGGGGAAACTTTGGCTCTCTGAATAAGGTTAAAGGAATGTATAACACAACACTGTCTGCAAAACCATTGTAAAGTGTTTTTTTTTTTTTTCCCCATAATACTACCTCTTTAAATAAATAACCCCATAAAATTTAACTTGTGTTAGCTTTCTTTTAGCATTTCTTATGACAACGGCTTGGTTTTGACCCATGTCTTAAATCAGCTGTAAAATACACAAAAAATATTATCTTTCATCTAATTTATTTTCCATCTCTTGGCTACTTTGTTAGGCTTCCTTATGCTTTAAAATATTGTTATTAATATTTTTGTATGGGTGTCTGAGCCTTTTTCCTGTCAATATACCCCCAGAATATTATTATTATTATTATTATTATTATTATTATTATTATGTTTTCTAAATAGTAAAATGATAGTGGGAAAACCTGATATGAAACACATTTTAATAATTGATAACTATGTACGTGTAAGCCATACAACTGTAACATGGTTCACCAGTTTTGCATTTAATTAAATTGTAATTCCAAATTCAATTATCTGAACTCAATTTCAATTCAATTTTGATTACAACAGAAATATAATTTTTCAATTATAATATAATTATAAAATGTCGTAATTGTAATTGTTTAAACATTACACGATTACAATTTTAATTGGCCCCAACCCTGCCTTACACGCTGTTCAACTTTCATATTTATCTATCTTTTTTATTCCTGAAGGTGGTACAAGTGACAGCAGAAGTAGTAGCACTAAACAATTGTCTTTTGGTTGTGAATTACTAATAGTAACCGATATCTGGGACACTTGCTAAAAGCTAGAAGCGAGACAGGTTGGTACTCGACTAGGTGTACGGTCAGAACAATAGTTAAGCTTTTCAATGATAAGGCATGCTCGCGTCTGAAGCAAGAGTTGGAACTCAATGTCCTCAAGAGATACAATCCTGCTTTCACACACCAATGTGCAATCAATCAGCTAGAACTGTCTACAGCGATGTGACATAGCAAAGAAGAATGATGCTTGAGAGATAATGTCATAATGTTGCATTTGTGTGGGCAGCCAAGCAATACCTGCAGGTCCTGACTATAAAAAGTGATGTAAAATAGGCAAGGATTGTGCATGATTTCCAATTGTTTTTGGATTGTTTTTACTTCATCATTGGTCATTGATTATCAGTGATTAATAATTGGTGTTGGGGTCCTGCCCTTCTTCCCTGCCCTGTGTATGCTGATCAGGCTGTGTGGGTGCACACAAGACTCACGCACATGCAAAACGGACTGTTTTACCTTTCCTTTAGGATTGGTACTTGTCTTCCATCTACTATATCTACTGACCAATCAGCAGCTGTCCTTCACCAACTGGAAACACAACCAGCCTCCAACCAATCAGTCTCAATCAGCCAAACAGTTAAAAGAACCTCATTAGTTTTCACTCGAGTCGACTGACTAGCAGTTCGCCTCATTTTGCTGTTATCAACTGGGATTTGTATGCTAAGATAGGGCTTTTGATTGTTCGAAGTTTTTGTAATCCACTTGCCTTTGCAGTGCTTTTGTTTGAACACTTTTATATAGTCCTTCTCACCTTGTGATGTTCTTAGTTGTCACTTTTTGTCTGAATCGCAAGGTGTTGTTCTTGGTTGGGTTTTTGCCAAAATGACTGTTTGCTTGTTATTTATTGTTTGGTTTTTACACTTTTCCATCTGGTTGTGTTACACTCCTTTGCTCCGGGGTTTTTCCAGGGTCATGTACAAGATGGCTGCTTGATATTGATGCTCCCGGACGGAATAAGAAAATATCCCTAAACACCCATGACAACAAACTAAAGCAGATTTGACACAAAGTAGGGCTAATAAGAAGACAGCCAAAGGTACTCAAAACGCAGCGCCGTCAGAAAATCAAAAAGAATGGCCCCTGCTAACGCAAGCTAGCCTGGGTAGCTCGCCAGCGCCCGGGCCTGGCGGAGACGGTGAGCCAGACGACACCAAACTGCAGAGTATTCTGAAAGAGATAAAGGATTCCATGCGAGATTTATGAAACAGGAACGACAGAGAACGACAGACTAGAAACAGCTCTGCAGTCTTTAGCTAGGCTAACAAGGAGGCTGATTTTCTGTCAGTATGACCTGGAAGCTTAGCTAACTGACCACTAAGGTTGAGCTCACCAGGACAACCTACGGATTCACGGAATACCTCAGGAGGAGGGTGTTTTTCTCGAGTTTTTCTCGAGAAAAAATTGAGAGAAACGCTGGACATTCCTGAGAACGTGATGATAAAGATTGTGTGAGCACATAGGATCCAGATGCCTAACACGGAGAAGTCACAAGCGAAACCCCGGGCCATTATTGCTAAGTTTGAAAGCTACAAGAAAAAGGAAGAAGTGATCCGGTGTGCCTGGCAGAAGAAAACGGTTTATTACAACACTCCTTTGCTCCTTGACCTAAGGGGTTGTAGCATAAGTGGGGGCTTGTCCGGGATCTGTTTAGCTTCCAAGATCAGACGAGATTAGACTCTATCTTGTCGGTTTGGCCGTAACAATTTGATAAAAAGTTAAAGTTGTTACAGCAATAATTATTTCTGATTTCTTGTCTGATTTGACCCACAAGTTCTATCTCACTTTATTTAGTCATGCTCTTTTATCCACTACTGCACTGTGGTTAGGTAGAGTCTATTGACCAGTAACTACTGGTTTCATTCAGTGGACAGTTTACATCCCTGCTGTTGTCATTTCATTGCTTTTTCTACCTTGAATCACTTTCAATAGATTTTCACCACCAACAACGAAGAGCTTCCATTATTTGAAATGCTTTGACATTGCCCTCAAAATGAGCTCTTTGTTGAAGAGGTTCAAATGCTTATGATTGTTCATTCTTCCTGTTTCTAACACAACAGTCTAGCGCACTAACAGGGAGCAATAATGACCAACAGAATTGGTGCTACTCACCTTTTCTGTCAGCGGTCATAATGTTGTGGGTGTTCTGTTCTATAAAGTCAAAATAGCATCAAGCCTTGCTCCCAGGTCTATATTAACTGAAGAGCCTCTCTGGACACAATTAGGGAAGGAATTTTATTTCATCAGTGCTTCATTGGACATTAATAATGAAAACATCTACAATAACAAAGAGGAATGAAACAGCATGTATTCAACTAGCCTCAGTGCAGCTACCCTGAGACTCTGCTAGTTACAGCGCTGTGCGGTTATTAACTCATTTTCATGGATTTGATCAATGCTTGTATCTCAAGGTCACTGTATCCTCCCTCTTGTGACGAAATTTTAGTCACCGACACATTTTCTGTCACGTCGTTCAATATTTACCAGTATGATTTAATCCAAATCAAATGTTAGCCAATAATTTATGCTGCTTTAAATGAAAAATTTAAAACTGTAATTAGCAGTACAAATGGTGAAACAATAAAATGCTTTGATTTGTTTGAAAAAAGAAAAGAAAAGGACTGGAAATATATTCGGTGAATGTGAAAAAGCAATGAGACATTGTATCAACCATAACAATCCCCAGTAAATAAACTGAGAAACGCCTTTATTCACAATCATTCATAGAATCTGACAGAAATCCCTACTTTGCTGCAGTCACTGAAGATTGCTTTATTATTTTTGTGAAAATGTTCAAAGTACTTTTGCCTTTTAAAAGCACTTGTTAAGCATTTAAAAGGAACTTCATTTGTTTGATTTTACCATTTGATCTACCATTGTCAGATTTTCTTTCTGCACTTTCTGTTTTTATGCATTTTTAACATAATTTAGATCAAAGCTAAAATTCTGTTCTACAAAATGAAAGCCTTTGAATGAAATGTTTATGTAGTTTTCCTGATCGCATTCTAATAAAACGTTGCTAAGTTGTTTGCTTTAGGCTATGGGAAAGCTGCAAAACTAAGTAGATTTACAAGGGTTTAAATCATTCCACAATCTCCTCATATGGTAATGTAACAGGTAAAATCATCCAAGATAGTTTTGTCACCTACTTTAGCAAAATAAGGTGAATGCTATAGTGCACAGCATCAGTAATCAAGAAATAAACAATTTCTTACTTTGTATCGTGCCTCCAATTGAGAGATGAGGGTGGGCCTGAAGAGGAAGCTTGTCTTCCCACAGGATGCAGCAGTAATCCTGCAATCCAGGGGCGCAAAAACCATCATGCTCAGGCAGGGCTACACCTGACCAATTTGGGGGCGCCAAGCGAGTTTGGATCCCCAGGTCCCCAACTCATCTCATCCCTAATGTATCATTGCTACAAAATGATTGCATCACAACATGCATTTAATTTGACAAAACTCATTAGTATTAAATAGTGTACTATCTGATAGTATAGATACAGTAATTTGTCTCTATGAAAAATTAATCTAGCATTAAATGATAAATAGATGAAAATATTAAATAGAAATAACTTAAATCTGAAATAACAAAAGCAAATCTGAGTTACAAATAGAACTAAACATGCAAGTGTGCTTTTCATTGGTTGTCATATTGTTTCATTTTGGCCTGCATGCTAACTAGTTCACTAGTTTAAGCCTTTGCTAGTGCTTTTCTGCCTTCAGATAACATACAATTGTATCACTAAGTAACTGGACACCTTAATCAATCAGTTTTTTAAGCTCACTAGTGAACTAGTGTGTGTCTCTGAAGGAGACATCAGCTAGTAATTCCTCACTCAGCTTTCCATATGCTCCTGAAGGATGTCGACACGTTCACCTTCTGCAGCTCTGCAAGCGCTCTGCTCTGATTGTCTGATTAGTGATTACACATTACAGCCCTCTTTTATCTCCTTCTTCGCCTCATGGAGTGCATATGCATGCACTGCGCATGTGCGCAAATGCGTCCCCTTAAGCCAGGGGTGTCGAACTCCAGTCCTCGAGGGCAGGATTCCTCAGATGTGTCCCTGCTCCAACACACCTGAACCAAATGAATGGCTCGTCGTCATGCTTCTGCAGAGCTTGATCACAACACATTGGTCTCCACCAGGAGTGTTTGAGTAGGGACACATCTAAAAGTCTCAGGAATCCATCCCTCGAGGACTGGAGTTTGACACATGTGTCTTAAGCAAACAATCCCCCCCCCATGGAAGATGATGCCCAACGTACAACGCATGTTCTGCTCATGTCACACCAACTAAAAACATCACAATACCAAGCCTGATTGATGAAGCCGTGGTGGCAAGCAACCCTTGGTTAAACGTAGCCAATGTGTCATGATTCCACTGGCATAGCTTCAGTCCTGTAAAGGTAAAGCAGGATGTGTCTTACTGTGTCCTCTGTATGCTGGGCTTGGTTTCACCCTATACTGTAACCCATCCAGCCAGGTTCTTTACACATTAATATACTGTATATGCCAGGCTTAGTTGGAATGGACCCTTAACATGTTGTTGGTCCCTCAGAGAGCTAACATACACCAAAATTCACGTCCACAGTCAATTCAGAAACTACGAAAATACATGTTTTTAGATTGTGGTATAAAACAGATCAAAACCTAGGACATGGTTTTTCTGCTCCATACACATTCTGCACAGCTGAGTGTCCCCTCAAATGTTTTAATTTCAAATGATCACAATAAAGTATCATCTTATTGTGTCTTGACTTGTCTTACCAAACTCTTGACAGAATAAGATGTTCTTGTGCTCCCTTGAAGTATTAGCCATGAATGTGTGTGTGTGTGTGTCTGCTGCAATCATATTTCTCTGCAGAACACTTTTTATAATTCAACAAGTTTGATTCTGATGATTCACTAAGGTGCATCTCAGCCGAATAAATCATCAAAGCTGAAAAAGGCCCTGCATCAGGCTTGAAGCAGGTGAAAAGTTGTGATAATGGTTATTGATTATAGCGCTAGCATGCCGTGTCCTGTCTTGTTTTTTTTTATTACAGATGAAAGCCGTCATTCCTGTGAAGTTGCTTTTCTGAAGAAGAATATGTGGGAGAAAGATGTTAAATGTGCTGGGATATATATATATATATAACGTGATCAAGCGTAAACAAAAGACGGTGTTGATGGCAATGCTGTGCACGTGGGAATTAATTTAGATAACTTTGATGGATGCTTGTAAAGTCAATGTTGAATAAAAATGAATGTATGTTTTAACAATGTGTGCTTGGATGTATTTTATCAAAGTGTATATGCATATGTGTGCGTAACCTTTCTTTGTATCAGCAGGTGTTTGTTTTCCTCCTACACCCCTGGAGCTATTCACCCTACGATTCCCTACCTTTGATGAGGCCCCTGGGAACACTACGGTGCTCTTCAGCAAACCTGTTATTTTCTTTTTTTTTTTTAGCACACATTGAGTATGTCAGACTAAAAACCATGGGAAATGCCACGTTGCCATTTGCTGTTATTTGGCTCAGGAATAAGCTCCGATGTAAATTAATTGCTTGTTAGCTGCAGAAGAGCCAATAATAACTGCCTCGAAGTGATGCAGATTTGAGAAAACCTGTCTAATGAATACCAACAGTGATGAATGTCCCATTCATAGCCATTCATCCACTGTGGGGTTTTAAAAGCACATTTAAAAGCACATTTTAATAAATCCATTTACAGTTGCTTATGGACAGTTGGTGAATAGATTATAGCTTTACCAAAGAGTTTTCTGATAGGCATGTTGGTTAATCACAGAGCGGTATGTGTTTATCATTACTGAGAAACAATTACAACTGAATAGTTGTTGTGTTTTTGTTTTTTTTATGTTTACACGTGATTATTATATCTAATCGTATCTAATCTTGTTGTGCTTAAAGCAAAAAAAAAACACAAACAGGAAACTTTGAGTGAAAACAACAAAGAATGAACCCAAAACCTTTCTTATTGTCATTTTATTCTGCATAAAAAAAAAGATTGAAATGACTCAGCAATTGTAACAGTGGAAGTGTTATCTAAAAGTGTGTCTAAAAGCTAATGTGCATATTTTAGTATAACACACCTGCACACAACAATGAGACACGGTGTAGGATTCATGCAAGACAAAGACATTTAGGTCTGCAGATACATTCATTTCTACTTTTCTAATTTTGTTATTATGTCATTGCTTATCTGACTTGTGTTAATCCACTGCTTTGCGTGTTTGCATTGCTAGCCCAGCAACAAGCTATTTTCTCTCACCTGTCAGCGAAACCATGATAGGAGTCCCCAGCACGCGATTTGTGTGTTTTTTTTTAAACAAAGGATATGCATCTTTTAATTACACTCTCTATTTTTTGTTATTTTTCCTTTGTAGAAATGCAGACAGAGAATATGAATCACAACTCAACAATATTTGAAGAGGCTCACAGTTTTCCCGGTGCTTATATTGCATGATGGCAGTCATTTTTAATGTTTAATGTAATGTAATGGTATGTATACTTTATTAATCACTGTAGTGAAATTCTTCTCTGCATTTTAACCCATTTTCCCCAAGGGGTAGCAGTGTAAACTATTAGGGGGAGAAAAAAAAAAATCTGAATTAATCAGAATCAGAATCAGAATCAGAATCAGCTTTATTGACCAGGTACAGTTTAGAACAATACGAGGAATTTGACTAGGTAGTTGCAGTGAGAGGAGACACATCAACACACCGGAGCAGCCATTTGCGGCGCCCACAAAATCTTTCAATTTTCCTCAAATTATTACAAAACATTTTCTTGAATTAAATAGAAATGTGTCACAAAATCAAGGAAATTGATTATAAATAAATAAATATTTTGTATTTTATGTATACGTGGAAGTGCAAACTAGTGCACACTGTGAGGGGATGGCAGGTTGACAAAGGGGATGTGTTTTGTTCATTTTTCTAAAAAGGGGGACACCATCCCCCCTCAAATCACCCCACATTGCTTGTTCATAAAGTTACCTGCAGAACGGTGCTAGGACATTTGGCCACTGGAGATCTGCTCACCACCAATACATTATACTTAAAGTAAAAGTGATTGACAAGGTTAGGGCTGACTAAAAATGAAAGGCCCTAGAAACAGGATATCTTTATCTTATACAGATAGCTTCCATTTTTGCTGTAGATCTGTTAACGTGCATTTTAAAATGTAGTTACTTTCCAGCTTTACCTTTTCTTCTTTGTTTTCTCAAGTTGGATGAAAACCTGCTGGTTGTTGGCAACTCCTCTGTGTGAAAAGTCTCCATATGGACTCCAGAAAGCTGCTAGATGACGCCGTGTATGCGGTCCAGGTGCCAAGGCGGTTTATGACGTGGTGGAAAGGTGGGGGACTATTGGGGGGATGGATGGTGGTGATTGAGGTGGGGCATCACATCTGATTAATAGACAATAATGCTGTAGATAGGCAGGTTAATGGCTCTGCTGGTGGTTAGTTATGGTCAAAGGGGTCTGGACGGGGGCTTACGTTACTGTAATTGAGTTGCTTTTACGGGTACTTGTACTTTTTTGAGTATATTTTGAAATCAGTAATTTTACTTAACTACGTTTTAAAATAATTAAAGTCATTCGTTACATTTCTACACCTAACTGTTATTAAGTAAATTGTATGTTTTTTATTTCAAAATGATCAACGGATATTGTGAAACTACAAAAAATTAAATGACCAGACAACAATCAAATGCATCACATCATAGCCCATCAATCAGATGAAACGTAATGCACTGCGCCAAAACAGCATTGAATGCCACTTATTTTCACAGTTTTTAAATTAATGAATGTAGCTATACTTTACATTTTGCATTGAATTCAATAGTGCTATTTTATTTTCAAAATAATTGTATTTTATACAGATGCAGAATTGGAACTTAATTTATCTTAATTGTCTCTTCTTTTTTAAGTTTATACATGAGATGTTTACTGTATCCATGGGAACCATGAGATTTATTACCAAAAATAAATGTGGGGGGTGAAAGTAACTAGTAACTTTTACTTTGAGTACTATTCAATTAAGCTACTTTTTACTTGCAATTGAGTATTTTATGTATGACTTACTTGTGCTGGTACTTAAGTACAATTTCAATCGAGTAACAGTACTTCTACTTCAGTAGAATATACCAGTACTCTTTTCACCTCTGGGTGCATGGTGGAGAAACTGTACACCAGAAAAAGGCAGTCGATTTGTTGCTTGCTGCTTTTTTGGAAAAAAATGTTGCTAGCAGGGTTTTAAAAGTTGGCAACACTTGTAGTAATATTTTGGCAAGTAATGATACACTGACAAGTATTCTTTTTTTAGGAGAGCATTTCTTCAAACGCATATCCCTTTGTCGCTGTGTAAAAACAATGACTTTTTCAAAATGGGCATTTAAAAACCTACTTCGTTTTTTTTTTTTTAAACCATTTAAAGTGACTGACAGTAATTGAAGTGTAATGTCACAGATGGTGCAATCAAACCCGTGGCATCAATTTCACTGATGTAGCACCCTTCTGAAATCATCAAGAAAACGAGGGGTTAAATTGTGCAGAATTGGACGCTTCTCTTGAAAATGTCATCTCTGGATCCTATTTCCATTCATCTAGCCATCAGGCATCAAGTTTTTGTCATATTTTCTTCCCTCATTTGTCCCTGTCTTTCCTCTCCAGTGCTCCGTCCCCTCCCTTCTTCCAGTGACAGAGTGCCTGCTGCGCTAATAGAACATTTGTTTCCTACTGTGAGGATTCAGCACCAATTATTCGTTTAAACTTCAAACGCCAAGTTAAGAAATGCTCGATGGAGTTGGACAGTTTGTGGAATATGTTGCCAATTTGTTCATGTTTGTAGCAATGCTTTGGTTTTGGAGGAAATGTTTGTCTCAATCTACTTTATCCGCCTACTTTGTGTAACCTTTCCCAAGGACTTGCTTTTTTTTTTTCACCCGAACCTAATCATTAGGAGCTCAGGTGCAGCCGGACGAGTCTATCGGAGATACTACACACAAGAACTACACACATACACACCTGCTGCAGCATTATGGCTCCTTCAAGATTGTTGCAAATCAGTCGTGAGTTGTGTTTTCATTAGGCAAAGGTGTGTAGTGGTGTGTGCGAATGTGGAAGAAGAGAGGTTTTAATCATGAACATCTGAAAGGCCAGAGGGTAGGCATGCCAGGAGAAGTCTCTCCTCCTACGCTCTTTCCTCCCACACAGCCCTTCACTTCACTTCATGCTTTCAATTTCCTCTTTGTCTCCCTTCACGTCTCATCCAATGTGTCTGCCCACCTATATTCCCCTTCCTCACCTCTTAACCGCTCCCTTTCCTCACCTCTAAACTCCTTAACCTTTTCCTCATTCTTCCCGTCGTCATTAAGGCTTTTATCCAGTCCAAACATATATCAACTTTTGCCTCCATCTTTCCTTACTGGCATTACTTCATCAACCTTCTTTCCCTTGCTCCTTCAACCCTTTCTTTACTCCTTTTAATCCCGCCTCCTCATCCATTCCCCATTCCACAGCTGTCAGCTCTCAGAACCTCCAGAACCATAAATCTGGTGCGACCCCAGGAAGTGGGTCACTAGGGGACTCTTAAAACATGTAATACTCCTGTGGGGGCTTGAACCTTGACAGAAAAAGAACCTCATGCATGCATGCATACACAAACACATGCTCAGAAACACTTGGACACGCACACAGACGTCTTTGATAGATGTCTGGGCTGGTAACAGTGTGGCCAAAGTTGGGTCTGTGTTATTACAATGTATACTTCTTACAATAATCAGACCAGGGAGTTAAGGTTTGGAGACAAGAGGGTCTTTGTGTCCTCCAGGACTCTCAATGCTTCTGGTTTTCTTTAGCTTTGCTTGGATTTTGTGGTTTTCAGAATAAGAAGGTCTTTCTTTTTGGTGGTGGTTTGATCAGGCTTTTAATGGACAATCAGTAAAAGTAGAACCAGCACTGTGCTGTATCCTGTAGCACAATTTCTTATTGAAATGTTCTAGACCCGAGGTTCCCAAAGTGGGGTACGCAAATTGTCATATGGGATACATTAAAAAAACTGGAAACTAGAATATAAATCGACCAGCAGTCAGGAGCCTCCATGCATTGCCACAAATTACACATTAGCCAATGTCAGACGACCCATGGTTACAGATTATTCTTCCTTTGTTAAATTATACAGTATATTGTTCCTATGTTCATCTACTGGATAAGTACAATTCTGAGACAAATGTCACTGTAGGGCTACATAGTATGTGACGTTACATTAATGTTTCCAAACTTTTTTGAGTCGTGACCCCATTTTAATATCACAAATTTTTGGCATCTTCAGAGACCTTTTTTTTTGGTCTCTCTAGAATTAGCTTTTATTCTAATGTTTTTTTGTTGCCAGGATTAGTGCACAAAGTGACAGATATTTTTGTGCATGAATTCATGCCCCTCATTCCAAAAAAACCTCCACCAAAGTGGATAAAAAATGTTCACATTATAAATTGTGACTATTCTTCTTCAAAACTCATTAAAATAATGCATGCGCGGTCACGTATTTTAAGAACAGTAATAAAGTTCTCTCAACCAAATGTTGATTTAAAAAGTTAAGAATTTAGCGTGATTAGCCAACTTTTCTTTACTGACATGAAACAACAGCCTTTCATTCATTATTGATAAAGCAAATTCATAAAACAAATTATCTATTCTGTATCAACACAAGTTCAAAAAATTATAGGAAAATCAACTAATGCTAAAGCAGCAAATTAAATGATCAAAAAAACCAAAGTCCTCCATTAACTTAACATAGAATTTAGATATAAGTGAAATATTAGAGCCAAAATACTGTTTTCAGTTAACCCCATAGTATTTAACAAACAAAACAACACATAATTTACCATGTTGCACAATTTGTTATTGAAATATTCTAGACCAGTGGTTCTCTTTTTATTGTGTCCTTCTGTGAAAAATGAAAAAATAAATTAATAAAATGAATTATATATGAATTTTTAATATACTGTCGTACCGGTGTATTTGATTACACAACTTTCGGAACGCTACGCTATGCTACGCTGCACTGCGTTTTAGACCAAACCCTTTTCTAAATAGAAAGGTACACAGTAGCACTCTGGTGTTAGTTGCAGTGTAAATCATACGTGTAAATGGATAAGAAAGACACAATCTCTGAAGCTGCCTGTGAGCATGTGCCTGCGTGGGCACACGCCTCTGCTACAGGAGAACAACACTCACAAACACGGAGGCACAGTTAGCTTAGCATGTCAGCAGTTTGGCAGTGATATACAAAAAAGAGAGCATAATATTGCAATTTGTAATTCTTATAATGCAGAAATAAGTCCTTGTCGAGCTGCAAACAAAACTCTACGTTATTCACTATAAGAAACCACCACACCACTGAGCATGCAGCATTTAAAGCTAGAAATCAAGCTAATGCTAAAGCTAAGCTAGCGCGGCAAAGAGCCATTGAGCTGCTGTTGCAAACTTGTATTACTATTAGTGTGGAATTATTCTACAATATTCACTCATCATGACAGTAAAATAGACCATCCTAAGTCAATCTACTGCATTCATCAGAATCAGAATCAGAATCAGAATCAGAATTCTGATTCTGATGAATCATCTTTATGATGATTCATCATAAAGATGATTCATCAGAATCAGAATTCTGATTCTGATTATTGAGAGCTGGCGATAGGGACCAACAAAACCCCATGACCCTGAACAGGAACAAGTGTGTGAATTACTTATTATTTTAATTTAAATACGTTCATTCCCGATCAATTGGAATATCTTTATATAAAACTGAAACCATGGAGGGAGTACGATGTACATTTTAGGACATCCTCAGGTCAACCTCTGTCATTTATCAGACAAAACAGACTCGTGTCATAGCAAAACCTCCGTCAAATGAACTCATCACTTGTCAAACCAATGGCGTCAGTTGACACAATCTCAGGCGTCAAAATAAAAGTCATCAGACTCAACTGCATCAGGCTGTAAAACACAATATTGCATTTTATTTTGAAGGAACCGAAAAAACACATGACGAAGTAGTTTGAAAAAGCTGTTTTTGCCTATTATTTTTAAAAATAGATATATCAACATATTGTTTGATTAATAAATACAACAATAAATGAAACATTGATATGTCTTAACCTTTAAAAATAGAAAATAACAGCTTTCAACATCCGAAGCACGGCCTGAGACCTTTTTGAGTCTGATGATTTTTATTTTGAAGCCTCAGGCCATGTCATTTGACGGCGTTTGGTTTGACAAATTAGTTTGTTAATTTTGAATTTCAGACGTTTTGATATTGAAATGTATCACAAAAGCACTATGGAAACACTTTTTTTTTTGCAAAAACATGCCACAGAGCGTGACGTACCTGGTCACATGACCACTTCTCTCTAAGAAAACATGACGTGGTACATGTAAACAAAAGAGGAGACTGGGACATTTCTGAGCATTAGACTTAAAAATGATTAGTGCCACATTACAACAAAGGAATCCAGAGTGTTATAAGAAGCTTTGGAGCATCATCTCCCCAAAACAACGTTCAACGGAAACGCATTCAAAATGCAATTATACTTTGTCGACATTTAAAAATATAGCTTTTGTTCTGTGAAAATCTGTAATGGAAATCCAGCTAAAGACAATGCCTGGAATCAAGGTGAATTCAAACCTTCAACCCTGCAGTTCTTAACAACAACAATGAAACGATGCGATGCAAATCTTTGTTACAAAAAGCAGGGTGGTTAAGCTAATAATTGCATTAGTTAACCGTATATGCAAGTTATCATCCGTAGAAGTTCATAAAGATAAAAAAAATAGTTCTTGATAGAAACGTCGTAAATGACGTCTGCCTTTGACTGCCTGTCCTCATTAAAGCCTAACACACATGTTCTGTCAAAATAAAAGCACCAAATGGGACCAATTCCGTTCGGATGAGACGCCTCTCGGAAAGAGTTCCCTTTCTAAAACACTAATCTCTGGACCACAAATTAGCTGTCAGTCATTGGCTGTACACAGACATCCTATCAGGGGAGAGGCAGTCCCCAACAAATCAACAACATGTCAATCACACAGCGAATGCCAGCTCGGAGCCATCGACACACACACACACACACACACACACTGGTGGGTTGGACTGGTGAGAGTCGTCCATTCAACACTCTCCTAAAGACTAATAGGCACCAACTCTGTTTTCTCCATTAATTCAAGGTGACTCTTGCAATGCATTAGTAAAAGAATATGTAGATGAGACTTTTCAACTGCCCTCCCCGATAATGTACATTTGCAATTTATATTGCCTGAGCAAAAAGCTATCTGACATCAGAAAAAGGAGTTTAATTGCTAAGAATGAACCATTTTGAGATCCAGAAATTGTCTTGAAGCCTCTAAGTGACACCAAAGTCAACCAATATTAGCTCATGCCTTCATAGCTTATGGAGCTAAATGACATTGGATGCAAACATGTCAACTCCAAGTGCCTGTCGTCGTCCATGCTAGAGTCATTTCTTAAAACTTTCCACACAAAATGACTTAAAAAAAACACAAGACAGCAAATAAACACTAATATTACTTTAAAAACTCACACACAAACACAATAAATAATATAAAAAAATGAAAGTAACAATAAAAAACATACGACAGATTATTTATTCATTAATAATCTGTAAACGTTTGGAAACCTTTTAACTCACATGATGACACACTATAGGCCCGTATAACGTCAAAGCTTGTACGTCTCCATTTCCAAATGTAACTTTAATAAAAGATAATCATTGACTTATATTAAGAACTTAAAAGAACTTGTTGGATGTGCGGATCCTTAAACATTAAATGGATGATGAGGAACTCCATGTTTGACACAAACAATAACTTACGAACAAATTAAATGGTTGAACTATCAAATGAAGGTCAAGATTGTGCAACAGATGTAAGTCGGGGGGGGGGGGGTTCCCGATCAACGATCAAATCTCACCCAAATGTAGAAAACCGAGCCTCTCACACACATGGAAACGACTGCTTAATAAATCATAAGCAACTCCTTGTGTATACATGTCCCAGCTGGAATGTCCGGGAGCAGCACGGGACTGTTCCGTGATGTTTCTCATTATTACATGTGTGGCTGAGTCGTGCGAGTGGGACACAGAGCGGCTCTAGTCCTCAGCGCTTGTGCTGCTGATTGCATGTGAAGTCTTTGTGTTTCCCTCTGCCATGTCTTGGTGGGCCAAAGCACCTTTGCTGTCACTGCCATTCAGTCAAATAAAGACTGTCTGTGTGCCCTTGCAGACGCACTGACTGTGTGTGAGTATGTGTGTGTGTGTGTGTGTGAGTGTTGAAATAATGAATCAGAGGGAGAACGAGGCCAAGAGAAATAATGACTTGTATGATGACACAAGCAGACTACTCCATCATGTCACTCACACATACAAAAGAATAGCACAGAATAACAACATTTCTGGCTCTTTTTTTCCCTTTTCTCCTTCTTTCTTTTTCGACACCTCAGAGTTGAAGAATACTTTTAAATAGTAAATGTAACGGTCAGCCCATGCTGCAGAATAACCATGCCCCTCCACAAAAGTGACACATTGTGTTGGTCTTTCTGAGGAAACGTATGAATGTTTTATACACCTCTCCCACCACATAAGTCTGTAAAAAAGTAATAAAAGTCTGTTCCTTTCATGGGTTGCAGGTCTGAGGGCTGAGGAGCGGTGGAGCAGCAGTGACTTTAATGCCCCCCACTTTAAAGGTTCTCATCCACATTCCTTCATGGCCTCATAGTTCTGCACCGGGCTGTAAATTTGTCGCGCCAACTGTTGACATCGCTTGCAATATGCTGCGCTCGGAGTGTGATCACTCCGCGCAACGTGAGCAAAGGACAAGGCAGTGCACGCACACACATGCACACACACAATGGCGGTCATAAAGTAATAAAGCCCCGTGCAAGCCTAATGAAAGCAGAGAAGAAAAGGAGCGAGAGGGGAGAAAGGGACTTGAGTGAATAACAATTATTGCACCCAGGCGCTTTTCACCCATGGGGGGATGCAACAATAGAGTCAACACAAGGTTCAATATGTGCCTCGGTTTTTGGTCTCGGTTCACGGTTCTGTTCGGTTCTGAGACCGTTAAAGTGTTAATTGTTTTAAGTATATTTTAGAGAACAACTAAGGATTTTATACTGTTTTTTTTTTTTTTTTTTTTTTTTTTGTCACTATCCATTATTAGCATTAATAAGGTGTCCTGATGCAATAAATAGTTAAATCAAAATAAAATAAAAAAAACAGGAATTAAAAGAAGAAAGTAAAAAAAAAAAAGGGTTAGGGTCTGTAGCTTCCTGTGAGAATAAAAAAAATAAATAAATAAATCATAAAAAAAGTAATGAAAATATGGATATAAAAGATAAAGTGCTTATACCGGGATGTGTAGGAGGGGGTTGGGGAAGAGTAGGGTTCGGGGGTGTCTGGTGTTAGGGTTAGGCGTGGGGAAGGGAAGGAAAGGGTTAGGGTTTAGGAAGAATGGGTAAGGTGTAGGAAATTAGGTGTAGCAAAATTATGACACCATTGGAGCTATGTTGGCATTTTTGGGTTAGGTAGTGTTGGGTTTTCCCTTCCATGTGGCTCTGGTCCGGTCCCGAAGGGTCTACACTGAAAACCTGCCTGGTTCTTTAATGCAAGAGGAGGACTTACACTTATAATGAGACAGACGTCAAGTCATATAGTTGAAGCTATTCATTACAGACATGTTTTACAAGTGAGTACGAGACTAAGCAGCGCTGGCTCAGTTGTGCTCCTTCACGATGTGTTCCAGAAGCAAAAGAGAGCAAGCTCCTGGCTTCCCTTCGGCTTTTTCTTCTTGGCCCCACCTTGTTCGCTGGGCCCCCGCCCCTCTAACCTGTGTCAGTAATTTATTTGACATGCAGCGATGTATGAGATGCTAAGTGTAAAAAGCATGTGTTTGTGAGTACGCAAATAATATCCCTCAGTAGGGTTAGGGTAACGAAGGGTTAGGGTAACGAACGACACTGAATGACAGCCTTCATGACACCTCATTGATGCTAATGACAGGTGTCATGTCATAATAATGACAGCGTAAAGTAAAGTGTTACCCAAAATAAATGCACATTCCTATGTATGGTGTATTTTATGATAATAAATAACACTTTACACACATCCTTAACCCTAGCAGCCCATATACAAACTTGGGAAATATTCATTCAAAAATAAACATGTATTTCAGTAAACCTAAACTGGACATTTATTTTGTGACATGGATCCAGCGTATTTATAAGATGACAGAAGCCCACATCTTCAACCACCAAAAAACGGCTGCAAATCACTGGCGATGAATTCTCTTACTGCCTTTATTATTTTGTGCAAATTGTATTTTTATTGAAAACGTATTGAGTATTAAAAATCTGAGCAGAAAAGTTTACATCCTGTTAATCTAAACTAAAGTGTTGGAGTCTATTGAAATAACATGTGACTACATTTGCCATAAATTGGTGGTAGTGGCTATCTGTACAGTTGCCGTATCAATATACCGACATTCTATCCGTACGCAGCGCCCCTCATTGGCCAGCTTAGGTAATGTGATTAAGACTAAACCTAACTCTAACCCTAACCCTAAAAATTGTTGCGATATACGGTTATAATCCTAACCCTAAACCTGAGACGCTACGTACGTGTACTTCGGTAAACGTATCAATAGCACCGGGGTTGTCCGTACGGCAACTGTACAAATAGACACTTTATTAATTGTTGTTTACTTATATGTTTATGTCCATAAGTACTTGTTTGTTTATGTCCATGAGTCATTTACAATTCAGGAAGTTATGAAACCTCACTTGTACTGTACAGTATTCAGATATTTATTTCACTCACACTGGTTACATTTTTTTTTGGCGAAAAGTTACTAAATCGATTTCAAGTCACTGAATCATTTGGGATTAAATGTTTTTGAATTAACCAATATCGTCCCACAATCGAAATCAAATCGTTGCTAAAAGGAATTGTTACCTCAATACATATTATTGTAATGAAAAGCAAAAATTCATTCATTTTCAATTAGAGTATCGTAAAAACTAAAATGTGAGTAGAACACCCTCACTTTTAATGGCGTGTGTGTGTGTGTGTGTGTGTGTGTGTGTGTGTGCGTGGGAGGGGCAGGTCTGGGTGTCAGCTTTCCCTTTTCCAGCCGCAGTGAAAGCAAACTCTGGCTCTTTCTCTGTGCGCCCCACCCACCCCCACCCCCCCACTCTGCCCCTCCCCTGGAATGGGATCCATCCGCCAAATCACTGCTAATTGAATAAGTGACAATGAACGGCCAGACGAGGCGACAGATGCTCGCGTGCATTTACATCCATCCCACTAAGATCACACACACACACACACGCACACACACACATTCCTCTCCACTCTAGTGTGAAAGGGGATCCAGGATGCATTTCTATGGTCTCCCCACCTGCTGCGTCTTGTTTGTCCGTGTTGAGGGAGTTCCATGATGAGTGCCATTAACGCTGGTGACAGACGTTGAAATCACACTATTACTTTATTGCTTGGAGGCCTTGAACAGATGAGGGATAGATAGTCACAGCATGGCCACGAGAGCTGCCACTTGGCACACACTCTGTTTGTTTGTTCGTTCGTTCTGATCTTTCATGCATTTGTTCGGACTGATCAGAAGCTCCACAGATCAATCAATATCAAAATCAATAAATTGTCTTTCTGAGCAACAAGCCATCGATTTACCCGATGAATATTTTTTAGCTCTTCACATACATTCTAAACAACAGAGGTGTAAAGAGAACTGATAAATCCTGCTCAAGTAGAAGTACTGTTACTTGATTGAACATGTACTCAACAAGTACAAGTAAGTTTTACATAAAAAACTCAAGTACAAGTACAAAGTAGTTCAATTAATCAGTACTCAAAGTAAAATTACTCGTTGCTTTCACCGCTTACGTTTATTTTTGGTAATACATTTTGCCACGACTCCCTTGCATACAGTAAACATCTCATGGAGAACATAAAAAGAAAGGGCAATGTTACATGTGGGTGGGGGGAAAGGACCAGGGGAGAGAGAGTCAGCGTAGGACAATTATAAGGCGAGTGTGCAGTGTGGTGTTACAGTTGTGATTATGGAACTTGATATATTTTCCACAAAGACATCTGTATAAAAAAAAAATGTTTGTCAAAATGTATAATTTGATTTAAAAAAAAAAAAAATTATAATAATTAGCATCAATGAATTTTATTCAAAGTAAAAAAGAAAATCTTAGACTCCAAGTATAGGTACATTTATGAACTCTAAAACAGTGACATGCCAAATGTACCATGTGGGTAACAATACAACATACAACCCAAACCTGAACCAAAGAAAGTGGTAAAATAACCAGCATCCAATGCTGTTTTGTCGCCGTGCATTACATTAAATCTGATTGGTCGGCTACGATGTGATGCATTTGATTGTTGTTTGGTCATTTCATTTTTTTTTTAAGTTTCACAATGTCCGTTGACCATTGTAAAACAAAAAATATAATAATTTACTCAGTAATGGTTGGGTGTAGAAATGTAACAAATTACTTTTAAAACATACTTAAGTAGAACTAAAATTACTGATTTAGAAATATATTTTAAAAAAAAAAAGCAACTCAATCACAGTAATGTGAGTACTTGTAATCTATTACTTTCACCTCTACAAAAGAGCATGTTTGCTCGGCTCCTCCTGTTATGATGCGTAACTAAATGTATTAAGCCTCCATCTGGTTTTTACTTCGATTATATCCCCTTTCTATGCAATAATTGTTTTATTCAGAGCAGTGTTTAAGACCCCCGCACCCCCCTCCAACTCTTTCTTTTGCTCCCATCTTCCATAAACTCTGCTGCATGACTTTGTTCTCCAAATGTGATTAGCTTCTCTGGGGCGCAGGGAGTAATTGCATTACTGCATTGTGAGCATTTGAAGCTATGGAAATGCTGTGCGCCCGTATCAAACCTGTTTAAAAAGAAAAAAAAAAAAAAAACAAGCGCACTATAGTGGAAAATGTGCAAAAGGGGAGTAAATGCAAACATTCTGTAGACATGGGCTTGGGAGATGAAAAGACGCTGGCAAGACGGAATAAAGGTTTTCCGCCAATTTTGCTCAGTGAGTTTCAAAGGGAGAGCTTCTGGTTGGTGTCCGTGCACGTTTGGAATATTTAATAAGCTATTGTTTTCAGGAGAAATGCATTAAAGGCTTTAGAGGCTCCGCAGATGTCTGGTGTTAAAAAAAAACCCACCCTCGCTGAGTAACCTGTTCAAAATGAGAAGATCTAGATCAGAGATAGTGTTTAAATTGTCTTTCCCACGCAGCAGCCGGTGTGGAATTGGGTAGTACAGTGTTTATTTCACGTTATAACAGCATCTGTTTATTTCTTAACTACACTGTGGCGGCGATAAAGTAGCCAATAGAGAAAGTGCTACAGTAGAAGAAAGGGATCAGTGAAGGTTAATGGGAAAAATTTCAGGGAAACTTTCTGTTCCAAACGGTTCCAAAGGGTAATTTGCTCGAGAGCCCTACTTTGTGACAATGGCGCTCACTCAGGCACACGCATTAGGTACACCACTTTAACAGTTTGTTCATAAAAATGGCTAATCAGCCAACTAATCAATGTATTTAATCATGTAGACGATAAAAAAAAGTTCCAGCACCGAAAAAAAAGAGTGAAGAACAAAAAAACAAGTATTTTATTATAGTTATGAATATTTTAGAAACTGACGATTTACCGAGATTCAAACTTAAAACCATTCCGAGGGTTTATAGAAAAGGGTGAAAGAAGTGGAACTATTCAGTGAGCAGATTTTTTGCCAGAGGTCCAAAAAGAATGAACAGATTGGTTCCAGACCAGACATGGGCAACTTTTGGCCCCCAAAGTAAACTCTAGGGCTCAAAAAGAATACAGAAAAACAGAAATATGTATGCAAAAGGAAATCAATACAACAATAGTTAAGTTAATAAAACGACAGCAAAAATACACAAGCACAAGACAACTGGCGAAAATACACAAAATAACAGAGAAATTTACTAAAGGACGACACAAATACACCAAAAGACTCAATAAAACATATGCGATAAGTACACAGATATGTGTACACAAAATATGTACAGAAAAGTACACAAAGACAACAAGAAATACAAAATATTAACAGAAAGCTATATAAAAATGCCAAAAAAAATTGCTCAAAAGGACTACAATTTTTGACCAACTTCATAATTTTAAAGATTGACTTTATGTGCATACTAGTTGAGACACTGATGCTACCATTAGCTCAGGAGGAAGAAGCAGGGACGAGGGAGATTATGGCGCTATGAAGTGATAATGTGAAGTATCCAGCAGCTCACAGAACCACACACTAACACAGAACATGTGTGGACCTGAGTGGATTATTGGTAATGTTAGATCGTGAGATTAAACCATCAACTAACTGGGCCAAACGGGTCATCTCTGCGTGTCGGGAGGAAGAGGAAGTTACGTCTGTGTGATTGACGGGGGGCAGATTCAAAATACAGTAAGAAAAACATTCAACTGTGAGCCAGATAACAAAATAATAATCATTTTGCCATCAAAAGCCTTGTCTCAGCGTTATTTTTTAGAACAAAAAAACAATGTTCAGATGTTATAGTTTTCAATAAAGCAAAAAAGAAAAAAAGTGCTTCAAAGCCACAGACAGATTTTTTTTTTTTCAGAAAAACCCTGTTTTCTCAGATTTTTGCTCTGAAACTGGCGATTTGTGTAAAACTTGCTCTATTCAACCGCTGATTACGGAAGAACTAAACAAGCTACAAACAATTTGTTTTTGGGACGAAAGTAGAGACTTTCATCTTTCAGAATATGGTGTTACATTTCAGATTGTCAAAATATTCTGTGGGTCTTTAAAAATCAGCCAATATGCTATAAAACAACTGGCACTGAGGGGGTAGAAATTCTGAAAATGGCTGGCACTGAATGAGTTAATGTGCCCTGGTTTACACTGCCATGTATAAATTATATATACATGATAAAGTATGTGAGTATATGAGCCAAATTTGATGCTCTAAACTAAAGCAGTGGTTCTCAAATGTTTTTGGCTCAAGTACCCCCTTTCTCTTACTTCTGAATCCAAGTACCCCCTTTGTCTGACTAGAATATTTTGCTTAGAAAACTATTTAAAAAAGACTATAGAGCATAACGATGGAATGAACGAGTGATAACACACATTTTAAAGAATCTAATGTTGTAAATAAGTGAAAAGAAACAGTATTTAGTGCAGTGATTCCCAATGGATTGCATTTTTTATCATGAATTTCTGACAACTCCAGAGACATTTTTTTTTCTTCTAGAATTAGTTCAGATGTTTTCTGTTTTTTTTTTTTTTTTTCTTTACTGCATTTTAGTTAAACTAGATTTAGCTAAAGTACAGAAATACAGTTGTTTAAGATTGTGTAGTTTTAATTAAAAAATGAATAACAATTAAAACATTCCAATTTTTCCACTCTCTCTCTTTCTCAAGTACCCCCTGCAATGCCATCGCGTACCCCTAGGGGTACATGTAGCTCATTTGAGAAACACTGCTCTATATGGCCGGATTTGGCCCCCGAGCCTCAAGTTTGCCGGCGTTTTTTTGTGCTTACATTGTGGACTTTGCTGATTGAATGTCCTTTGTATGAAGTGACTGGTGCTTGTGCATAGCTAGTGAAAGCAGAAAAGGGATGTTGAAATGTGGACAACTTGCTTGGTACGCAGACAATCCCCGATGACAACTCATTTCCTAACAGCTGAGTGAGGTATAGGGAACGGGCTCTGCTGGTGATACGTTCAGGTCCCGGTGCCAAACAAACCGCAGCAGATGGTCTCCAAAACGCGCCTTCAGCTCCCAGTGGCGCACATTCGTTCAACCTTAGACATCCCTTTACTTTCATTTATTTCTCACTTATTCCTCATGCACAAGTTCACGAGTGAAACTCTTTGCTTTCACGTCACTAAAAGATGCAAACTTTCAGTATCGCCGCCACACACTCATCCTGCGGGAATTCCGGAGATGTTGGGAATGATTTACGCACGCGGAGATGTTCCTCGGCGTGACCAACTCTTTAAAGGCATTCATTAGAGTCCTGCTCTCTTTCAACGCGATTCGCCACACAGCTTTGCTCGGCTTATATATTACACTCTCACCCACAGTCAGCAGCAGCAGCGAGGCGCATGAGAGAGAGAGAGAGAAATACTGCATTCAAAACCTTCACAATAAAGTGCCTGAGTATGTAAAAAAAAAAAAAAAGGGGGGGGGGGGGGGGGGGGGGGGGGGGGTTGTCATCTGTCTTTTTGGAGAGAGAGCAGAAACAATGGAGAAGTAGAACCTGGTGGCATGTTAGCACACGAGCGCACAGATCTGGAAAACATGGTGGGTTGGTGGTGACATGCAGCTGAAAGCCCGACAAGGATGTGATGAGAGACACAAATTGTTGCTATCAAACCCCCTAAACGTGGCATAGTAAGAAGAACGGTGATGAGTGTCTGCAAACGCGCTGAAAATGTAGACTTTCTTTCTGTGTCCGTGCGTAAAAGCAGAGAACAGACGCGGGTAGCTTATACGAATGGGGGTTTATGTAGATTATTTGTGCCAATGTCCATAAATGCACTGTCTGGGGAGAAGTGAGTGTGATCCCCTTCTGGGCGTGTTTTTTTTTTTTTTTTTTTACCCCCTCTTTCACCCCCCTTTCCCTTTGCAGCGCCTCCCTCGCCCTTTCTTTTCCTTTTCTTTTTTTAACTTTGAGTGGCCACCAGCCAGCCTTGGATTTAAGAAGGCATTTGTCTTTTCTGGGACGTGAAGAGAAAGAGTCGTGGCTGGTGCTCAACTAGTTGGTTTAGAGGCGGGTTATATGTGGACACGTCTGTGCGCAGAGGCGAGAGAGAGAGAGAGAGAGAGAGAGAGAGAGAGAGAGAGAGAGAGAGAGAGAGAGAGAGAGAGAGCGCACGGTGCAGACACAGGGAGGAGAGGAGCGCACAGATTTCAGTGGCACCTCAGCTGGCCTCCAGCACACTGCATGGATGTGCGCTGCGGATGCTTTTTTTTTTTTTTTTTAATTTATTTTTTTTAAACAAAAAGGGAATTTAACACAGTTTAAGCTTGAAATCAGTGCGTTTTCCTCATTTTTCTTCTGGAATTTGCAATGCAGCCGTTGATTTTGGAAAGTTATAAGTGGAGAATCATCCTTTAGTTTTGTGTGGATCCGTTTCTGTTTGACAAAGACGCAACAAGGGAAAATGGAAGGGATTTTCCTGATGAGGATGTGGAAAGTTGTGGCTTTTTTGCTTCTGGCAACCCAACACGTCTCCAGTAAGACGCTTAAATACCAGGTTTACGAGGAGCAGAAGGTCGGCACCGTCATCGCCCGTTTGAGAGACGATGTCGTGGAGGTTTTGGCCAAACTTCCGAGCTCGGTGTCAATGCGCTTCAGAGCGATGCAGCGAGGCGGCTCATCGTTCCTCACCGTGCGCGAGCAGGACGGAGAAATCAGCATCAGGACCAAAATCGACCGCGAAAAACTCTGCGAGAAGAACCTGAACTGCTCCATCCAGTTCGACGTGCTGACGCTGCCCACGGAGCACCTGCAGCTGTTCCACGTCGAGGTGGAAGTGTTGGACATCAACGACAACGCGCCCCAGTTCGCCCGCGCCGTCATTCCCATCGAGATCTCCGAGAGCGCGGCAGTGGGCGCGCGCATCCCTTTGGACAGCGCCACGGACCCAGACGTGGGGGAAAACTCTCTGTACTCATACGCGTTGGAGCCCAACAACTTCTTCAAGATCGACATCCAGTCGCGGTCGGACGGGGTTAAATACGCGGAGCTGGTGGTGCTCAGGGAGCTGGACAGAGAAGTGCGCTCCAGTTATGAACTCCAGTACACCGCCTCTGACAGGGGTGTTCCCCAAAGAACCGGCTCGACCCTCCTCAAAATCAACATCGCTGACTCGAACGACAACAGCCCCGTGTTTGATAAGTCCTCTTATGTCATTAACTTGGTGGAAAGCTCACCTGTTGGCACTTTGCTCATCGACCTAAACGCCACAGACGCAGACGACGGCACGAACGCCAAAATAGTGTACTCCTTCAGCAGTCACGTGTCTCCTAAGATAATGGAGACGTTTAAAATCAACCCGGACAGTGGGCACCTGACGCTTATCAGGCGTGTGGATTATGAGACGGTGAACTCGTATGACATCGACGTCCAGGCTCAGGATATGGGTCCCAACTCCATGCCCGCTCACTGTAAAATCCTGGTCAAAGTGGTGGATGTGAATGATAACAAACCAGACATCAGCATCAACCTGATGTCCTCCCAGGGCAACGGAGACGCAGCTTATATCTCTGAGGCGTCACCGTTGGACACCTTCGTGGCCCTGGTGAGGGTGGAGGACCTGGACTCTGGGCTGAACGGAGAGGTGGAATGCAAACTTCACGGCCAGGGCTCTTTCAAACTGCAGAGAACCTACGAGAATAACTACATGATTTTAACCAACGTGTCTATGGACAGAGAGAAGAGGTCAGAGTTCAGCTTGACAGTAGTGGCTGAAGACCGGGGGACCCCCAGTCTGTCTACCATCAAACATTTCACAGTGCACGTGACGGACGAGAACGATAACCCACCACATTTCGAAAAGCTCCGCTATGAGATCTTTAAATCGGAGAATAACGCTCCAGGGGCGTATCTCACCTCCATTATGGCGACTGATCCAGACTTGGATGCTAACGGACAGGTGAGCTACTCCATTTTGGAAAACTCCATTCACGGGAGCTCCATCTCCACCTACGTCACCATCGATCCATCCAATGGCGCCATCTATGCTCTCCGAACATTCGATCGGGAGGACGTGAGTCGGATCTCCTTTGTCGTCCAGGCTAAAGACTCAGGAAAACCGGCTCTGTTCAGCAACGCCACCGTTATCCTGAATATTCTGGATGAAAACGACAACCCTCCTGTTATTGTGGTCCCTCAGCTGTTGAATTTCACCGCAGATGTGCCTGCGTCAAAGTTCTTGGAGTCTGGGAACCTGGTGACGGCGGTGAGAGCGACCGACCGTGACACAGGTGTCAACGCTGAGCTCATCTGCTCCATCGTCAACGGCAACGAAGAGGGATTCTTCTTCATTGATCCGAGAACGTGTGAGGTGCACGCCAACGCCAGTCTGCAAAACTTCCCCCATGAGCACGCAGAGCTCACTGTGGTGGTCCGAGACCAGGGCAGCGAAAGCCTCAGCGCCAAAGCTCTGCTCAGAATCACCCTTTATGAGAACATGGAGAACCATGTCCAGGTGATGGACCCGGGCGAGTCTTCCTTTGACATATCCCGGGTTATCATCATCTCCCTGGGGGCCATCTGTGGCGTGCTCCTGGTCATCATGGTGGTGTTCGCCACTCGCTGCAACCGTGAGAAAAAGGACACCCGGCACTCCTACAACTGCAGGGTGGCAGAATCCACCCACCAGCATCACCCCAAGATGCCCTCACGCCAAATCCACAAAGGTGACATCACCCTGGTTCCCACGGTGAACGGCACCCTGCCAATCAGAGCGCACCATCACTCACCTTCGGCCACGC
Organism: Gouania willdenowi; assembly: GCF_900634775.1. Taxonomy (NCBI): domain Eukaryota; kingdom Metazoa; phylum Chordata; class Actinopteri; order Blenniiformes; family Gobiesocidae; genus Gouania; species Gouania willdenowi. The sequence goes on from NC_041044.1 coordinate 38,916,190, forward strand.
CCCCAATGGACCGAGCCCAGATGGGGAGCCATCAGAACCACCACAGCCGCCAGTCCCTCAACAGCCTAGTGACCATCTCGTCCAATCACATCCCAGAGAGCTTCGCCTTGGAACTGGCCCATGCAACGCCACCTGTGGAGGTGAGTACACACACACACACACACACACACACACACACACACACACACACACACACACACACACACACACACACGGACGCACACACACGGACGCACACACAAGCAGTTTTAATCTCATGTCTCAAAAGCACAGTTAGCTGGATGTATTTCCCATAAACAAGCGACACTACAGAACTCACTCACACGTGCTGTCCCTTACAGACGAAAATGCCAAAAGTGGCACATTTTGTGCAGCTGGTTGGTAATCAATGTGGCTGTGTGGCATTCTACATTAGCATATTTAACACTGAATTGTTTTCCTGGTCAGACTTAATTTGATTTAAAATGAACAAGATTCATATTGTATATTGGAATTTTGAGAAAAAGTATAGTAAAGTATAGTAAATAGTGGTGCTTTTCTTTCTTTTTTAAAATTCTGGACTGTCTGCAATAAAAGATTGATGATGATGATGATATGAGTTTTGGTCCATATCGCCCTGCCCTAACACGCACACACACACACACACACACACATGCACACACACACACACACACGCACGCACGCACGCACGCACGCACGCACGCACGCACACACACACACACACACACACACACACACACACACACACACACACACACACACACACACACACACACACACACACACACACACACACACATATATATACACACGCACACAAGCAGTTTTAATCTCACACATTCTGTATGTTGTTCAGATCAGTCTCTGTCTGACACACACTCCTGTTGACGCCAGCAGTCTCACCTTCTCAGACATGTGTGCACACACACACACACACACGCACACGTACACACAAACACATTCCTCCCTCTGATCAAATTAACCCACTTTGAAATGTGACGGACTTAATAATTGAGTCACAGTTGTCACATAGTTCAAACTGACCCTCATTAAACCAGTTGATGATGACAGATGCGTCTTTGTCTTCACCTTGTGTGTACCCTCTCATATTGACTCATATACAATATAAACATGACTCACTCTTCAGTCATATGACTCCATACTCATCTAGAATCTAGAGCCCCCCATTATCCCCCTGTCACCCCCTTTTTTGTTTTAATGCCATCCATTTTGTCTCATCCATGTACAGCTGACTCTCCATCATCCATTTTGTGTTTACTCATCCATTATTTTGTCTTCTTTGTTGTCCCCCCCCTCCCTCCCTCCCTATCCCCCAATTTCCCATCTGTTTTTTTTCTTTTTTTTATCCTTCTTTTTTTTTTTTCTTCTATTTTTATTATTTTGTATTATTTTGTTTTGTTTGTTTTGTCATTTCTGGATGTAGCAAGTCTCACAGCTTCTGTCCATGCTCCATCAGGGCCAGTACCAGCCCAGACCCAGTTTCCGTGGCAACAAATACTCCCGAAGCTACAGGTAATTTACCCCAAATCCCTCAGCCCGCCCACCCCGACCTCCCCAAAGGATTATGTGTTGTTTGTGCTTTTTTTGGAACCATTTTGTTACCCATCATGTATTACATACTGTACCCCAACAACTCGTTGTAAAGTTTTGCCTTGTCTATTGATGGTATATGTTATTTATTTATTTGATGTTGTGCTGGGTTTCTCTCTTTTTTTTTTTCCATATATGATTTGCTATCATTCAGTTCCAAAGTATACAACTCATTTCTCTATTGTATACCACTGTGATTTTTCTGGTGCCCTGAAATAGACTCAGGCTATAAAGTCTCACTCCATCACTACTTTCATCATATTCCCTCATGATCTCAGGATGATGGATTTATTGATGCCCCTAGTGGCTGCTCTGGTAGATTTATTGATGGGATCTTACCTTCATGTTGAATTTATGATCCGAGCCTTGTCTGGAAGTCTTTGACAGATTGCAGAAGCTGACCTTAAGTCTGATATGATAGATTTATTGGTCTCACTTCAATTCTCTTGTAGAGTGTGGTTTTAAACATGCAAACTTAAGCATCCGTCAGTTTTTTTTTTTTTTTTTTTAACAGATGGTACTAAAGCGTGATTCCATTTGGAACTGCTTTTCCCCACAGGTATGCATTACAAGACATGGACAAGTTCAGCTTGAAGGACAGTGGCCGTGGGGACAGCGAGGCGGGGGACAGTGATTGTGACATGGGTCGGGAGTCCCCCGTGGACAGGCTGCTGCTGGGGGAGGGATTCTCTGACCTGATCCACCTCGAAATGCACCATCGACTCCACCCAGGTACGTGTTGTGTGGTCACCAGATAACATGACTCACAAAGGAACTCACAAGTATCCAGAGGTGTAAACAGTACTGATACATCCGTCTCAAGAATAAGGTTTTAATGTCTTCAATTACCCATGTTCAATGACAACTCCATTATGATTACAGTCATCAGCATTTTTTACCCCAATTACAAGTATTATTTTTCCCCTGAAAGTCAATTACAATTACGTTCTCAATTACTAAAGTTCAAATTCAATTAATAAGCATTACTGAGCCTTTAATAAATAAGCCCATAAAATGTCACCCTGTTTTTGTCCTAAATCAGCTGTAAAATACACAAAAAAAATATTACGTATCATCTAATTTGTTTTTCATCTCTTGGTTACCTTGTTAGGCTTCTTTAATCAATGAAAATATTGGTATTAATCTTTTTGGTGTGTGCGTCTGAGCCTTTTTTTCTGTCATTATACTCCTCAATTTCAATTTATTAAAAAAAAAAAAAAGAAAAAAGCGTATTCAAAACAACTGAAAACCTGATAAATATTAACTACATATGTGTAAGACAGAACTGTAACGTGATTCCCCAGTTTTGCGTTTAATTAAATTGTAGTTTTTTTTTTAGAATTCTCATGCCAATTACAATTACAAAGTCAATTACCTGAACTCATTTACAAATCTATTATGATTACAACAGCAACATATGTTTTCAGTTACAGTTACAACTATTATTATGCCATAATTGTAATGAATTATCAATTACGGGATTACAATTATATTTGACCACAACCCTGACTCAAGTAGAAATACTGTTACTTAATTAAAATTGTACTAAAGTACATACAATACTCAAGTACAAGTAAAAAGTAGCTCAATTAAATAGTACTCAAAGGAAATGTTCAGAGTTACTTTCACCCCCCATGTTTATTTATTGGTCATACATTTTGGGAATTTGTGAATAAGTATAAGTATAGCTACATTTATGAATTCTAAAACTGAGAAAATAACCTTCATTCAATGCTGTTTTTGGCGCGGTGCATTACGTTTAATCTGATTGGTCGGCTATGATGTGATGCATTTCATTGTTGTCCTGTTGTTTAATTTTTTTGTAGTTTCACAATGTATGTTGATCATTTTAAAACAAAAAAAAAACTATATATATATATATATATATATATATAATTTTCTCAGCAATGGTTGGGTGTAGAAATGTATTGAATTACTTCACTTCTTTTAAAATGCACCTAAAGAGGAACTAAACCCCATAAAAGCAACTCAATTACAGTAACGTGAGCACTGTGCAAGTACCTGTGACTAATCTGAGCCATAACCCACAAACAAAGTACCTTTTGTGTTTCCTTTTCTTTGGAAGTTTTGTAACGTTCCACTTATGACCTCAAAGAGATGAGATGAACTTAAACTTGGACACATTTCTGACCATTAAAACCAATCAAGGACAAATATTTGTTAAATGAGACGTTGGTGCTTGTTTTCATATAAGGTAATAAAGAAGAATAAAGAAGGTAACACACCATGTCACACTTAACAGCATTATCAATGAAATATTGTAATAAATTACATTTTAATAAAATACAGTAAAAAAAAAAAAAAGTAAATCAAATACATTAAAATCAATTAAAAAAATCTATACAATAAAGTAAAATTCAAAAAAATTCCTTTTCTGGCTTTCCCTCAAGGGGGATAGAACAGCCCTAGTGGAAATATTTGTGGAAAAATCATATTTTTTTTACTATTAAGTATCAAATTTCATTAGCAAGTAGTAAGTATTAAAACTCCAGGACAAAACACTATTGCCCTAAATATTCTTAATCCAGGTTTTTTTTTTTTTTTTCCAAACTGGGTCCCCTGTATGTCAGGGGTGTCAGACTCCTTTTAGTTCAGGGGTCAAATACAGACCAGTTTGACCATAAGTGGGCCACATATTTTAGGCTGGAAAAATAGCCAATTCAACATTAATGTGCCCTGGTTTGCACTTCCACATATACAGTAAATATTATAGGAATTATAACGTACAGCATGTGAGTATATCAGTCGCTACGGGATCTTCACTTGATTTTTTCTGATTTTGGGGAAATTTTGTGGAATAATTTGAGGAAAATGTGTCAGATTTTGAAAAAAGAGTTCTTTAAACAATTTGACATACAAAATTATGACTGCAATCATATCGTATAAGAACTAGAAAACTGAGCTCTGCAAATATTGTGGTATATAAATTGTTGTTTTTTTTGTATTTGGAGGGGCTGAGATATCTACAACTGAATTAGCTGGTAATTTACATTTTTTTTTAATGATTTTTCTATAATTTTTACTTTTTCAAGCGGGCCGAATTTGATGCTCAAAAGCAGTGTTTCTCAAATGAGGGTACGTGTACCCCTAGAGCTACGCAATGCACTACAGGAGGTGCTTGAGAGAGGGAGAGAGAGAGAGAGAGAGAGGAAAATTAACAAATGAAAGCATTAAAAATAGGCAGTGGCTATCCGTACGGTTGCCGTATCAACATACCAACATTCTATCCGTACGCAGCGCCCCTCATTGGCCAGTTTAGGTCACGTGACTAAGACTAAACCTAACCCTAACCCTAAGAAGCTACGTACGTGTACTTTGGTACCGTACCAATAGCACCGGTTGTCCACACGGCCACCGCACGAATAGACACTTTCTTAAAAATTTTGGGGTTTATAATGTTTAATTTTAGTTAAAAATTATAAAATTAACACAAAATACAACAATAACACACAAAATAAGAGATACATATACTCAATAATGAAAAGACTAGACAAAAAAACCAAAAACAAAATACACAAAATTACACCAAAAACACAGACACCAAGAGAGAAAAATACTTATTACCAGCAACACAAAAAAACAACAAGAAAGACACACCAAATGTGAGAAAAATGCACAAGATCACTACAGAATACACTAAAAACAACAAAGAAACATATTAAACGACATAAGAAACAACCAAACGACACCAAAAACACACACATCGTGAGAGAATAATTGAACTAATACCAAAAACATACAAAAACGAGAACAAAAACACACAAAATAAGATAAAAAATATACTGAATAATAAAAAAGAACAGACAAGCAACAACAAAGTACACAAAAACCACACAAAGTTATGACAGATCTTGTTTAGAACATGAGCTGAAAATTCAAGAGTCAGTCTTGGTCCCACATCTGGAGGAATATGTGAAGAAATCAAACTATTCAGGAGGCACTAAATACTGTTTCATTCTACTTATTTACAAAATGAGATTCTTTAGAATGTGTGTTATCACTTATTTAATTAATCATTATGCTCTATAGATGTTTTTTCACAGAATTCTGAGCAAAATATTGTAGTCGGACAATGGGGGTACTTGGATTCAGAAACAAGAGAATGGGGGTACTTGGATTCAGAAATAAGAGAATGGGGGTACTTGGATTCAGAAACAAGAGAATGGGGGTACTTGGGCCAAAACAGTTTGAGAGCCACTGATCTTAAGGGCTGGATTTGGCCCCTGGGCCTTGAGTTTAACACGTGCTGTAGGTGATGAATACATTACAGTGTTCTATAATATTAAACACTTTGAGTTGATACAAAAAAACAAAAAAAAAACATTGTTGTCTAAATTTTCACCATCTACTTGTAGAAGTTTGAAAGTGTTTTCTACAGTTAAATTACATCCACTTCAAAGTGAAGAACTCCCGCTCTGCTCCAAACTTTAGTCTCTATTGTAGTTTGTGTCTGACACATTTTCAGCACCATGGACAGCGCGGGGCCTAAGCCGTAGTTATTTGTCTGTACACCTGCCTTTACAGCGACTCCTTTCACCCTGCTGCAGAAACAATCCCTATTGTACTCGCCCCCATTCTTCCACACAGCCCTCATTTCCACGCTCGTTATCACACAGAGAGGTTACAGTGTGTGTCGGGCTGGGATGTTTGTGTGCTGCTGTGTGCGCACGTGTGTGTGTGTGTGTGTGTGTCGTATGCCCCTAAGATAGAGTTGTGTCTTTTTAAATCCTCCCCAGAGCAGTAATGAGTCACCTGTCACTCATCGATATGCATCTCAGGATGCTGTGTTTTTTTTGTTTCTTTTTTCCCGTCCCTTGATTTTTATGTCCACCCCCCCCCTCGGTGAGTGACAGTGCTGTACTTTCATGACTGAACTGAGGAGAATTCAGAGTAATTGCTTTTGGACTGATGCTTTTCTCTCTCTTCCTGATCTCTTTAATCGACTCTGGTTCTCTCTCTCTCTCTCTCTCTCTCTCTCTCTCTCTCTCTCCTACTTGTTAATATAATCAGATTTTTTGTCGAGATGGATGAAGCTAGAAGTGTTTAATATGGACAGTCTTTCTTGTATCCTTCATTCTTTCTTCCACCTTTTAAATAAACACTTCAGGTGATTCCACCCTCCCTCCTCCCTCCCCTTCCCTTTGACTTCTTTTGCTATCTTCTATGCTAATAAAGAACGAGGGGAGGGAGAAGGAGATAATTGGCCGAAAGGGAGGATTACCACTGCTTCTCCTCAATAGATTTAATTTGTTTAGATTTTTTTCTATTCAGATGGGTAAATGTGGCTATTCATGCAGGATTTGAAAAAAAAAAAAAAAAAAAAAAAAACTAAAGAAGCAAATTCTCGCCTCAGTCGCTTTTGGAAGACAAAGAACACATTTGGCAGAGCAATTAAATATTACATTAACATTCGTGAGTAATGCAATTTGTGAAGTAGGTTCCGTTTCTGGTCTCGTTTTGCGTACATGCATGGAAGTGTCACAGTAGCTGGGACTCTGGGAATGTTCCTAATCTGGTCCTCCATGTGAGATTGAGATTTATTTATTTATTTAATTTTTAAATGCGACAATATGTATATATAAAAAAAAAAAAAAAAAAAACATGTTCATGTAAATATATGGGATTGTAGCCAGGGGGCGTAAAACGATGTTGAAAAAGAAAGGAAAGTGGATGAGATGGTAGGAGAAATATAAGAAACAAAAAGTCATCGTTCACACTTTCGCAGAAAAAGGCACATTTTGTCAGCCAGACTAATACATCATTAAATAGTAACTTAACTCCAAAAGCATTTTGTCTGCTGAAAACAAATGGATTTGGGTATGAAGTTGTTTTTTCAGTGATTGTTGTTCAACTCTTGACATTCAATTTTGTTGTAAAGATGTCAGAGTGACTTCCCTCTAGGGGTTAAAATCTGGCTATTACAATATACTTTTACTATTGGCTGACAATGATGGTTTGTGACATTTTGGAGGCTTCTTACATCACAAACCACCAATGATGGCCCCGCCCCCTTCTATAAAAGCAAGCACCTGTGAGCTCTCAATCTATGGCGAGTAGGTTGGTTTGAGATCATTGTGAATAGAGAGGTATAGTAAGTATTGAGTAGCTAGTTAGCATAATGTAGATTGCTCTTTGGAGAGACTGGGCGTCTCTTAACTGCCCCAGGAGCCCCGCCCATAATCAAGGCATTTTTTTTGAATTTTCAGTGGAGACACACGTCAGCCAAAACCTCAGGGTTTAGTTACTCTTTAATATCACTACAATAAACCTCGGGCTGAGCTGTAAATTACTCCAACACCTTTTCAACAAATCATAATCTTGTTTTATCTTTCTGGTAAAGGGCTTTTCATTTTGAGCAAAGTTTTTCAGTGGTGAAAGTAATGGATTACAAGTACTTTCATAGGTACTTGTACTTTTTTAGAGTATATTTCTAACTCAGTAATTTTACTTGTACTTAAGTATGTTTTAAAGAAGTTAAGTCATTTGTTACATTTCTACACCCAAGCGTTACTGAGTAAAATGTTATTATTGGTTTTACAATGGTCAACGGACATTGTGAAACTACAAAAAAATGAAATGACCAGACAACAATCAAATGCAGCGCATCATAACCGACCAATCAGAAAACAGCATTGAATGCTGGTTAATATCTCAGTTTTACAGTTCATGAACGTAGCTATACATATAGCCTGATAATCTTTTTTTATTTGTAATTGAATTCATTTGTGTTATTTAATTTAAAAAATAATTGTACATTTTGACAAACCTTTTATTTTGTACAGTTGCCTTTGTTGAAAATAAGTTAAGGTCCAATCGTGCAAGATTTCATCTATTCCTTTTAAAGTTTATACAAAATAAACATGGGGGTGAAAGTAACTAGTAACTCTTACTTTGAGTACTAGTTAAATGAGCTACTTTTTACTTGTACTTGAGTATTTTATGTATGACTTACTTATACTAGCAAGTAACAGTACTTCTACTTGAGAAGGATATATCAGTACTCTTTACACGTCTGAAGTTTTCTGTACGATAACCAAACATAGCCAATAGCAAACCCACAGTATAGATAATTTCATGATGACCTTTAGAGAGAAACTAAAACCCAAAACCACTTTTTTTATGCTGAATACAAATGTATTTGGGAATGAAGTAGTGCTGTTGATTGATCCTGGTTCAGTGACTGTCAGTGACTGCCCTCTATGAGTTGAAACCAGGCTATTACAATTGATTTTTGCTGTTGGCTGAGAACAAGATCATGTGATGTTTTGGGACCATCTTGCATCACAAACAAGCCCTGTTAGCCCCGCCCCTTTTATAAAAACTAGCACCTGTTGGTTCTACAATCTGTGGTGAGTAGGTTGGATTGAGAGAAGAGTGAATAGAATTTTACTGAGTAATGAGTAGCTAGTTAACATAGCATAGATTGTTCATTGGAGATTTTATAGTATAGACTGGGCGTGCCTTAACTGCTCCAGGAGCCCCGCCCATAATCAAGGCATTTTTTGAATTTCCCTCCTAGTGGTAGGTCAGGAGAAAGCAGGGGTTTAGTTACTCTTTAATGGTGTGAAATCAAGGTTTTAACATTTCTACTGATTTTTATTTTTGCCATTACTATACTAGCATTGGGATTGGTGTTTCCTCTGTGTTTCTTGGGTTTAGTTTTGTTGTTGTTGTGTTCCACTGGGCTGAAGGTCACAGTATTCCCCCCTGGCTTGAGCCTCTCCTCACTGTTTGTTCTGTTTTTCCTCCTCAGCTATGAGACTGTGCACAGATGAATGTCGCGTCCTGGGACACTCTGACCAGTGCTGGATGCCTCCGCTCTCCTCGCCCGCTTCCTCCGCCGACTATCGCAACAACATGTACATCCCCGGGGAGGAGTCGGCCCAGCAGCCTCCGCTAGATGACGACCAGTCCTCGGTGGACTCGGAGCGCCGCAGGAGCTTCTCCACCTTCGGTAAGGAGCCTGGGAGCGAAGAGGCCGGGGTTGGAGGAGTGGTGCCCGGAGGAGGAGGAGGAAATGGCGATGGCTGTGCTGCTGGAGGCGGGGCTGGATCCCTCCTCACAGAGATGAACTCCGTGTTCCAGCGCCTTCTTCCTCCTAACATGGATTCTTACTCTGAGTGCACTGAAACAAACCCACCCTCGTCTTCGTCCAACGCCGAGAACCGAAGTGGGCGTAGTAGTGGGAGCATCGCTGGTAACCATAACAACAACGCTGTTCCTCAGGACAATCGGAGAGTGTTGCTACCTGGCGGTAAAGGTCCAGCGTACCCCCCCGGTGTGGCTGCCTGGGCGGCCAACACTCACTACTTGAACCCAGGCAGCGGCTCCGTGGGCTCCTCCTCAACCTCTTCCTCCTCCTCATCCTCAGCCTCCACCCCAGCCTCCGCTAGTGCACAGCCGCCACACCTGAAATGGCTTCCGGCGATGGAGGAAATCCCAGAGAATTTTGAGGAGGATGATTTCGACGGCGTCTTTCATCAAGGTCACCCCAACGTCAAGCGTAGCGAGAACTGCCATGAAACAGGAATGGATGCCAGCGAGTTGGCCCACGAGATTAACAAACTTTTGCAAGATGTGAGACAAAACTAGACAATAGGAAGAAGAAGAAGAAGAAGAAGAAGAAGAAGAAGAAGAAGAAGAAGAAGAAGAAGAAGAAGAAGAAGAAGAAGAAGAAGAAGAAGAAGAAGAAGAGGTGTAGCATAGATTCACTGTGTGATGTGGGAGTCTTTCATCATATCCTGGTCAATGCTTGTCGTAACTTATAAACTGACAAGGACAGTTTTTCTTACACTGTAATGCCTGTTTTTGCTTATTTTACCAAATATCAAACTTTCCTCTCCATGCAGAGAGCGCAGAGAAACGTACCGCAGGCCGCTGGAATCGTGATGGAGATGATCTAAAAAAGCATCAAAAGCAGTCGACGGAAGAACAACTTGCTTGGTTTGTTATTTAGTCTCCTGAGAAGTTGCTTAATGTTTAGTTTCCAACACAAATCAACCAACACGACTCGTACCCTTGTTTCATTTGTAACGTTTGCAGCAGTGTAAAAACTCCACTGGGAGAAACAAACATTTCGGTGATCTAATATCTGCTTTTACAGTGTACAATGTTGTACAGTGTCTGTGGGAAAAAGACGGCAAAATCACTTGAATATTGTGCTATGTCTCCTGTTTTGGTATTATGGAATGTAACTGTACAATTTGACCTTTGTATTTTGAAAATACACTCTTTTTTACTTCTATATATTTATATGTGTCCATGTATGATTGTACAGAAGAAAAACATAAATGTCTATTTTTTATAATTGTCACAGCATGTCTTAATATTACGTATTGTCGTCTTTTTTTCTGCTATGTTTATTTTATAAAACAAGTGTATTTAAATTTTGTTATTGAATGTGTGTGCGTGTGTGCATATCAAGAATAATCAAAATGCCATTCCATGTTGGAAGTGGGTTTTGTATGGTTTACTTTGTGACCAGTGGATGATAAATAAAGTGAAAGGGTTAATAGCAGGCCTCGGTTTGTTTTTTTTTTTTTTTAAATTACTTTTGTGTTTCACGTTTCATGCACATCTCACCCTTTCAGCCAGGTGCGTCTCACCCGTGGGGGGATGCGACACCCGCACTTTCATAAAAACAAAAATGTATCCCCTCACTTCTTATAGAGGGATTCATTGTTGAAACGGGGCAAAAAAAATGTCAAAAACTAGCAAAAAAGTGGCAAGAAAAGAGTGAAAAGCAGTCTAGAGTGGCAAAGAAAATGTAACCAGGTGGTATGTAATAATAAAAGAAGCTTAAATGAGCAAAAATGTGGCCAACATTAATGAAAAACGGCAGAAATGTGGAACAAAAAGAGGCAAAATGTCAGGAAAATGAAACAAGTGTTATTTATTGGGCAAAAGTTAGCTTATTTGGTTGAAAAGTGGCAAAAATGTGGAACAAAAAGAGGCAAAATATAGAGAAAAAAGGAAACAAGTGTTATTTATTAGGCAAAAGTTAGCTTATTTGAATGAAAAGTGGCAAAAAGAACTTGCAAAAATGAGGAAAGAATTATACTTATTGGCAAAAGGAAGCTAAAATCTAACAAAAAACAAAACAAAAAGGAGACAAAGGAAGTTGCAAAATGGCCAAAGAAAAAGGTAAAAAGGGGTTAAAAAGTGTCACCCTTTTAAGGTTTTCTGGGGAATAATAATTAAAATGAAGACAAAAAAGCCACATGTTGAGTATCATTAACTTAATAACAGCTTTATCATGGTTTTAGTAAATTTTATTTATAAACTAAATAGGGAGTCGATGGTTGTCCTTAGAACACCCTCATTTTTAAAATCCACCCCTGCTTTCAGTCCTTCGTCTTGCTTTGGTTCTCGTCTCTTAGCACCTCCTAACGGCCAGTAACAGAACTGCAGCCTCCTCTTTATCCACAGCTGTGATTTCCAGACAAACCTTCCACCATTCATTCATTATAGCATGACTGTGTTAATAAACACCCCCATAAGCTATTCATTCACTCCCAAATTATTATTATTATTTTTTTTCCACTTTAAATGTATTTAGAGGGTAATTTAGTCTCAAAAGTGAGAATTATCTGCCTCACTGTTCCTCACTTCTGGACACACACAAGCTAATGGTGAATATCAGGGTTGGGGTCACTTATAATTAAAATCAATTAATTGATCATTAATTACAATTATGACATTCTGATTGTAATTATATTGTATTTGACTTCATAATTGTAATTGGCATGGAAATTATAGAAAAAAACTGTCATTTACAATTTAATTAAATGCAAAACTGGTGAACCATGTTACAGTTGTATGGCTTACACATATGTAGTTAATTATTAAAATGTGTTTCTTATCAGGTTTTCCCACTATCATTATACCATTTAAAAAATAATAATAATCTAGGGGTATATTGACAGAAAATGCTAAGATGCTAACAGAAAGCTAACACAAGTTAAGTTTTATTGGGTTATTTATTTAAGGTTCTGATTGAAATTTATCAACTATGAACGTAATTGTAATTGACATTCAGGCGCAAAATAAGATTTGTAATTTTAGTTGTCATTTGAAAAAATGTTGGTCACCATAATCGTAATTGAGTTGTAATTGAACATGGATCACTGAAAAAGTAATTGTAAATAAAAAAAATGTAATTGACCCCTCCCACGCATTCATCACAAGCACACACAGACACACTCACACACTCACTCAAAGTAAAGCACAATAAATGTTTTAATAGTGCTCAAATTCAACAAGCAAGGCTAAATAAAGCCAAATTAACCTCATGAGGCTGAGCCCTAACGAGGTAAAGGTTATAATTTGCATAAACACACAAACACACACCCGCACCAAATCATTAACACCCACAAGACTATCTACTACACATTCACACAGGCACACAGACATATTTTAAAACACTTACGTCATACAAACAAACAAACAACAGTCTCACACAAACGTTCGCACATGCGTGAAACCACTTAATAATGAGCTCATTTGTCTTCATTATTGCAAACTGTAAGCTCCAATAAACAGTGAGTGAATGTACACAGGACGCTAAAGCCTTAGCTTAGCCTCTCAGACCAGTCAACTTCAAGCAGCAAAGCTATGTTATTAGCAGCTTCTACAATAGGTGTTTACAGTAGGCGTATGTTATTTATGATAAACAAAGGCCTAATTATTTATGATAAACAAAGGCCTAATGATTAACGTGAACGATAAACCGATGCGACCGCATATCTGGTTCAACAAGTGAGGGATACGGCTGCATCGGAAGCAGCCTCCTCAATCGATAGGAATTAGCCATAAGATTAATCGGTTGTAGAGGCACGGATTGGGTATCACGAGACTTGGAATCGGTTGACGGAATCACACGCGCCATCGTCTCTAAGCTCCACTTAAAAACAACGTGAGCGTTGAAGCTGCCGGCGAAACCAAGGCTGCGTCCAAATAGTCCCTCCTATCTCCTTTCCTATCTCGTTTCCTATCCACTGTTCCATCACCCTCGGAAGTGTTTAAGTGGTGGCCATGATAAACAGCGTCCGAGTTCTCTTTAAGCTCAGGAAAATAGGCTCAATGGTTCCTTTTTTTTATCTCCTTTAGCCTAGGAAACACTGATGCATCCTTTACCAAAAGAGACGAGATAATTCTGACACACAATTCCTTGCGGCGACAACATTTAAAGGGACACGCACAATCGAGGGCTCAAGGCGCCTTGAACAATTTTAAATAAATAGTCTAACTTCACTATGTAGTGTTAGCGTATCTCAACTTATGCAGACATAGTAATCAATTTGAATATATGTAGTTATATATTTCGTTTTGCTTATAATAAGAAAAACAACATCAGATATTTAATCAAACCAGTCTTCCTTCAGAGCAACATGTGATGCATTGTTTAATCTGTTAGCTTGTTAGCTTGTGCTCAGGTTGCTATGGCTATGTAGCTTCTTTTTTATTTATTTTTTTTACATCCTGCACATCAGGCTAAAATGGGGATATCCCTTTAAACACCATCCATGGTTTGAGCTTTATGTGAAGCAAAACTAGCCCACCCCCTTCCACTGTGTGTGTACGTGCGTGCGAGTGCGTGTGTGTGTGTGTGTGTGTGTTTTATTGTAATATTAGATTGGCAATAGGCTACATGATGGATGATCTTTAGCGACAAGACATTTCTTTGGCATTGGGTAATGATGTGTGTAATGAAAAGAGAAAAATAAATAAATAAAGACAGCGAGTGTAAGATGCAGTCATGCTCATTTATTACCACTCATATAATTAATTTTGCACAAACACAGTGTTGAAATATGAACTACAGCTTGTTATTTGCTTTGTATATCCACCATTAGATTATTTGTCCTTTTTATGTTGGCCTTTCACTCATTTTCATTCTGAAACGCCCTCCTCCACGCTTCCTTATCTGTCTTTCATCTTCTGGCTAATTCTACACTTCCGTCCGTCTGTCCGTTCTTAGACTCACACACACACACACACACACTCATACATATTCCCACATAAACAGGGAAGCGCATACACACACACGCATGCACACACAGACACACAGCAGCAGCTTCATATCACACATCCAGGTCCCCACAGACATCAGAATTTGTAATGCTCTGCTTCACCTCATCTAGTCACCGTCTGATGCCTCCCTCATCATTATTTTGGCTAATTGTTTTCTTCTCTTCCCCGTGACACACTTGTCAAGTCCCGACACACCTCTGGCGATTTTGCACGCAGTTTGTTAGAAGCCAACAATGAGAAGTGTTTCAGATCCTCAGACCACATGCAACCCGGCCGATAATAAGGACTCAGAAGCCTTCTGTAATGTCGGGCTTTTGAGCTTTGTGACATGAATACTGCTGCCATCTGAAGGCAAAACACACCAAAGTGACACACACACACACACCAGTGTCAGGGAAACAGGATATTGTCAAGCCTGTAATATAAACATGAGTAAACAACTTGGAGTGATAAAGCTGCAGTGGCACAATCCTATACTGCTGAGAAGTTTGAGATTCTTAACAGGGAGGGGAAAAAAAAAAAATAAATATTCGTAAAATAATTGATAATGTTGACTTCAAAAATAATGTTGTAAATGCATGATATCATTAGGCCTGCGGCTGATTTCTGCTTCATTTCTGTTGCAGTACCATACATGAACTGCTGGGTGCAGTGTTGCTTCATCATTTACATTGTGAAGAAGAATTGCACAGCAGAAGAAGAACCAACCTAAAGTCTAAAAAATATGGGATCATTTCACTGAAAACTTATACTACACACCTGAGGTAGAGCTAACATCTGTGACATGGAACTAACAGGAGTCACTGTTTTATGGCACCTAAAATATTTGTATATCATGTACATTATATTAAGTATTGTATTTTTTTCTAATAAATTTAGGAAAACTGTGATGAAAACTTTTGACCAAAGCTCCCACTGCCATCCGCAAACTCCACCTATGCTTTGTTGACTCATAAGTTGGTTGTATGTAGTGATGCACCGAAAAAACAACCTGGCTGAAACAGCGAGTGATCAAACACAGCGGTCAGTGTGCGCTTGTCTGGAAACAAATCAACGTGTCCGTGTAGTGGCCATATTTCAACACATCTGAGCACTAAAGCCTCTTCTAAGCAGAGATTGAGACGGAGCACGGAGTAAAAACAGTGAAAAGTGGTTGGGAAAAAAAAAAATGACGTTGTTGGAATCACACACAGGCCAAAACATTGGTACAGTACTGAAATAGGCAGCTAATGAATGAAACGTTCAAAGTACAAAGGTCCTAAGGCAAAAGCTTTTAAAACTTTTATATTTTAGAAATGAGAAATGATAATAATAAAAAGTTAGATTCATAAATAATAATGAAAATGTCCCTTGACTCATTTATATCAACTTTTTGCTTGCTATCCCTTCTTATGTGGGCGTCGCTATTTTAGAGATTTCAGTCAATCACCGTTCACATGTCACGTTGTCGTCATGTCAGGAATGCTTTTCATTATTCTACTCTCATAGAGATGAGTCTATGGTGAAATAACATTTAAATGTGAGATTTTAGTGCTTAGTTACTTGCAGCGCGTTATGATTATATGCCCTCTTCGCTCATTGCACCAAAGCAATGTAAAACGTGAAATACATGTAGAAAAACGACTCTTAGGATGATAACTGTAATAGTAACCACTCCATGAAAACTCAACCCACTTTATAGTGTCCTTGGAGGGACTGAAGATGAGCTAAACTGATTATATGAGTCATTTGAAGTGAGGGTAATGTTGTGGTGTGTGCATCGAGTCTGAACTGATGGTTAAAGATAAAATGCGAACCAATGGGAGAACTGATATACTGGTGTTGTGTGTTTCTGTAGTTAAGGCTTGATCTGCATTGATTTCATTTTAATCGGACCTGTTTTCCTCTGAAATGTCATCAGAAAGACATCCATTTTCCAGGCCTTTGTTCAACCATTTGATATTTGAATAGAGAAATGAGTAAAAACCAACATGGTATGGGTTACAGGCAGCAGATTTGAATCTGTAATTTGACTGTGGCAACAATCTCCCCGTATCCCATATCGTTCAGGCATTTGTTTTGAGAAGAAAGGCCATATTTTTCTGAGCTGCTGTAATTGGGACTGTAAAGTTTAATTAGTATTTTGATGAAAACATAATTTTGTTTTGCCTTAATTCACTAGACTTGTGGTTATTAATGTATCCGTTTGTTTGTTTCTGTCGTTCAGTCTTTTTCTAAGTTTTAGAATTAATTAAATTTATCAACTAAATTTACAAATCTGCATTTTATTGATTCAAATCAATCACTTGAAGAGCTGTTGCTACGGCTACGTAGCCTCTCCTGGTTTAAAATGGCAACAAAAAAAAAAGAAAAAACACATTCACATCATAACAGAAGAATTCTCGTTTGATGAAATTTGTTCCGGATTGTTTTCTTTCTTCTTGAAATCTTTGTGTTTTCATCTACCGTCCTTCCTACATCAGGGACGGATCTACATTTTTTGTCCTAGTTTACTTCTACCTGCATTTGCTTTTATGGAAGCCCATATCCGCCACTAAAAAAATAATAAATTACTATGGCAAGTCATAATTATGAGTTAGTAAAGTCAAAATTATGAGAAATGTATTTTTAAGTTTGAATGTACCATGTCTTGAATTCTAAGAACTGAATAAAAAGCCAAAATATGTGTTTTAAATGAATTAAAATAATGCATCATAATTATTCTTTCTATTTTATAATTATTACTTTCTGTCTAATAATTATGACTTTCTATATGATATTTATGACTTTCTTTCCCATAGTTATGACTTTGTTTCTCATAATTTTGACTTTCTATCTCATAATAATGACTGTATCTCATAACTTTGACTTTCTATCTCACAATAATGACTTTCTATCTCATTATTTTGTCTTTCTTTCAAATAATTATGACTGTATCTCATAATTTTGACTTTCTATCATAAATATGACTTTCATAGTTATGGCTTTTTATCTCCTAATAATTACCTTCTATCTCCTAAATCTGACTTTACTAACTCATAATAATGACTTGCCGTACTGATTTTTTTATTTTTTTAGTGGCGGAAATGAGCTTCCATAACTTTTAGTTTTCGACAAAAATGAGTTGTCAGAACGACACAGATTCCAAAGAGGATTTAAGAGCCAAAAATGTAAAAACAGGAAAAGAGTTATCACTAACTTTAGTGTCTGAAGACTGTTTTTGCCCTCTTTTGGTCGATTTGTTGTAGTTTGTAAAGATTGAAACAAATAAAGGTTTGTATTGTTGATTGGAGAAGTTCCTTCAATGAAAGATGAACAAAGATGTGTCATTATGACACATTTTGCTAAATTATGACACCTTTGGAGCTATGTTGACATTTTTTGGGTTAGGTGGAGGAATCTAGTGGGGTGAGGTAGGGTTAGGGGTTCGGGAAAATTAGGGGTTAGGTTGGGTTAGGGGTTAGGTAAGGTTAGTTAGGGGTTAGGTAGGGTTAGTTAGGGGTTAGGTAGGGTTAGGGGTTAAGTAGGGTTAGGGGTTGGATTGGGTTGAGTAGGGTCAGGGGTTAGGTAGGGGTTTGGTAGGGTTTCTGGTTAGGTTGGGTTAGTTAGGGGTTAGGGTTAAGGGTTAGGTACGGTTAGCGGTCAGGTAGAGTTAAGGGTTAGGTATGGTTAGTTAGGGGTTAGGGTTAAGGGTTAGGTAGGGTTAGCGGTCAGGTAGAGTTAAGGGTTAGGTATGGTTAGTTAGGGGTTAGGTAGGATTAGTTAGAGGTTAAGGTTAGGGTTTAGGGTTAAGTAGGGTTAGAGTTAGGCATTAGGGGTTAGGGGAACCAAGGGTTAGGGTCAGGGTCATGAATGGGTAGGGTAACAAACTACGCTGTCAATGTTGTGTCATGAAGGCTGTCATTAAGTGTTATGTGTCAGCCTTATGTATAAAACTTCAAGGAAAGTGTTACAAAAATACATGTTGAAAGTGTTTTGTATCATAGTGTTCTGTTATTATGTAGTCATTCCTATTGCAGATGTTTATTTTGACAAAGTTAATGAAATCTGAAGAGTATAATTTAAGTTCTTTCAGGGATAATGTTCCTTAACTTTGATGTCAATTGTGAGCAGATCAGTTTTAAAGGCAAAATATAATGTTTCCTTCACTGACCTGCAGCACCATTATCTTAACCCAAGTATACATTAACTGTACACGAACAGATAAAAAAATTGAATTTTCAAAAAAAACTCCTTAAACTGGATGTTGCTTAAAAACGCTGCCAAAAGATCATTTAACGTGATACAGCGAATAATACATTATTCATGTTGGATTGCAGGAGCAGGGATTTGGTTTGGATTCCAATGAATGAGAGGTTTGTCCAGCAGATGGCACTGTGGGACTTATCTTCTAATGAAATGAGACTTGCTTTTACTTCTATAGTGCCACATATAAATGCATGATTGTTCAAAAAACTATTTTTTTTTTGTTCCCATTGATTTTATGCAGCAAGGATTCATTTATTATTTGAATTAAAAACATTGGAAAAGGGGTGAGATGATTCCTTATTGGGGAAATAAATGATGAATGTGTGGCGTGTGTGTGTGTGTGAAGGTGGGTGTGCACATTTATAGGCTAGTGTGAAACAAGTGGGTGTGTTAATGTGTTTTCTTTTTTTTTTCTACTTCATGCATTTGGATTTGGATGGGTCTGTGCGTACGGGGGTGGAAGCTCTACTCTCACCCTCTAATAGATATCCACAGCTTTCCTGCCATTTACAATTGGAGAACAGCCAGCAGTACACTTTCCCCTCCCTCCCCGTATCTCTTACCCGTCTCTCCCCCTCCCTATTGCAAAATTGGATTAGAGCGGAGCGATGGAGACTAAAGACAGAATCTCCCTAGTGCAACCAGTCGCTTGGCCTTATGCCACATTGTATAGACCCACACATAAACATCAGCGCCACGTGCGCTAACAAATACAGGCCCACTGCTGTCATTGCTACCCTCAGGCTAAGGCTTGTTACTTTCATACTCAGATGGCTTAATTACTGCGTGTGAATCAACAATCACAGTAGTTTATGAGTGAATATGTGCCACACTGAGACAACCGTTTGGTAATGTGAGTTTCATATGGTGTTATATAGAATTAAAAGGTTAGAAAATGCCAAACTGTGCCCGTACAAGTCTTTATTTTGTTCACTAAAAATCTCCATCCTAGTTTCCATCATCGGAGTTTGAGATTCCTTTCAGTGGGGGCAAAAGAAAAGAAAAAAAATAGAATTAATTATGTAGACCACAATGTGTGTATCATATACAATAATGCAAAAATGATTCGTAACATAATTCATGATAAAATCAGAAGAAGAACCAACCTAAACAAACATGTGGGATGGTTTTATGGCACTTAAAATATTTATTTATATATATTATGAACAATATATTAAGAATTGTATTTATTTGATTGAATTTGGGAAAACAGTAATGAAATAATTTGACCACCAGAACTCCACCTGACATCAAATAATCAATTGTTAGTGGACAATTATGGGCCTATGATAAACAATCCCCCCCCCCCCCCTTTATTATTTTCATTATTTCATTTACAATTTAAAATGTATTTATTTATTTAACCATTGTCATTATTTTGGTTGACAATATGTTGAATACAGTTGTTATGTAATTTATAAATAAAAATATGATAGTTTTGTTGACAAATAAAAACAAAACTATAATTATCACACATCAGAACTCGTGTGTTCTTACGCATTGATCACATCAAATCTGTTCATGTGTATTTATTTACAAACATTAATGCCATTCAATATCAGGATGATAAATAGTAATTAAATATTTGAAAAATGCATCAACTCATGCTTTATATTTTAGTCGACTATATCTGTAACAGATTTAGTCGACTAAAATCTTAATGTCATTTATTTGATTGAAAACTTAGTCAAAATACCATGACTAAAACTAAATCAACACCAGTCCGTACATGTGAGTTTAGGCTAACCCTGAACCAAATAAAGCGAGGGCAGTATCTGATCCCTTCAAACGTTAGTGAACCCTGCAGACAACACAAGTGTCTCCATGGTTTGCTGCCAATATTGTAATATAAATTAGTAATTGTAAAACTAATTGGTACTTCATGCAACAATTGCCTTTCAAACTGCAGCTTGGGGCAGTCAATATCGCTCGTCTTTGTCTTGAGGATACTAGTTAACCTGCAGAGAATTAAATGTGTTGAAATATATTAATATATTTCCCAAAATGGCTGTTCTTTCAAATAAACAGCAATATTACTTGCTGCGGATATAGCTCTCGTGTTGGCAGTGTTGCTTGATTGTCATGGAAATTATAGAGACATGATTTCATGCAGGCTTCTGGTTGCTCTTATCACACAGGATCATACCTGTCAAGTTTTGGATTTGAAAATAAGGGAAATTTTCTTGCGCCCGCGACGAGCCGTTCCTCCCACCCAACCAAGCTCTATTATCCCTTATGTTTTAAGATCGGTGTATAAGAAAAATAAAACACCCACTTGTCAACCACTTACTGAATACAATTATGTGTGATTAGAGTCTGGTAGGTCGACCTTTATTAACATTAAAATGCTGTGAACATTCCTACTAGGGCTGGGCAATATGGACCAAAACTCATATCTCAATATATTTTCTCAAAATGATTTTCATCAAGCTCTGCAGAAGCATGATTACGAGCCATTCATTTGATTCAGGTGTGTTGGAGCAGGGAAACATCTAAAAGTCTCAGGCCCTCAAGGACTGGAGTTTGCCACCCCTGCTCTACGCTGTGATGATTCTTTGAACTAACCAGTGTCTGCTTTGAGCCTACGTCACGTTTTCAGACCAGGGCTGCTTTTTCTAGAACCTCAACAAAGGAGGTCATAAAAAGGTACCACAGAGGAGGTACTATTCCCCAGTGGAAAGTAGAGCCAATACCGCCAGTGAAAACGCAACATTAGTCTCTGTTGGTTCTCTTTAGTTTCTGTTATTGTTCTTGTTTCATGTATTAACTCTTGTCATCTCTCAGTGATGTCAGTGTGTTTGGGTTGTTAGTGATTAGTTACCTCATGTTTTACACCCAGGTGTGGCCCGTTCCCAATCAGGCCTCCTTCACTATTTAGTGTTTGAACACAGAATGACTGCTGGTTCATTGTGTGTTACCCTTCTCATGTCCTGCTGTGTTTTGTACCCGGCGCCCTGCTTTTCTTGGTCCATCTTTGGATTTGGTTTTTTGAGCATTACAATGGACTCTTATTTTGAACATTACGCCTCCTGGTTCTCTCTCTGTGCTTAGATCCTCCTCATCCTCAACTTTGACTCGTGACACATAGTATATAGTAGACTGTTGAGTTTGTAGTGCATAGTACAGATATGCCATTTCAAACACAACCAGACTCCATTCAACCTATAGGCGAGTGTGTCTTTTCAAATGCAGGAGACAAAGTCACTGTCCAAAGGTCTCAATTGCGTCTGAAAAAAAACCAAAAACAGGTCCATATCTTGACGAATGTAAGGATGATCAAAAGGGTTTAGATTTTAATTCAGACTGGCATGCATTGACAAGTCTTTGCTTTTACAGAGTGGCACTTTTTGCACAAACAAATGAGCTTTTTTTTTTTTTATGTTCTTTATTTGGTTTTGTCTATATTCCTAATGAGTTGAAATTGAAGTGGAATGAAAGCATGGTTATTCCAAAATATCATATTGTTTTAACAAAACAATATATACATTTTTTTCTTTAAGGAAAAAAAGAAAAAGCAATATAGCAGTTGTCAAAATAACTATATTTTTATTTCACTTTAATTGTGGACATACTTAAATACTGTGACCTTTTCAACTCAATAGGAATATATAAGTAAAAACCATAGCAATTTGGTGTCTCGCAAAAATGCTAAATGTAGACAATGTAAGGCAAGTGGTCATTAAATGTAATATCAACACCTAATGAGGAAATGGGGTGAGGAGGGGGGGTGTGGGGGGACTAAAGCACACTAATACTGCCTGACCAACACAGATAGGGACGAAGGTTGTGCAACTGCAGCATTATTTCCCTGCTGACCGGTCTGCCCCCCATGTGAGCCACTTTCACTATGGGTTATGTCACATCCCATCCGCTCAGTCATTCATCTCCCTTTAGTGCTATGTGTGTGTGCACGTGCGATGGGAGGAATGAGTCTGCATACCATGTTCAGGCCTCTCATTTTAAAAATGTGTGTGTGTGTGTGTGTGTGTCCCATAGTAAAGAACCAAACAGCCTCACTCCAATGATCTGTCATTCTTGAGGGTCCTTCATGTTCTACCTCAGTGTTTTTGAAATGCAGGTACGTGTACCCCTAGGGGTACGCAGTGGCACTGCAGTTGGTACTTGAGAGAGTGGAAAATTAACAAATACAATTATTGAAAAATATGGGGTTTTATTATGTTAATTTTTTTTAATAAAAAATGAAATAACCATAATAATTATGATAAAAAACTGATCTTGATTAGAACATGAACTATATATAAATATAAGGGTCAGTCTTGGTCTCACACCAGGAGGGAGATGACTGGACATGATAAAAACTATAGAAAGAAATCTATTCAGGAGACACTAAATACAGTTTCTTTCCACTTATTTACAAAATGAGATTCTTCATAGAATTCTAAGCAAAATGTTAGTCTGACAAAGGGGGTACTTGAGCCAAAAAACATCGAGAACCACTAATCTACAACAACGTCGATTGATTTCATGAGCTCACAAGTTAAGCTCATTTTTACATGATATTCAGTTAAATAAAAATATCTGGTCATGAAACAATAGATGCTAATCTACTTGCCTGCCTCCCTCCGACAAAATCGGCATCCACTGACCACGGGAACAATCAGCAAAGGTGGAGTTAGGTTGTAAGTGACTTTAAATGCCATAACCGTTGGACTTTTAAATGCTTTTAATCCATATGGATCCTTTTATTCTCTCCTACCTGTTGTTTAACTTAGTGATTTAGAACTGACACAGTCTATCCCTCCATGTTAAAGTGTATCTCCCATATTAAAGCTCATGTGTTGTATTATATATCATGTAGAACATCATAAATAATAACACTGCTTAATTAGAGCAACTTTACAGTCTCATTCTTTAAGTTTCAGTGGGTGCTGAACATTTGAAGCTGCATTTTAGATTTATTTTGGCAGATCCATAATATAGATTTCAAAACTTATGTTACAGAAATGAAAAATAATAATAATAATAAAAACAGTTAGATTGGTACATTTGTTTTAATTCCTTATTTGTGCAGCAAAACTCGAGACGTTCTATATCGGTAAAAATCTCAAACTCAGCCTATGATTAGTCCAGAAATTTTAGTAAAGTGATGGAGATTTCTGAATTTCACGTATTGGGTTCATTTCATCACTATAGAATTCAAAGAAAAAGCACTAAATGTTGTAATTTATTGGTCG
Source organism: Gouania willdenowi (assembly GCF_900634775.1). NCBI lineage: Eukaryota > Metazoa > Chordata > Actinopteri > Blenniiformes > Gobiesocidae > Gouania > Gouania willdenowi. Next base: position 38,940,276 of record NC_041044.1, read on the forward strand.
GAGTGACATAATTTTTCTAAAAAAATTAACAATTCATGTCTTGCAGTGATTTACTGTTTATTGGTTTACTGGGAAGTTGAAAATCATTACCAGGCTGGTAAACTTTTAATTCCATGCTAAAAGCCAACTATAATTGTCACATACATTCTATGTATCCCTAAAGTAAGATCGAAATGCAGAAAAGAAATAGGTTTAAAGTATTCAACATCTCTATAAGTACATTTAATTTGGGTAAAAAAGAGATGTTTATTATTTAATCTGCTTAAAGAGACCAAAGAGACTCGTGTGGTTATTTTTAGGAGGCTGGGGAGTGGATTTAGAGGAGATTCATTACGGTACTTTTGGAGAGGGCCGGTGTGAGGATTAATTTTCTTCTTTTTGCTCACTCAATATAAGCAGATTTCATAGATAGGTTCATTTATTTATTTTTAATTTAGCCACTCAATCAGAAATGTCACTACCTTAAATTAAAGAAAATAAAAAAAAAAACAAGAATTTTCAGGTATTCTATTCTCTGTGTTGGCTTTTCTGCTCATGCTCCAACCTCCTTCTTGTGAGGAAGTTGTGACTTATGTATGTTTAAATTTTCTGTCAAGATTTGGATGTGTTTTTTTTAGGTTTGTGATTGTCTTTTTTTGCAAAAAAAAAGTGTTTTGTTATTGAACTTAGTTTGGTTTTAGTTTTGGATAATATGAGTGATTAGGCTCCCTCCTGTTTTCACTCAGGTGTGCTTCATTCCATGATTGTCCTCCCTCACTGATCAAAGGAGTGTTTGGATACCATGTGCTTGTCTTGGCATCAAGTTCAACTTTCAATTTATACTTTTTAGATTTTTTTTTGTAGAGTTTGTACTTTGTTGTTTTAACTTGGTGAAAAAAAAAGAGTTTAACAAAGTCTCAAATAAATGATGGCCTTATTAAGAGATTGTTTTGCATGTTTCTGCCTCATTCACTGTCGCTGTGTCTCCATCACCACGATATTTGCCCTACACTTTGATTAAACTAGTGTAATTTTTAGCATCATGTAATAATTGGATACGTTTGGACAGAAGTATTTATCCTATTTTGTAATATATCAGGTATTAACTAAAACATGTTCTGGAATTGGTAGGAATATAACACTGAATGTTGAATTAAATTCTCCAAATACAACTTGGGAAAAACATGACATAAAATCCTCCCCTTATTTTGAAAAGTCTGAACGTCTATACCCTTAATTCCCTGGATGACATGTTTATAGTACAATGCCCCCCACCCCAGTGTAATCATGTTGAGGTTACAGTATTTTGCTGGTGGCAGTAGCTGAAAAGTAGAAGTTGATGACTTCCTCCCACCTTGCCTTAGAATATAATAAAACATATTCTCTTTTCCTTTTCAAACTCCATCCTCCTCGCCTGCAGCCACTTTGTGAGCTTCCTGCTGTCACAGATCTTTCTTAAAAGTACATGTCAGAAATGGAGGGAAGCGATGAGAGGTGGTAATGGTGGCAGGTGTTATGTGGAGGGTGTTCCAGCGTGCGTGTGTGTGTGTGTGTGCCTGTCAGAAGTACAGGTGCTCTTGCACTTTCATGGGAATGGCAGGCTCAATCTGGGGTTGGCTGATTGGCCAATTAGGGACTGTTTCCATGTGACACGCGTCAGTCAATTTTCTCTTCTTTTCACCGTCTGTCCCTTTCTCTCTTTCGCTCATCCTTAAGAGTCTACCCTCTTTAGCGCCATCCTATCTCTCTTCCAATACATCCTTCACTTTTCATCCTTCCTTTCAATTTGTTCCCTCTTCCACACTCACCGACAATCAACTTTTCTACCTCGTGCTCCTTCATCCTAACTTGGACTCCTCAGACGCAATGGACTCCTCCAACTCCCCGTCGCTCTTTTGTCACTTTCAGAAGACATTTTCCTTTTTCTTTCCACTTTCCTTTGTGCCTCATGTATTCTGACTCCAACTACCTGAGAGGAAGACACTCTGCAAAGGAGACTGACGTACATGCTGAGCAGCCGTAATATAAAAAGAAATGAATAACGTAGATTATCAATATTAATAAGCAGCATTAAAAGGATCCTCCACTGTTTTTACATGTATGGAATAAAACCTTTGAAATATTAGCAGATCTATGCCTAACAAAACACATTATTTTGCTCCGTATTCATTTCAATAACTTTTAAAACTGGGACTACTTTGACCTGTGCGCCGCCATTGTTGAAATGAGGTCATTGATAAAGCAAATCGCCCCTTTCAGCCCTTTGTTCTATAGGAGGTGAAGCATACAGGATCATTTCAGCTTTTTCAGTCAAAATGACAACTTGTGCTTCTTTGGGTTGCTCTAAAAATCAGTAAAAATTAAAAAAAGTCGATGTCACGACCTTAAGACGTAAAGGAAATTAAAGCATCCTTAATTTTATTTATTTTTTTTTTTTTAACGTGTGTAATGTATGTTTTCTGAGGCTAATCCTTTTGTTTCTTACATGATCTTTTAAATATGGGTATATCTGACCCATCTTAAAAAGTTGAATCTGTTTCTAAAGAGATTTTAGGATCAAATGACCATCAATATTTTATTATGGGCTTTTTCAAATTGACAACATTTTCAAACATATATACAAAGCAGTTCAGTGTCACGTGTTTTATACAAATATAGGAAACAAATATAGAAAGAAAAAAACAATAGCAAAATTAAAATAAGACTTAAATAACACATAATAAAAGAGCCTTTCAAGAACATAGCTTCCCTTAATAAAGTCAATAATGGGCCTGATATATTTTCAGATATATGTTCAAATGAACTTTTAGTAAAGAAAATAAGAGCGTCATTTATAACCACATCTCCTGCACAAAACTATTGAGAAATGAGAAAACTTCCATTTGGATTCCAACCCAGTGGATTTTACAGTCTACATCACTGGTTCAAGTATTTACAAGGAAGTAATGGCAAGTCCATCGACGTTGAGCTCAGGGCAGAAACCTGTTTGAGAGATTAAGAGATGAAAGGTTGTGACATCAATCTTTGAAATCACACACTGTGTGCTTACTTGTCTGTTAACCCACTCAAGTAATTTGTAGAGTCTTTGCACACACACAGTGTGTTCAGAACCTCAGGTCCAACTATTCTGATAAAACGGTGATCTGGGAAGATGTAACGATCGCTGCATCCGTGTTGGGAAATAATTCTCAATTTTCAGGATTTATTTTATTGGTTTATCTTCATACTGTCTGAGCCTTTGGGCTGACTGGGTTTGGCCAACAACTATAGCACACAAAACAGGTGATGGGCTGCATTTTGATTGGTTATAACTTGTGAAAATGCTTTTTCATACTCACCAGTTATTCTCTCCACACCATGTTTGTTCTAGTTTGTCCCCAGTATTCCCCGTGATATCACCTCATTCTGCGAGACATTCAGTTACAACCAGATTCAATCTTTCCACGTAAAGCCAAAATAAACTCCAGCCTTCTTTTTGCTGCAACTTCCACGCTGTGAAAATGTGGGATGGGAAGTTGTGGGAGAATTAAGTAAAAACATTTCAATGGATCCGTCTATAGTACTTCATGTCCCACAATCCAATGTGTGAAACAGAGCTGGAGCAGCAATTTTAAACATGAGGGTGTTCTAAGGGTAGGGCAACTGTTGACTCCCAAGTTAGTTTATTACATTAATTTACTAAAACCATGATAAAGCTGTTATTAAAGGGCCCATGTTACGCTAAATCAACTTTTCTCTGCTTTAAACATCATAAAGTGTTATTAGGGCTTCATACACAGCCCCAAAGTGTATTTTTCATTGATTCCCTTAATCGTTAGTTAGAGGGTGATTTACTCCTTTCTTACTGCAGGGTGAGCCCAAACACCTCGCTCCAATTTGATGACGCGTTCTCACTTTGATGACAAATTTGACACAGCGCTGAGCTGGAGAAGCTCCGCCTCCAGGAAGCTCTCTGCCGTGATTGACATGTAAACAGACACGCCCATGAAGGTGAGCATTTCAGCATCCTGTATGTATTTTCTACAGTCTATGTATGTACTGGTGAAAGCCCCGCCCCCACGCTCTGTCTCGTGTTTATGAAGCAGCATGAGCTCAGCTCAGTGGGTGGGAGGAGGGCGAGCCGTCCTCTGGCCCTACGTCACCTTGCAGGGAGAAGGAAGTCAGTGTCCCGTCTATTGACACGCCCCCTCATGAATATGCATAAGTTGGCCGCAAATCAGCCTGTTTGTGTAGAGTTGCTCAGAAAGTGACTTTTCAGAGGCTAAAACTCTGGAAAACAGGCAAGTTTGGGAAAATAAACCTCAAATACAATGTTTTTGGGGTTCTTAGAACAAATGGAAATGATTGGGGAAAAAAAGCATGATATGAGACCTTTAAGTCAGTGATACTCAACATGTGGCTCATGTCTTATGCCTTTTTACCTTTTTCTTCAGCCATTTTGCAACTACCTTTGTCCCAGTTAACTCCCTTTTCAAAATATTATTTTTTTTTTGTTTTTTCAGATTTTAGTTTTTGTTTGCCAAGTACTTTGCCAAAGTTCTTTTTGCCACTTTTATCCAATTTTTGTAAATTCTTTAACCTTTTTTTTTTTTTTTTTGCCACTTTTCATCCAAATAATCTACTTTTTGCCCAATAAATAACACTTGTCCTTTTTCCCCAACATTTTTTCTCTTTTTGTTCCACATTTTTGCCCTTTTTCACTGTTGTTTGCCACATTATGGTCATTTAAGTTACCTTTTGCCATTACATACCGACTGTTTCCTCTTTTTTGTCGATTTTTTTAGCCACTCTTGACTGCTTTTGGCCCATTTTAGTCACTTTTTTTCTCTTTTCTTGCCTTTTTTTTATCCCACTTTTGGATCATTTTTTGCCACCTGTTACTCATGTTTTGTCACTTTACTCATCACTGTTAACTCTTTGTTTACCTTGATCACCATTCAATCATTGGAACTGGACCAATACGTTTTCAACACATTTCCCCCAACGGGCGAGACGTTCCTGGTGTGAAACTATGTGATCCTGTTGGTACACAAAAACTGCCTTTTTTATAAACTGCAAAATATTTGAATCCCTCCATACTCACTGAGATGTTCACTGTGTTTCAATCTTGAGCCTGAGAGCTTGAAAAACTCTGAAGTGCTGATAGAGCAATCACACCAATGGTCTCCCATCTCTCCTAACTGGGAAGGTCAGCCCATAGCAACCCAACTGGAGATAGGGGAATAGTTGGCTATCAATTCAGATGCGAGAAAAGACAAGTTATCCAGCACACGAGAGGTACTCTGCCAACATTCTGACAAAGAGGAAACCATGAGGTCCCTCCAACAATATGTGCAGCTAAATATGAAGATGTGTGAGATTCTCTATTGTGACCGCAGGGTGTTATTTATACTTACATTTATTTTTCTTGGTTGCACAGTATTGATTGAAGCATTTTGCTGAGAATGCATGCAGGGTTCGAAAGTGATAAATGAAACAGTCAACATGCTTTTGAGCTGAACTATAAATGGAGAACAAAGACGTTGGGGCAGCACTGAAAACAATAAAGTTTACTAATGTTCTTTAATGTGATTGTATTGTGCTTTAGGCAATGAAGATACTGTGATATCAACTTTGATTTAAGCAGTGACGTGCAGTCAAAGTAGGCAAGGTAGGCAGTGCCTACCCAGGGTGAAATGAAATGAATGACGCATTCATTTTTATTATTTGTTTTAATCATAATATAAATAATTCATTTTTTAATTTCCGATAGCCTACAAGTCTGTTTCCTTTCTTTTTTGAAAAAAAAAAAAAAAATACCATCCTTTATTTCATTTCTGCAAAAGTTATTATTAAAACAATCAGCCTCTGTGAATGACGCACTTACAGTGTACACCATTAGATTTTTAGTAATCTAATGTTTCACTACTCTGATCTAAATCAGCCAAATTTTAAACCTTGGCTGTTCAAAATTTGTAATTATTTTTACATTTTCAAAGCAAAAATGACTCAACAAGAAAGACATTGAATGCAATCTACTCAGAGCTCTTCATGGTGACGCTACCAAAGTCAATAAACAGTGTTCATAATGGGAACCAAAACACACCTTTGAGATGACAATTTCAACTTTTTTACATCTTGTTATTGAGAAAACATTCTTAGATTCATTCATCGATGAGGACGATTTTTGCATTTGAAGCCGGTCTTCTTCCAGTCTTTCTTTGTGTATGTTTCATCAGTTATCTGGAACCCATATCTGTGCTCTGTTTTAGTCAGTCGTATTTACTTTTTGTTCTTGTTGTTTTGTTTTTGTTGGTATGTTTTATTTTCATTAAAGTTCAAGTTTGTTTTCTTCTTGAAATACACTTTGGGTTGGATTATGTTTTTTCAGTGTTAGAGTGAAAGTCACTCAAGCACAACACTTAATCTCCACAAAGAAAGGTTCTATAGGCAGAGGTGTAAAGAGTACTGATATATATCCTACTCAAGTAGAAGTACTGTTACTTGACTGAAATTGTACTCAAGTACAAGTATAAGTAAGTCATACAGTACATGAAATACTTAAGTACAATTAAAAAGTGCCTCGATTAAATATTACTCAGTAAAAGTAAAAGTTACTGGTTACTTTCACCAGACCACGTTTATTTTTGCCACCAAATCTTCCAACGGTTCCCTTGCATACAGTAAACATTTCATGTATAAAAACAATAAGGAAGAGACCAAATCTTGCACAATTGGAACTTAATTTATTTTCCACAAAGGCATCTGTATAAAATAAAAGGTTTGTCAAAATGAACAATTAGATATTAGATATTAGCTAGATATTTGCTATATTTATGAACTCTAAAACTGAGAAATTACCCAGCATTCACTGCTGTTTTGTTGTGCATTGCATTTAAATGGATTGGTTGGCTATGATGTGATGCATTTGATTGTTGTCTGGTCATTTCATTTTTTTCTAAAACAAAAAAAAAACAATAATAATTTACTCAGTAACTGTTGGGTGTAGAAATGTAATGAATTACTTTACTTCTTTTTAAACGTATAGTAAAATCACTGATTTGGAAAAATACTCAAAAGTTACAGTAACGTGACTTGTAATCTATTACTTTTACCTCTACCTATAGGTTCCAACCGTGAAGTCATAAGTGAGAATCATTACAGGGTCGGGGTCAATTATTGTAAATGCGTAATTGAGAAAAAAATGATGACATGATTATAATTGTAATGTAATTGAAAAAAAATATGTTGCTGTAGTAATAATAATTGGCATGGATTTGATAGAAAAATTGTCAGTTATAATTTAATTAAAGAGAAACCTGAGGAACCATGTCACAGTTCTATGGCTTACATATTTCAAAATTATTAAAATATGTTTCATACCAGGTTTTCCCACGATCATTTTACCATTTAAAAATCTAGTGGTATAATGACAAAAAAAAGGCTCAGACGCCCACATCAAAAATATTAATATTACCAATATTTTAACCAAGTAACCAAAAGATGGAAAACAATTTAGATGATAGATAATATTTTTAGTTTATTTTACAGCTGATTTAAGACGTGGCTCAAAACTGACCCGTTATCATAAGAGATGCTAACAGAAAGCTAACACAAGTTAAGTTTTATGGGGTAATTTATTTAAAGCTCAGTAATTGTGTTTATTTGGAATTTAACTTTAATAATCGAGAACGTAATTGTAATTCACTTTCAGGGGAAAAATAATAATTGTAATTTAAAAAATTGAGATGTAGTTGAACATGGATGTTTGAAATTGTACGATACAAGTGTGTCTCGTTGTTCATCTGCTTCTCTTTGAAAAAGCTGTGAAAACAAAGACGTCCTATTGTGTTCTGTCTCCATGCATTTATGTCACTCTAATGCTTTCCGTTGTCTTATGTGGGTCTTTTTCACCTTTTTTAACATCTTTGAAAAAAACAAACATATTTTACATTAGACATTATAACTAAAAATATTTCAAAACATCTTACAGAGACAAATATTTACTAAAAAAAAAAAAAAAAGAACAAGAAACAGGAGTGTTAAATGAAGTGAGAAAAACAACAATGATGTGAAATTGGCCTTCTGAATGACAACATAACATATTTCTCGTCACGCTCTTCCTTAGGATGGTATTTGTCTTCCTAATGATCCTGTTGTCACATGCCAGTGCAATAACTGAAGTCACAATCGGAGATGTCTTAGCTTTTAACACAGATTTGTGTCGTCTTTATTGACTTTACTGTGTTTGATGAACAGTTAATGACTATAACAGCAAGACAAAAAACACAAGCTCACACATGCTGTTTGTCTGTTAAATCATTAGAAGATACAGAAAGAGCCTTTTCTACCATGATTTCCTCTCACACTGAATGAAAACAGTGTTAATATTATATACTGTTTATGGAAATAGGACTCGTTTGGTATTCAAAATGTTCCAAATTGGATGCCAAGTAAAAAAAAAAAATGAAAAATTATCACATTAAAGCTGATATCTGAAGTTTCTGAGAAATCTATGTTAATGTATGATTTTTTTAAAATGCAAAAAAAAATACCTAACTAGTCTTTTGCATTAATGCATTAATGCATTAATGTATATACGTCCCTCCTTCGTCCTATAGACCCCTATACAAATGGAAACGATCGTAGAGTGCACCCAGCCAATAGGCTTCCACTTCCTGTTTTTGAGACTGTCAATCAAAGTGAATGAGGAACTGTGCACGGAAACAAGATCACAACAGCAAACAGGTAAATATGATTTTGGCTCTTACCTGACCCATAGACCTATATCAATGTGACCCTGTTATGAGAAGTAGAGGCGTGGCTTCTGGTGGATTGCAGAGGCAGTGGGACATCAAGGGTGGGACATCAAGACGTCGTCTCATAAACTCTTTATGGAACCATTCTGTAATATAATATTTATCTATATTTAATATATATTCAAAGTCAAAATCAGTGGTTTTAATATGTAACTGTAATAAAATGGTTGTAAAACCTTTTTTTGTTGCGCCCTCTCTTAAAGGGGAGCCCCCCCAGGCCCCTCCCCATCCCAACAAAATCAACTTTCGTTGAAAAACATTAAAAAGAAATTTGACTATTCTTCTTCAAAACCCATAAAAAGTACTTCCTGTAGTGCATATACTTCCTGTTTTCATAGATAAACTATGTAATGCAATATGTTTAGGCACCATACATAATATATAATACTTTATGATTAAAAAAAAAAAAATTCTACTACTATTAGTAATTCTATAATTATATCAACATATATATTCTAATATTATCAACTGTATAAATGAACACAACTGCTTTTGATGCTGTTTTTTTGCAATATAAAAACAATATTACACTAAATAAATGTAATAAAAACTACTAGACATTTTTCATGTATGCTAACAAGCAGAAATGATTGCATATTGTTAAATATTACAAACAATGGGTTTGATATTTGCCCTGTTTATTTACATGTATAGAAGCTATAGTAAGATGGTGGTGGAATGCGAGTCATGATCATTTTTTTTGGTAGTTTTTTTTAATTGTCCACAGCAGTGAGGCACAGATATCCTGACCAAAATAGCAACATTCATCTGCTTTCATTTTAGGAAGAACTAAAACACCTCTTTGACTCATCGTTGATCATGTGATTTATTTAATATCTGTTCTAAAGTACCCAGTTTCCATTACAGTCAATTCTGTGATAACCTGAGAAGTTTAGAACTTCCTTAATAGTAACACAGAATCACATGACTTGTCTGGTGACATGTCTGGATCTAAACATCCTGTCTCCCCGACTTGTTTATCATCATTGTCATTTCTTATTTAATGCCTCAAATGTCTCGGTGCACAATGCAAACAACCCTTTACAATCATTCTAACCCAACCTGTGAATTATTCAACGTGACCTGAATACTTAGAAATCCACGCCGCAGCGTGAGTCGTTTAACTCCGACTCACACATCAATGCTTCAAAGTCATAACACGTGCTGCTTTTGAATACATAACAGCATAATGTACAAGTGGAGGACTGACAGATGAGAGCAGCAGAAGATATGATGGACATCAAAGCGAGGGGCCGACATGGTAGCTAACGGACCACGTTTCATGCTATGATGCTATGCTAGCTAGATGTAGACGAACTCCATTGTGGTCAAACAGAGAGATTTCCCCTGTTATACAATACCAGAGGTGAAAGTAATGGATTACAAGTACTCACAAGGGTGGTTTACAAAATACATTTTCACCAAATAGTTTTTTGCCGTGTTCACATTGACATTGTAAACATCTGTACAAAAAATGGAATCAATCACTGCACATTTTGGGGTGGCACTGCACACTTTTGCACAATGTTGACGTTTTTTCCATTTTCAGGAATAATGTTTGAACTGTTGTAATGTTCTTACTCCTTCACTATAAATACAGGGAGAACCTATTAGTGACCATAGTTCCCTTTAAATCATTAAAGTGTACCTCCAGAGAGATGTTCAGGAACCCCTAGGGCTACAAGTACCTCAGTTTGGGAACCACAGCATTACATAATAGCCAACCAAGCAGATGTAATGCACAGCGCCAAAATGGCATTGTTGAATGATGGTTATTTTCTCAGTTTTAGAGTTAATAAATGTAGCTACACTTGCAGCCGGATTATTTTTTTTTAATTAGTTCTATTTTGCATTAAATTCACTGGCGGTGTTTTAATTTTTTTTTTAAATATTTTATTTCGTACAGGAAATGTAGAAAATAAATTAAGTTAAAATTGTGTAAAATTTGGTCTCTTCCTTTTTAAGTTTATATGAGATTTAAACAAGGGTAACGTGGCAAGATTTATTACCAAAAATACATTTAGGAGGGTGAAACTTGTAACTTTTATTTTGAGTACTATTTAATTGTCTACTTGAGTATTTTATGTATGAATTACTTGTACTTGAGTACAATTTAAATCAGGTACTTCTACTTTGAGTAGGATATATATCAGTACTCTTTACACTTCCACTTCTGTTGCACTTCCCCAAAACAACATGTGAGTCATTGTCTCAGAGGAGATGCATGGGCTTGGATGATAATGTTGTTGCTGAAAGGAAAATGATTAAAATTTTAGAAGAAGAATCAAAGCTGAAAGGAAAAGGAATCAACCATGAACGCTGGCTGATAAAAGACGAAGAAAAACCTGCTTTTCCCCGAGCTCCTTTTCCTGATTCTTTTATAAATCTACACACTTGTGAATCTCCACTCTGTTCTCTCTTTTTTTTTTTTTTTGTCCTGAAGTGTGTTTGCGTCTCACTGGTTCATTAGACACAGATCGTTTGGGTTCAGTCTTTCCCCATTATCTCTCTGAGTGGTGAACTGTGAAAGCAAGCAGCACAGGCAGAGGTCACCGTGTAATTCAGGGAGATTATCACGCTGGTCACCTGATAATTACATTATTGCACAAGAGCGGGCCAGGTAATGCAGCAAAAATGACCAGACAGCACTTTTTGTTGGGGAACAGTGTGAGAAGACCTAATGGGAAATTTTCCTTACATTTTTCTGTAATTTAATCTAATAGTGTGCGTTTATCAGAGAATTACACTCACAGTGATGAAATGTTTTGTAAAAAAATCAATGGCTGGGGTTTGGAAATACACTCCTGTTTTTGCCAAATGTGCTGGATTAATACTGTTTTAGTTAGTGTGATAATTCTGCATACATTCTGGTTAAATATGGGGGAACAAATTGACATAGTAACTGAAAATACATTCTTAGGAATAATAATGGATAATACGATTAGTTGGATGTCTCAAATCAAGCATGTGCAAAATAAATTGAGAATTTCAATATTTTTTGCTTTAATTAACAAAAAAATGCCATTTTCTCAGACAACTATCATCAAAAGTGCTTCATTTTTTTTTTGTTTTTAAAGGCACACCGTGGACTTTGTGACCTAAAGAATTGACCCACATGAGTTGTTTTAAATGATTCCTCAGGCCAATACACAGCGCTTGACAGTATCAATGCTCCGAGCGGGGCTTCCCTCTTGAAATACTGACTATGTAAGTCTTTCACCAGGTCATGTGACCTGGAGAATGCCTGGAAAACGTTTCACTTTGCCCGTATGCCCGTATGTGACATCACATATGTGACGTCACATACGGGCATTTCCCAACCCGGTGCCATTGCTTTGGGCAGCTGAAATGAGTGTAGCCTCTGTTTACTGCCAAAAGAGCACAATATGGTAGTTTGTTGTTGGGTTAATGGTGCACTAATTGCCCTGATAGTTCAGTTAAACGTGGATTCTTTAGTAAGGGAAGTCGGCAAGTCAGATCCGTAACTTCGGGATACGGATTGGCTCTCAGGGCTGGGGTGAAAAAGAGGGGCTGGGCTTGCGCCACGGCTACAGTCTATGGGCAAAACGTTTTTTTAATTTTTGCGACAGTGCTGCGGTGCTTGTGGCCACTAGGGGCACTTGCGTGAAAGGTACCGGTCTAGCGCCCCTAGTGGCAAAAAGTTACGCAGTGTGCCTTCAATAAAACAAAAAAAGACCAGAATAGAACATAATAAACATAAAAAGAAATTGGGGGTAAAAAAAAAGTGTAAGTGCCTTTTTTTTTACACATCTTTTGATGAAATTATGTAATTGTGTAGTATACTTTCAGAGTCAATTTTAATCATTTCATTTTTTAGTTATCTTTAACTTTTAATGTTATTTTTTCATCATCTAAAATTTGCTCTATCATTTTCAACCAAAAATTTATTTTGGGTGAAATTTGTTGTTTTCATTTCTTTGTCACATTTCAATACTATACAAAGCCACACATGTATTTGATTTGATCATGCAGCACAACTTATTTTGTATTTCTCATTCATTTTAAAATGGATAAAATGGAATTATTTTCTTTCATTATTTAAAGAGTGAGAATAGAGGAGATTAAATAAGGTTGTACTTCCATTCCATTCAGCATGTCTAGAATAGTGTAGATGTGGGATATGTACTTGTATGTGTTTAAATATATGTATACATATAATGTATGGGATATGTCTATGTAGGCAACATAATCGTGCTCCTATGGAGAGAAATTTGTTTTTTATGCAATCAAACAAGAAAATACTTGAAATTTTAAAAAAAATTAAAAATTGCAAACAAAACTATCATTACCAGTTGCGTTTCCAAATCAAACATTAGTTCTCTTGAAACTTTCCTCAAGTTTTGGTTGCGTTTTTTACGTTTTTGTTTGAGGTTCCTGGAGTTTTGATTGCGTTTTAACTTCAAGCTTGTGGGCGGGGCCTCCTCCGAACAATGTGAGAAGAAGTCTTTTTCACACCATTGATCGAAACTGACCAATAAAAAGACTTCTAACAGTTTTATGAGAACTAGTTTTTGATTTGTTAACAAAACCAGTATTTTTTTTAAATGTATAAATAACAGTTTTGTTTGCAAATCTTTTTTTTTTTTTTTTTTATTATTACAACTGTCTATTTTTTGTTTGATTGCATATAAAGACAAAAATATCTATATTCTCCATAAATAAATAAGTGATGGCGGTGCAGAGTCCTAGTGCCAATTTACACTGAGAGCAGTAGTGTTAAGTCGCACCACAGACTCGTACAAAAGTAGACTTGGGTGTCACTGCAGTTCTTCTCATATTTGAATGTCCTCTGTTTTGATGAAAGCTACTTAGTTCAGAAATAATTTGTTCCAAAAGGACGCGTGTCCTTAGGTTATTTATGAGGCATAGCAAGTTTCCCAGTGTCCCTCACATGTATTATTTGGCACGCTCAATCTCACACACACACACACACACACAAACATGCATCCATAATAACTGAGAGGAGGTCTTGGCCCTCTTTATGAAAAGAATCTGGCCGCGGGATCAGATGTGTCTGCTCCAATCAGATGCTAGCGTTTTGAGAATGATTACAAGAGCCACAATAGTCTTAATTGTGGCCCGAAGCTGCAGCTATCTTAATGACTTTGGCATGTACCAAAAGTGTGTGTGTGTCTCCGTGTGCATCCAGTTTGTCATTAAAATACATTTGCTAAGTTTGTTGCCAGTGTGTGTAAATGGCGCATGCAATACTTGCGTTGTGTGTGTGTAAGTGTGTGTGTGTATGCTCGCCGGGTTAAGGTTGGGTTTCTGCGTTCCTCTCAATGCGTCTATGCCCTTGCCCTGAGTTTATCCTGTCCACATTATCTAATAATTGTTTTTTTTTTTTTTTTTGTGTACAAAACTGTGGGGATTGCATTTGGGTGAGTTGACAATTTAGCACGCATATGAACACACAATCAGCGGAGTACTGCAATGCGGGTAAACAACAAAGCCTGCATGTTCAAACTGGTAAGTTTTTCTCAGAAAGTTGATGATGAAGGTTGTTTCAAAGGAGGACCTGTGCGTTATCTTTGCAGGTGAGACGTGGGAGAGAAAGGTCTAAATGCACATTTTTTTAAATTAGATTTTTTTGTGTGATCGTTCATCTTACATATTAATCAGTTTGTAGTATGAACGGAATGCAACTCTGAATTGACCTGCATGTGCAGAGGAGGTCCTAAGGTGTCACATAAACCCCGCAGGCATGTACAGTGTTTACAGAAGTAAATATGGAGGCGTCCAGTGTAAGGCTGTGTGTCACGCTGATGAATTTTCTTTCCAACAGAAATCATCCCTTCAGAATTTTAACCTCTGCCGTGGCTGTTGTTTTTCTACACAGCTTCTCCTGGGACTCAGAATTATGACGTTTTTGCATGGTGATGACGTGAGAGTCGGATAGAAAGCGCTAGTGTTCATAGTACTCGAGACCGGTCTTGGTCTCGAGACCAGATTTTAAACGTCTTGTCTTGGTCTCGGAGTGCCCAAAATTAGGAATTTTTTGTTTGTCAAGCATTGATTTCCGCTGTTCTTCAACTTTATTAATATGATAGTGAACTAAACTAAAACTAAAGAGAGAATGTTCTTTAACTGTTCAACCTTGTCATGGTTTTTGAAATAGATTTTTATGGCCTCGATTTTGTCTCGGTCTTGGGTTGGTCTGGACTCGGTTTCAACTCCAAAAGTCTTTGCCTTATCTTGGTCTCTGTGCATTCTAGTCTTGGGCAGGTCTTGGTCCTGGATAATGTGGTCTTGAGCACAACACTAGAAAGTGACTCGGCCGTCCAGACTGCTGTCGAATTGCAAAAAATCGGTTACGTATTGAATTTAGGAGCCCATATAAAAGTGATCTGGGTCGGATTTGAAAGAAATTTGTTGTTGAGTTTTGCTGTTCAGACCGTCTTTAACAGATTAGATACAGGTCAGATAGGGGCAAAAAGATCAGATTTGGATCTCATTTGCCTGCAGTGTGTACGTAGCCGTTGGGGTTTGACAGAACAATGAAACTGGAAGTGAGACCTATTCAGATGTATGTTCATAGACGGTTTCTCTAAAGGCTCAAACATACTTGAGTGGAACGTACACTGAACAGAGGTCAGCGCTTATGTCCTTAAGGCCAGTGAGTGCAAAGCTCAAATTTTATGACTGTACGGACTCAGCTCCATGTACCTGGGGTCACACAAAACAGTACTCGGCATTTTTTTTTGGCAGTGGCTATCCGTACTGTTGCCATATCAATATACCAACATTCTATCAATACGCAGCGCCCCTATCTGGCCAGTTTAGGTCACGTGACAGGTCAGTCATTGGCCAGGTCACGTGACTAAGACTAAACCTAACCCCAACCCTAAACATATTGGGTTATAACCTAACCCTAAACCTAACCCTAACCCTAAGACGCTACGTACTTGTACTTCGGTAACCGTACAAATAGCACTGGGAGTTTTCCGTACGGCAACTGTACAAATAGACACTTTCTTTGTTTTTCCACATCGACATTAAATTTAACACCGAGCTGCATTTCACCCGCCTGATGAAACAAAGCAGTAGAGATAAAGACAAGCTTAGAGGAGAGACTTGCAGACAAGGTGCTTGTCAATCATTGGGAGCAACTTAGGGTTCAGTGTCTTGCCCTAGGACACTGACACAGACACAGGTATAGCATCGAACCCCCGGCCTCTCCATCTGAAGACACCCCTCGCCTAGAGCTTGGAAAGTCTGCTTCATTTTCTTGTGGAATTGTTGGCTTTTTTCACAACAATTCTAAGTTTTGTGACAAATTGAATTGAATTTGTCTCTGTGTTACATGCAACCAAAGTAACTAGAGTAGATCACTCAAACATATTCTATTTCTGGTAAATTCAGCAAATCTTGGCGTGATTACTCAAAAATCCTCACCTCTGATATAGAGCTCACTGACAGACAGCAATACTACAGTGTGAAGAATGTGAAAAAAGGCAAATAAAAAGATGTGAAGCAGTGAGAACAGGCAACTGTTTGAAGAAACTCAATGGATCATTGATGTTTTAGCATGTTTAGTGGGATGATAATGGCTCTAACAACAGCTAGGAGAACATAAACATCACTGACTTTCCTCACCTTTGCTTGTACAATTTGAGTTACAGCATCAACAACAAGCAATAGCTGTAGCCGTCTGTGTTTTCCTGTCATTTAAAATGAAACTAGAAAGTTTTATCATCAATGAAGTCACTACCTTCATTATTTTGATAAGAAATCTGGTCATTATTAGCTGCATCCTTAGGAAGAGGCAAAAGATTGATTTTAAAATGTATTATTTGCAGCACAGACAATACAGTGATATGTAATGGATCATATCTATTACATATAAATTTTTTATTGACAATTTATTCCAAGCCACAATAAACACACATCACTGTTGAGTTCCTATTGCTCAATAAAATCAAAGGCTGCATTCACAAATGTACACACTATGAAGTTAACAATCATTTTATGGTTCTTTTTGCAGTCATTTCTCCGGCTATTATGTCAAAATAAAGTTCTGTAATCCCTTTCAGTTTAAATTAGACACTTCTGCGAAAAATAACCCAAATGAACAAACTAGCCTCCAACTCTAGTCATTTCATGCTTGGCAGGTAGCGTACAATAGGATTTGTCACAGCCCTTTGGTGAAATTAGGCTTTTCTGGAACAGTTCACCCTAATTAGAGCTTTAAATAAAGAATACGAAGGTGCTTTCTTTCACTGAACAATAGAACGTGGATTTTGGTTTCTCGCGTTGGTTCAAGTCAGAGTGCCACAAGGAGTCTAAGATCTTATTTTGTTCCAAAAATGAGCGCATACGCAAAGTGAACTATGTTGGCCTATTGCCTCCTTTCCAGAATAATCATCATTTGTTTCTGGAGTTTCTCTTTTTGCTTTCTTCATTCTTTATTTAAAAACAAGATGTCTCTTGCATCTCTGTTTTGCACGACTGGCTACAAACAATCCTCAACTGAATCGTTGCTTTCGGCAGAACAAACTCACTCTGGCCACTTCTGTCAGAAATCTTAAACACAAGAGTGCCATGGTCATGATCTCTGCTTGTATTTATGTCTGGTTGGTTTCCGTTTCAATAGATGTTCATTCCATCTTTTAAGACTTGATAACAAGATCCATCAGGCATGTGAAGGCGAAGGTCCTCAAAGTGGCAAATTTTGCAGTGAAATTCAGTTTTCTACTAATGCGAAAAAACACCTAACTATACTTTTACTATGGTCTACTGCCAGTGGCAATTCATATATATTAATGCATATAAGTCCCGCCTTTGTCCTAAAGACCCCTATACATATGGAAATGAGCACCGTGATCACAAAGCCAATAGGCTTCGACTTGCTGTAGCGGAGACTGTTAATCAAAATGAATGCGGAACTGTACACGGTCGGAAACAAGGTTGTACGTTACAACAGCAAACGGGTAAATATGATTTTGGCTCTTACCTGACCCATAGACCTATATCAATGCGAGCGGATACAACCTTGTTATGTTCCGCATTAAAAAAAGAGGCGTGGCTTCTGGTCGATTGCCAGAGGCAGTGGGAGGAAGTGAAGCTCTTTAGGGCGGGACATCAAGACTTTTTTCAGAAACTCCGGATATCAGCTTTAAGGGGGTGTCAGCTGCACAGCATCCTTTCCTGACTCAGCAGATTTCACTGTGTCCCTTAACTCACAGGCCCTTTTGGACCTTACAATGCTTTTTGTTGACTTACAGATTGTGTCAGCAGCCCACAAAGAAGCACCGTTTAGTCCTAAACAAGTGCGTCCATTCTATCAGCTGCAGTCAATGGTGACAGAAGGCGATAGCTGACAGCAAGATCTACCTTCAGCTCTATAGATCTATATGGAGAGCTCTCTCCCCTTTTTAGATCGACTCTTTATTTCTCCAACACAAGCCAATACATGACTGGCATTATTGTAGCCTTTGCACCTCACAGGCAGATCATCTTCACATCTATTTTTTAAAACATGAGGGAGTGGTGGCCTAGTGGTTAAAGAAGTGGGTTTGTAATCGGATGGTCACTGGTTTGAATCTCACCCGGGCCATCACTGTGGGATGTTGAGCAAGTCCCTTAATTCCAATCCAACTTGGCCACTGCTACCCTTTGGGGAAAATAGGGAAAAATGCAGAGAAGAATTTAACTTTGGTGATGAATAAAGGTTACATTATTATTATTATTACGTGTGTGTATTTACACACACCAGAAACTAAGAAACACAAATAATCAATTTGCAATCATCAGTTACATCATCATATGAAATCTGCTTGGAAATTGTGTATATGAGGATGATGGTTCAGCTGGACGATCCTGGGAGGCAGTGAAAATCGAAAAAAACGAAAAACTGACAGTTCTGATGCTGGTTGGTTAATTAATTAAGTCACACTGGACTGAAATGCGTGCCCAGTACAGTAACTGGCAACCGGAGAACTGTACCCTTGGTCACTTTTTGCAAATACAGTCACTATGGGCTTTGCTAAGATGGGAATATTGCGTAAGAAACTGCATTTTATCGAGAGTTTGCACGTTTTCTGAATCCCAGACACACTCAATGGCACTACTGTGCTGGTATTTTTAATTTCCGGTTTTTCCTTTTCTGGTAAGCGCAAGATCAAAGTATGTCCACTGTAATGTTTCTGGTCTTCCTAAAATTAAGATAATAACATCTAAAGTAGGGTTATATTACTCAAGACTGGTCTGTCTCAAGACCACATTTTGAAGGTCTTGGTCTTGTCTCGGTCTGGCCTGACTCTTGATTTGCTATCAAGACTAGTGGAGACCATCACTGATCTGCCTATCTTCAACTTCATTGGACACAGGGTCATTTATAAAGGGGAATAAAGGGGAGAGCTTTTTGGGGTCCATCCATAAAAGTCAGCAAAATGATGGTCCATTGTTCTATGAATCTGTGATAACCACATGGATTTATTTATCTGAATAATATTCACTGTTATCAAGGAAGTGTATTATTATTTGTGCCATAGGATAGAGAAATCCTTGTTTTAATCAGAAATAAAATGGGTTAAAAGTGACAAAAAATGGGATTTTAAAAACCACAGAAATTGGTTAAAGGATGCAAATTTGAGTGGCCAAAAATGTGGTAAAAAGGGTTCAATGTTTATATTTAATATTGGAACAGTTAGTACTAATAATTCGTCTAAACTGGCAAATGATGGGCATGACAAATTGTGAATGTGGTTAAATTGGCAAAATTAAGCATGAAATGTGATGAAAAGAGGTTAAAAGTGACAATACAGTAGTCCCTTGTTTATTGCGGGGGTTACATTCTAAAAATAATCCGCAATAGGAAAAATCTGCAAAACTAGTCAGCTTTATTTTTTTTTACAGTTATCATACATGTTTTAAGGCTGTAAAACTCCTCACCACACACTTTATACACTTTTCTCAGAAGAAATTAACATTTCTCTCTTGTTTAAACGCTCTCAAAGTTCAAACCTTTGTGGATTTGAAAACATAAACCTATTTTCAAACATACAGCACTTCAGAGTCACACTACTAGTGATCAGACATTTATCCCAGGCGCATTCTGAGTCTTTGTTGACATTGACGTCAGGCCATCAACATTGACACCGGTCTGTTCACCCATTCAACCATGGAGTAGAAGCTGTGTGTGACCACCTGGAGCTGTATGACACAGCCTTTATAACCGGGACCGGACTAGGAAGGATTAGGCGTGGAGGAGAATCAACGAGGAGGTGGTCGTAGCAGGTTAAAGTTCCCTCTGTAGTTTACATCTTTGAAAGTCGGCACTGAGCTAGGTTATCATTAGCCGTTAGTCACACTGGCTTTTTTCACTGGCGGTTTATGTTTGTGAGAGGAGAAAAAGGAGCGCAGCTTCTCGCTTCAGCAGGCAGTGAAACTCACCGAGTTGGATGTGTCGCTGGTGGGCGGTGCTTCGCTTCAAAAGTGCCGCAGGAGTCGCATTTGGTGTGAACGCAGCATTTGCCAATCAGGATGCAGAACACAATGTATTCATACGCTGCAAAATTGCACTATAAAAAAAAATCTGCGAAGCGCTGAAACCACGAAAGGTGAACCGCGTTATAGTGAGGGACTACTGTAATGGGTCAACAGTGACATTACTGGTAGGTGGGAAAAGTGGTGGAAAAAGTTTATAAGTGCCAAAAATGTCTTGCAAGTGGAAAAAATGTGCAGAAAAGGCATTGAACTATAATGAAGTGGCAGAAATAGTAGTAATGTAGCAAAAATGCATTAAAATCAGCAAAAATGTGCAATGAAAATTGGTTAAAATATAGCAAGTTTGGTGTAGTTGCAGAAAAAGGGTAAAAATAAGCAAAAATAGACACAAATTGAAGGCATCTGGTGATATACAACAAATGTCAGTGCTTTATTGACAACAACATTGTGAGAATAATCAGAACCTGAGTAGATTCACGAGGGACTCCTTTGTCTTTGTGTCTGTGCTTGTTCTTTGGTTCAAAGTGAACTGCAGCGTTAACATTGGATCTTTACACACACACACACACACACACACACACACACACACACACACACACACACACACACACACACACACACACACACACACACACACACACAGTGGAGTGAGAGAGTATCAGAGTCTATCTGTCATAGGGTGGGTGGGGGGGACTGACTGACAGTCAATCACACATCAGAAGAGGACAATGGACAGACAGTTTGGTGGTAAGGTCAGTTAAAGGCTCCAATATTACCGACCGAGCCGTCTAGGATCAATAGACTAGTGTGTGTTTGAGGAGGACATGTTACAGTGGTGAGAATACTGCGTTTGGAGGACAGCACCTCAATTACTTCAGATTGCTGGCTGCACTTTCCTTCATTTCACACAAAATTAAAGAATTGATTTTTTTGCATGCTGACTGTGTACATTAACAGTGTGTGTGTGTGTGTGTGTGTGTGTGTGTGTGTGTGTGTGTCTGTGTGTGTTTGACACTTAATTCCACACACTGATATGGAGTTTCCTGAAGACTGATAACTATTAAAACATTTGGAGTCGAGTGTTTTTCATTAACTTTCATTTCCTCTCATTTCAAAGAGGCGGCGAGGGTCACAACTACAGACTACTTCACATATTGCTTTTCCATTGGTGAGATTGTGCTCGTGTGCTTGTTGGCGTGCAGGGTATGTGAGGCGAGAGTTCAGCAGTCTTTGAAGTTGGTGATTTTGAAGCTCGTGGAATAGCAAAAATTGTCAGGATGTACAAGTTTGGCAGGAGCCTAAAAGTGATGGTTTTGACAGGGTCAGAGCGGGTCTGAAAAGCCTGCAGGGGTCAGTGTTTTTTGTGTTTTTTATTCTTTTCTTTTATCAAAAGTGGTCTAAAAAAGTTCAATCGTTGAACAAGTGAAAGGTTCAGGAGCTCAAAATCATCCTGAGATTTATTACAGGAAAGAACAAATGGTTTGTGTATTTTTGATATTGTTTTATGTGTTATGAATCATTTTGTAGGGATTTTTTTTTTTTTAGTAATTTTTGGGGTATTTCTATTGTCATTTTATATATTTTCTGTATTTCTGTAATCATCTTATGGGTTTTTTGGAATAATATTCAGATTTCTTTTTATAATTGTTTTTTTTATTATTATTATTTTGTTATAAATTCCTATATTTCTCTTTATTTTGTATTCATCTTGTGTTTTTAGATTAATTTTGCCCTCCCCCCCTTTTTTTAAATCCTACTATATATTCTTGTAATCATCTTGTGTATTTTTTGGAAAAACCTTGGGTATTTTGGGTCATTTTGTGCATTTTTGGGTCATTTTCTATATTTCTCTGTATTAATTACCTTGAGTTTTTAGGTTAATTTTGTCTATTTTTGCTGTTTTTTTTTGTTATTGTATTAGCCTAATATCTATTCTTGTAATCGCTTTGTGTGTGTGTTTTATATATATATATATATATATATATAATTTTCAATAAATCTCAGTATTATGTAATCATCTGGTGTCTTTTTTTTTTAATCCTACTATATATTCTTGTAATCACCTTGTGTTTTTTGGAATAACCTTGGGTATTTTGGTTTTCATTTTTCGTATTTTAATAAAATGTTCTATATTTCTCTTTTTTTGTAGTCATCTTGTGTTTTTTTTTTTTTAAGATCATTTTGTCTTTGTGTATTTGTGTTGTCATTTTGTATGATTTATTTATCCTCCCATATATTCTTGTAATTGTCTTGTGTGCTTTCAAAGTCATTTTTTCATTTTTTGTGTCCATATCTGTATTTATCTGTAATCTTATAATGATCTTGCAATCATTTTTGTGCAATTTTGATCTTTTCTTTGTGTATTTTTATGTCATTTTCTTTGTAATTTTTTGTAATCATTGTTCAAATTATGTTTTCGTAAATCCAAGCATTTACTTTGGGGGGACGTGGCCCCGTATCTGCCCTAAATGCTCGAGGAAGAAAATGCTTAAAGTTCATCCTGCTTCCAAAAAGGAAAGTGTAGGGTTGAGTGTGCATAGCTGCAGGTTATTACTGACACTGTCCATCACGATTCACCAAACACATCAACAACAGGCATTGGAGCATGGAGATTGGACTGAAGGTACGTAAGGAAGGTGGCATTTATTCCTCCTACATATTTTATGTGGGAGTGCTCAATGGAAAGAGCATGAAAGACTAACACATGCTGTGGGTTGTGCATGTGTCAAATTTAAGCCTCATTTGTGTCACATTTTCAGAAAATTATTCCTCCTGTTACCAGAAGATGGCAGTAAAGGCTTACCTCAAAGCATCAAATCACAGGCAGCTTTCATACTCACAAAAAAAATGTTCTTCACATTCTTCTTCTCTCTTATCTGCTTTTCCCCCATACCTTCATTATATATATATTTTTTAAATGTCTTGGTTTTCTAAAAGGGTAAAAAAAAATGCCACACCTAGAAAAAGGAAAACAAAAGTATATCATTTACATCTGTGGTTTTCTACTAAATCTTGTAAAACCAGAAAACAAAACACTTGAATATGTGCAAAATGTGAATCTGAAGGTAGAAAAACACGTTTATAACCACGTCACCATAGCAACGTCTCACAGTAGGAAACACACCCACCCAGGCTTACACACACACACACACACACACGCACACACACACACACACACACACACACACACACACACACACACACACACACACACACACACACACACAGTACACACACTAAAATAAATGAATCACATGTTCTTAAATGAGAATTAAAGGTGAAATATGACATGTATAACAATGATGGTGTGACCCAATGCAGTGTTTATCAAATGGGGGTACACAATGGGACTACAAGGGCTAATTGAGAGAGAGTGGAAAAGTAACAAAAGCATGAAAAATGTGTATTTTTGGTTAAAAATTACAATCATGAACTGAAAAAACAAGGGTAGGTCTCATTTTTGTTCATCTACCACAAGAAATGATATCCAAAATGTAGAATTAAATCTATTCAGGAGGCACTAATTACTGTTTCATACCACTTTTTTTTTTTTTTTTTTTTTACAAAGTTGCATCCATTATAATGTTAAAATATTAGGAAGTATTCTAGGCAAAGCGGTCAAAGGCGGTGCTTGAACCACCACTGACCTAATTAATAACCTTGACATCAGGATCAGCTGAAGTCACGCTATGTCGTCGTGAAAAATCCTGAAAACAAAGGGTGTGCATGTGCTGTGAATCGTAGTTTCCTCAGTCTAGTAATGCATGTAATCACTTTTTAATTTGGTAAAAGGAGTGAACAAATGAATGAGTGCTACTCACTGTAACAGACTGATATCCATTTAAAGCAGATATGGGTTCAAAAACATAGATTTTTAAAAATGTTGGTTTGTTGTGTGAATCACTAATAGGTGATACAGGTTATGGCAATGTTATATTTGGGCCCATGTATGTGAAATCACCAAATTTCAACAGTGGTTACACAACTCTTTCATTACACCATTTAATCAGAATGTTTGTTTTTCTCAAGCTCAGTCACATTGATTGATCATTTATTTGACAATAAAATGAGCTGTAATGTCAACGGTGCATCTGGATGAGATAGATCTACATTTACAGAGCAATAAAGACCAGGGTTGTTGGAGGTGAGTCTGTTAATTACCAGCACAAAGCCTTTCACACTGGTTACAAACCTCTAACAGATGCATGGTCTCTATTGGTGTCATGCTGTTTGTACATTTAATTTGCACACTTTTTGTGCTTACATACATGCAACACATGAAACATGTTGATTACATATGCACCATGCTAGCATCCCACCCATTAAATCCAGACAATATAGTGTCATTAGAGTGTGAGCCATGTTTTAAGGCTTGTTTTCCATTGGCTGCTGCAAAAACATACAAACTAAAGTCTAATGCATGATGCATACTTAGTATATGAACTTGATGATAAACGTTTGTGTCGGAGGAAACCGTGCTGGTGTGGGTCATAGAAAGAATGGCTCCACTTTGGCCGCCTTCTTACCAAGGGCTAACGGCTCATAGCGGCTAGCTTCTGCCAATTTCAAGAATCTGGAGAACTATTCAATCCATCACGTTAAAGAACAATTTTATGAAATTAGGCAATATGCAAGACTGGCAGCGTGTTAGAAAAAATTGAGAAATTAACAAAATAATCCAATCTAAAAAATGAACACTCAAGGACACGTGTGTCAAACCTAAGGCCCGGGGGGCAAAAGCGGCCCTTTAAAGCTCCCAATTTGGCCCGCAGGAGAAAGTAAAAATGTCAGCAAAAACATGACTAGTCACCAAGTCATTCAGTTGTAGATATCTCTGTGCCTCCAAATACACAAATTCAATGAAACTGCACATTTTTTCCAGGGTTCACACTTTCCCCATGGTTAATGATGGCAGGCATTTTTGAGAATCCTACACTTTTCCTCAAATGATTCCGCAAAATTAAACCAAATTAAATATAATTTGTTCACAAAATCAAGGAAATTTAAAGTTCCCATATCATGCTATTTTCCACCCATTTCCATTTGTTCTAAGAACACCAAAAACATAGTATTTGAGGTTTATTTTACCAAACTCGCCTGTTTTCCAGAGTTTTAGCCTCTGAAAAGTCACTTTCTGAGCAACTCTACACAAACAGGCTGATTTACGGCCTACTTATGCATATTCATGAGTGGGCGTATCTATAGACGGGACACTGACTTCCGCTTCCCCGCACAGTAATGTAGGGCCAGAGGACGGCCCATCCTCCTCCCACCCACTCCGTAGCCAAGCTCATGCTGCTTTATAAACACGAGACAGAGCGTGGGGGCGGGGCGTTCGCCGGTACATACATAGACTGTAGAAAATACATACATAGCACTGCGCGACGGATGGTGAAATGCTCACCTTCATGGGCGTGTCTGTTTACATGTCAATCACGGCAGAGAGCTTCCTGGAGGTGCGGCTTCTCCAGCTCAGCGCCGCGTCAAATTCGTCATCAAAATGGGAACGCGTCATCAAATTGTAGCGAGGTGTTTGGGCTCACCCTGCAGTAAGAAAGGAGCAAATCACCCTGTAACTAACGATTGATGGAATCAATGACAAAAACACTTTAGGTATGTTTATGAAGCCCTAATAGCACTTTATGATGTTTAAAGCACAGAAAAGTTGAATATTATCATATGTGAAAGTGAAAACTATGGCAGACAAATTATGAAATAGCTTGTTTTACTGCCTATAATCTGCAGCCCACTTGAGATCAAACTGGTCCGTATTTGGCCCCTGAATTAAAATGAGTTTGACACCCCAGCTCGAGGTTGAGTTTGCTTTTAAAGCCTAAATTCAAAATTGTAGACTTCCTGTTAAATTTAGATCATGGGTCGAAATTACATTTTTACTGGGCATGGTCCACTGCATATGTTAATCGAATGCCATTCAGCTAGTTCAAACCGGTGGAAAGTTACAAATGCTAAGTGGCGCTAACAACACCTAAATATGCATAAAAAAAACTACACATTCAATTTTTCACTAAAATATACCCTTCTGTCACATTTCATGATATTGTACATCCAGGAAGAGCCTCAGAAATCCAAGTAAAGTGCAGGAAAAGAAGATTAAGAAGAATCCGTACAAAAACAATAGGGCCTTCGCACTGCCTTTGGTGCTCGGGCCCTAATAAATACTAGATACTTGTTTCCCATGTCCGTTCCTGCTTCAACTCCAAGCAACAGATATTTTCTTCTTGAACATTGCTATTGTGGCTATTTTCACCATTTTTGTTTTGCCTTTTAAGATGTTTTCAATGAATTGGACCAAAAAACTGTTATTAGCTTACAGAAAAATTGTCAATTCCACACATAGCTTGTTTGAAAGAGGCTTAGAAAGAACAGGAACATTATCCTGTTACCTCCAGATCGATTGATAAATGTTTCCACACAGGACCAGCAAAGTGCTCCCAAGGGGTGCATGTACCCCTGGATGAGAATCGCAGGGTTAAAGTATCCAACTTAATGTAAGTGCCAATCAATCTCTGATTTTTCTTCATCTTCAGATTTTGTTGGTGAATCACAACAGGCAAACTTCATTTAATGCCCCTTGAAGCCAGAAGCCGCATCACTCAAGAGCCTTTTCCTGTCTTTTAAAATGATTAGAAACGCTGATGTGAGCCATGATGGCGTAGCCTTCTTCTCTAAAGCTGCTTAATAAATAGAACCTGTGTTGAGCTGTAAAAGCCAAAGGAGTGCTATTGAACTGTTAATCCCATAAAACCAACAGATTACTGAATATTCTTTGCCAGTCAAGGCAGGAGGCCATTAGCCCAAAGTGCCTCCTTTGTGTACTTGTTTCCATACAACTCATCTTCTTAATCTCTTCTCATTTCTGATACTTTTGCCTTCACTTATACAAGATCTAGCCTATACGCTTGCTTCATTAACAGAATCCTGTGTATGTATCATTAACTCGCCTATGCACCTTTTAAAAACGATTTTACATCAGTGATGTTTTAAAAGATATTTGATTTTCTACAATTTTAATGTTTGCTAATCTTATTCTTAAAACCAATGTAACCTTTACAGCAGGTGTCTCTAAACTGATACGTAAACCATTATATAAATGCACTTTCGATGATTGGTCTAAAGCTGAATAATCCCACTTTGTTACCAATTCAAATGTCTTTGGAGTCATTCACATCAACTTTTACCCCACTTTATAGGGCGACACCATTTTGGAAATTTCAGCCAAATGACCGTTCACATATGTGTTATCACATTAGGCATCATCTTTACTGTATATGTCCTTTCCTATACAAAATCTGTAGAGAAATTACATATAAATCTGCCATTTTAGCACTTAGTTGTCCATTGTTTGGTTTGTTTTAAACATTTTTTTTTGTTCTCCATAGACAAGGAGGGGATTTCTGTCTATTATTATGAACAACAAATGGTGTAAAACTGTGGCCCACTTGTTGACCATTGGACATTTTCAGGGTCATTATGGATGCTAAGACTCAATGAAATGAGGTCATGAAACACAAAAACACCATTTCAAATAAAGCTGAATGCACGAATCCTGTCCAACTTGAACCCTTAAAGTTGGCTTTTTTGCATTTGGAGGTACAGTAGGTGCACCCCCTTGTCTGTATACTGAATGTGTAGGTGACTAGATCTCTATGATTCTATTGCTGGTCTCAGGGTGTGTATTTAAACAGAACATGCGTCAAGTTGATGTTATCTCAATCCTCTCTCTCTCTTAATGTTCCTTGGCTTACCAAGATCATCTGAAGTCCTTAACAATCCTATTTTGCAAGTCAAAAACAGTCTCAGCCTCCTCCTCACCACATCATCTGCCAAGAAAGCTCAAACAAATAAAAAAAAAAAAAAAATCAAATGAGATTTTATTTATTTTTCACTTTTGTTTTTGAGTGAGTATAAAAAATAGAAAAGTGTGTGGGACTGAGGTGAGACAGGATGCATTTCATGGGTTTTGTGATTCTGGAGGCGTCTCAGTATGTGACACGATGGCAATCAGACGTGCCTTGCCAAGTGCCTCTATCCTCATGGTCCTGTGTGTGCTATTCTACCATGTACTGTATTCTAATTTGTATTTCTTATTGTGTAGTATGTATTCCTATTTTCCTGCTTGCCCAGCTAGCACACATTTCATTATACATGACACATTAAATATCTTAGACCTTGATTTTTTTTTTTTTTTTCTGTTCTGCTGATTTTTTTTTTTGGAAAAAAGAAAACAAAAAAAAGTTATTTGCCTTCTCTTCTTTACTCTAATGTGTTTTTCTTCTCTGTAGCTTTGCCCCCTATCTACCACTCTAAGCCATCAAAAAAGCATTTTTACTAGGTTGTGAAATTGACATAATAAGCTATAACATATTCGCTTTTAGAAACTGAAACTAAAACCTTCTTATTGTGCAAACTTTAGAGGAGACATGGTAACCCAAAATGCATTAGCGCAAAAGTGACCTGGGGTGAGTTTTCTATTTTGACCACAGGTGTGAATGGTTGAAACCCAAACTTATCACATATTAAATAGAAGTAGATCCAGTTTCATGCTCTAAGAGTGCTTTCATTCTGGTTTAGTCCTGTACTTGGTCCGAATAAGCGGAGGACAGGTGATAGTTTCATCACCTTGGCTTGGCTCTGTTTGCATTCAGAACGCAACATCTGATCCGCTCCAAGCAGCCTCTGGTGCAGTTACATGAGCTAAACACTTGAGGACGCCGTTACTGGAGTAGAGACTTCTCTAGGCAGAGAAACAGAAACCCGAAGAACAGATTCTCATCTGTGGGTCAAAGCAAGCGCTTAAGAGTGCGCAGAGACTTCGGCCTTCTTTGTTTGTTCCTTCACAACATTCAACAATGGAGCAGCAACAAGTTGCCGTGATTTTGCTGGTTTTAAAGCCCCGTTTTGCGCCGTTGCCAACTCTACTGACCAACCACAATACAATACCGCACGCTCTACGTCATCGCCGCTACTTCCTGTGTTTGATCTGCTCTGAGAGCAGTTGTAATTACGGCGCTCCTAATAGCTTGAGACTTTCATTGGAAACCCTCTGAGACTGGCAAAAACATACGCTCTCGAATTTGTTTGTGTTCAAACCAGTGGGCGTGCAACGTAGCTGTTCCCACTCAATGTTCTTGAAGCCAAAATACGGCACTTAGGGGCGTTCCATCTTGCAAGTTTGACGTCATTTGGAGCCATAGTCTGTGCAATAGGGTATGGCGAGAGGAGCCCTGGTAACACACCCCGCCCATTGAGCGTACGGCCCAGCTGCGCCATGAACAATTTCAGTCTGGAAATTCTACAAACGGCTTGTTCAGATCATAGAGGTGAGTACAAAACCAAGGTATATTTCAACTAAAATATCTAGTTAAATAGCGCGTCGGCTTTCCTTCACGTGTAATTGCTATTCACAAAGAGAGCTACGCAAGATCCGTGGCTGTCAATCATCGTCATATATGTCGTAAAATCCTGTTTTTCAACCTCAAACAACTTATTTAAAGCAAACTTCATAGAAAAATGAGCACTTGAACACAATGAAGGGTGATTAAAAATAATAATCACAGCAGAGTTTAGGTTTGAAAAAAAATCATGTGACGAGTATTTTAACTTTACAGTTTCACCCACATCCCATCCGTTATCATTGAGGAGGCGGGGTTTATGACCTATACTGCAGCCAGTCAGCACGGGGAGCTCTAAAACTAAGAGTGTTTTAATCGCTCTAGGATCCAGCAGTGTATATGCACCAAGATATGTATTTTGTGTTTTTTTATAAAATATTTTTTTTAGTGTTTTGATTCTTACATACTATTTGTTTGTTCTACCTCAGGTGTGTAATATAAGTTTTCAGTGAAATTGTCCCAAACTTTTGAGACTTTAGGTTGGTTCTTCTTCTGTTGCGCAATTCTTCTTCACAATGTAAATGATGAAGCAACACTGCACCCAGCAGTTCATATATGGTACTGCAGCAAAAATGCAGCAGAAAGCAGGCGCCGGCCTGATTTTATCATGAATTTACAACACTAAATGACACATTGATGCAACTTTTTGGAGTCAACATTATTAATTATGTTACTAATCATTTTTGCATTATTGAACATGTTACACATATTGTGGTTGGCGTAAATCTGAAGATGGTCTAGATGCCCCCGGCAAGAATCTCTGCCTATGAGTCTGTCTCTAAAATGTTATTATGAACTGTTGTTGGAAGTAAAGTTATGAGCAGAGGTTTGTGACATGAAGAAGAAGAAAAAAAAAAAAAGGTTAAATGACCGTGGAGAAGGAATGTACCTGAATTCAATCTCATCCTTCTCTGCTGATGGCAGGGGCAGATATCTATTTGGTTATCAGCCTTTTTCTCTCTCCTAGCAGAGGACTGAGGTGTGCACGGTCGCAATTCCACGTGCACACATGAAGACACACTGTACTGGAGGAGGCAGTAGCCACTGGTGCCTGGCTCTATCGATTAACAGACTAACACAGTTATTTCTGCAGCTCTGTCTCCAACAGCTGTCCCCTCATGGCTGTGGGTGATATGGGAAAGGTGGGAGTTGGAGATGGGGGCGGAAAACAGAGGAAAGCGATAGAAAAAAAAAAAAAAAACAGAAAAAAAAAGAACATAAAGAACATAGAGGGACATTCCTGGATAAGAAATAGGAAAATTGGAGGTAGAAGAAAGACAGGGATAGCAGAGATAGGTTGAGAAGACTGTTTACTGCCACCCTCTTTTCTCCAAAAATCACATACCCATAACAAATAACGTTTTAAAGCTTCTACATGACCTACTGTATATGGCAATTGTCTTTCAGATTGATGTGAAATATATGATACTGAGTGACAATAAATCATGTTTTAAATACAGCAATGTGTAGTCCACCTAAAAAAACAAAACAGAGATTTACATCAAATATAAAGCCAATTCTCAGTATGGAAGGCTACAAGGGCAGAAATAACTGAACTAATGTATGGACATCAACTGAAGCAACTTTGGTGATAATAATAAACAATACAGTACATCTATAGATTTTGGTAATACTGTATGTGCATATGTGTTGGTAAGTAAAATATTTTTCTAATACACAAAAAAAACATTATTGGTTTGTGTGTGTGTTTAGACATCTAACTGGTGTGATAGTTCCCCAAAAGAGTGGAGTGCCACTGATAGGATTTCATTGATGTGGGAGGAAATTTACAGCCACCCTCTCTCACGCTGTCTCACTCAGCATCCCCCTCGCCCCCCACTCGTCCACCCTGATGGGCCAAGGTCGACCAATTACCCCTCTCTGGCCACCACGTAAACAACACTTCCTCACACACACACATTCACACACTCACACAGACGCATGAAACATGTCAGCTTGTGTGTGTCCAAGTGCCGTGCATTGGACAGCGGCCTGGCGTGCTAGATTCATGAGGAATATGTCAGCCATCAGCCTGGGCATTTCAAACAATGCCTCACAATGTGCTTGACAGCCCTGAAAAACAGCCTGGTGCTTGGAAACTGCCAGCCCATCATCTCAACTCCCTCATCTGCGGTCCC
The DNA here is from genome assembly GCF_900634775.1 of Gouania willdenowi. Classification (NCBI taxonomy): domain Eukaryota; kingdom Metazoa; phylum Chordata; class Actinopteri; order Blenniiformes; family Gobiesocidae; genus Gouania; species Gouania willdenowi. The sequence goes on from NC_041044.1 coordinate 38,972,073, forward strand.
TGGCTCTCCATCCCTCCCTCTCTCCCTCCCTCCCTCTCTCTTTTTTCCCTGTTTCTCCCTCCACCTCTCTCTATATCTCATTTTCTCTCCTAACTCATCCTCCAACTTCTCATTTTCTGTCACACATATATTCAGTTCCTATCTGTGCATATAGACCGAATAGTTCGATTTTTAACCTTTCCCCACCAAGCTCTCATGATAGAAATGATTTTACCTTCAGCACGGCCACTGTTACATAAAATAAAACAGCGGCAGATGCCCCTTATTAGGGACTGAGCAGCAGGTCACCTAGTAGTTAAGTATGTAACACACATCATTGCGAACACACACACACACAGAGACACACATACATGCTGGGTAGTTATGTATTATGGTATTACCTGGCCAAGTAGTGATATATCTCGTTGAGACGGCAACCCATAAAGCTGTGGGGACATGCAGTCCCTTCTCCCTTTCTCCCCCCTCCACGCTTCGCTCCAATCACATGCAGTAACAGGCGGCCCTGATTCACAGCATTCAATTTACACCAGCTCATAACAGGAGCTGATGGGCTCTTGGAGGTTAGAAGAGGGCTAACGCGCGAAGGGATGTGTGTGAGAGAGAAAACCAAGCAAAAAAATAAACACAGTGTAAACTGTTTAAAAAACCAGCAGAGTTTGTCTGAGTGGTTGGGATGATGGGAATATCCTGAGACACATTACGTTTTTCATTAAACCAACTACAAACATCATATGCAGAGTTTGTTGAGGGGAGGGGAGTTTTCATTACAGTTTTCCCAAATTCATTCGAAAAATACAATTCCTAATATAATGTAGATAATATACAAATATTTTAAGTGCCTTAAAACACAGTGACTGTAAAAAGTATATATGAATTATATATTAATTAATTGTGTAATTTCTTTGTTGTAGTATAAGTTCAGTGAAATGGTCCCAAACTTTTTGGTCTTTAGGTTGGTTTGTTTTCTGTTGCGAAAACTTTTGACCCCCTTGTGGTCAAAAGTTTCTATTACAGTTTTTCCAAATTAATTTGAAAAATATAATTCTTAATATAATGTATATTATATACAAATATTTTAAATGCCAAAAAACACAGTGATTGTACAACATACAGTATATATGAATTCATTTTTTGTAGATTGCATAATGTATAGTATAAGTTTTCAGTGACATGGTCCCAAACTTCATCTGTTGCGCAAACTTTTGACCCCTTAGTAGTCAAAAGTTTTCATTACAGTTTTCACAAATGTATTCAAAAAATACAACTGTGAATATAATGTACATAATATATACATATTTGAAGTGCCATAAAACGCAGTAATTGCGCAACATGAATTTACTTGTCGTATATTGTGTAATGTATTTGTTGTAGTATAAGTTTTCAGTGAAATGGTCCCAAACTTTTGAGACTTTAGGTTGGTTCTTCTTCTGTTGGGTACATTTTTCTTCACAATGTAAATGGTGAAGCGACACTGCGCCCATCAGTTCACGTATGGTACTGCATCAAAAATAAAGCCGAAAGCGACGCCGGCCTGATTTCATCATGAATTTACATTAAACTACGCATCGACACACATTTCTGGAGTCAACATTATCAGTTATGTTACTAATCATTTATGTTACACACATTGTAGTTGGCGCAAATCTCGAGACGGTCTATATTTAATTCCATTGTTTCTTTTGCCCTCCCTGGCAAGAATCTCAAACTCTGCCTATCACAAACATGCCTTTGTTTAACTGTCAAACAGCAACGACTGTGTCCTTTCTTTGGTGTGTGTGTGTGTATGTGTGTGTGTGTGAAGCCTGTTTTGTTTTCTGTGTGAGCCAGTGTCTGAATATGTGTGTGTGCATGTTTAAAAGTCTGCACGCAAGTGTTTGCGCAGGCACTGAAAACAATCCACATAAGTTGCTGACCCCAATCCCTTCCCCCGTATGAATATGTATCAGTCTGAAAACTGATCCATATCTGCATGCTATGAATCTCAACCGCGCTGCCCCGGCCTCACAGCTCGATGCTGTGCACACAAAAACTGGAACATGGCTTACCGACCAATACAATCGTAAAAAAAAACCTGGAAGATTTGGAACTATTCAATCATACGTCTCAAAATAATGACATATTTCTGTTAGCCATTAGTCAACGTGGCTGCAGCTGAAAGCTAGCTGATTAAATAATGAATACAAATTTATCAGCATGAATGGAAAAGAAAGGATAATTATGGCCTTGAGTTTAATGATTACAACAGGATTCTTTGCTCTGAACATTGGATTTGGCAGATTTGGAGGAGGTTCATGAATATTCAAGACAACAAGAGTTATGGTTCATTGTGTGATGTCTACAATGAAGTTATTTTTCTATTCATTACGTCGTGGTAATAATGATGATATTAAAGTTATGGGTTGCTTTTGTCTGAGGAGATATTAAAAGCACAGACAGGTGCTATTGTTAATTCACACCACAGTCATACCGGTGGAGGTAGGCTACATGTGTAGCCGTCGCTGCCCTGAGGCGGTCTGACAGAAGCGCGGCTGACATTTTGCACCAACGGCCCTTTGGACCAACACCAAAAACATTCCCACATTTTAACATGGGGTAGTAAGCGTGCAGTTCTTTCCAATGAAGTACTCGATTAAAAAAGCATATAAATGCCCCAATTTATTCAGTTGGAAAATATAGCTTATTGACAAAAGCTGTAAATTAGAAAATTATACTAAACGTTCATTTACTTTGGCAGAAAACACCAAAATTGCATGAATAAGCAAGTACATGTTCAGGCTAAAAAACACAAAGCCTGGTTATTTTGTGGTTTTACATTTTGTTACCTGCGCCAAGGAGCTCATATTTTCACCTGCATGTATTTCTTTGTTTTTCAGACCCTTTGATTGTTTGTAAACATTGTGACATATTTTGTTGGGCGGGGCTTAGCCTGGAGGCAAAACCACAATTGTCTTTGTATTTTCTGAGCACGAGTGTCCGCTGGAATCCTATAAAACCTGAATTTACGTCCACTCACGTTATTCCTACTATTCTGGCACCCAAACACACAACAAGACGACATTGTAAAGCTGTAACATTACTCGCCTCCACAGTCTTTAGCCAGCGGCGTTTCCTGTTTTTGCCTCCAGCTAGAGTTGTCACGTCACTTGTGGCGTGGGCCATTAAGGGGTCTATACCAAATGCCATGGAAGATTCTATTACATTTTTGAGGGGATCCGGGATGAAAATGACTGTGGATCATTTTCCAACATTAAAAAATTCCCTTCTTTCATTATTGTCCAAATTTAAAAACAGTCATATCTCATATCATATTCTCAATTCATAATTGACCAATCGTTATGAAATTTGACCCGTCTACGTTGAGTTGGTTCCTCAATTACCCCACCGAGTTTCATTCAGATCAGATCTGAATTGTGCATTTCATTGCATTTTTTCTAAAATATGGGGGTGCCCATATATTTGGACGTACTGTATTGTAATTAACGGTGATGGAAATGTCTTCGAAGCCTTTAAAGTGTGAACAATCATTGTAATAATTTACCAATTTCTGGCAAAGAGGATATTTGGCGCTTGATTAGGGTTTTTTCTCTCTGAGTGCTCTTGTTTTATAACTTATTGTGTGCAATGATGTGCTTTTTAGATAAAGTGAAGATAATTGTTAAACGTGTTAAAATCTTTTATAAATCTAGTGAGACCCATGGGAGTATGAAGGAACTTTTCAATGTGTTCCAACTCTTCTCTTTCTGTGTTTATTACAGTTTTCTGAGTATTGAAGTATCGTAAAGCCATTTAGAGAATCCATAGTAATTAAAAAAACAAGGGCCAACCCGAAGAATATTTGAATGTGCTTCATCCATTGATTAAAGCCTAACTATTGATTTTACTGGAAGGAGCATGTGCCGGCAGGTCCCCTGTATAAACAGGTAGTGAATGATGTATACTTTTTAGTGGTAGGCCTTGCTATCACAGTCGCTTGATGTACGTAATGTGATATCGCTCCCATGTCTATGGGCATTACTGGTGTGTCTATGGTGGGAGCCAGTGGTGGTAGCGGCAGTGCTTGTGCAAATGGGAAATTAATGATCCAACTATTCAAAGAAGCTCAAAGCACTAAAAGATAAAAACTAAAAACAAAACATCAATGCAACAATGTGGAATAAGAAATTCTGTGATTTGTTTTAGTGAGGTTTGGATGCCCATTTTTTGGTGCCGATGCCGATACCCAGTTGCATAGTATTGGACGACACCGATATATGCCAATACCGCAGTGTTTAAAATAAGATATGATCTGTTTTTCTTCCAATTCTTAAAAGCTGCATGCTCACTTGGAGGTAAAAACCATTGCTGGCACTGCTTAAAACTTTGTGAAACAGGAAAAAATACCAACACAGAGTAAATGCCATCCTGCTTTGGGTGACAAATAAATAAACTATTTTCTGAAACGTGAGCCTTGGCGAGTTACACGGTAACGCAAACACTTTCAGTTGATTCTTCTTTGTTAGTGTTTGGCGGCTTCTTCTTTTGGATATGGAAAGTAGTTTGAAAAAGAGTTTGATGCTGTAAATGGTATTGGCGTGTTAATAGTTAGTACTTGCCGATACCAATGCCAGCCTTTTAGTGCCGTATCGGGACCCCTCCCGAGTCTAGCATCGGTATTGGCACAATATTAGTTGTTTATGTTTGTTTTTCCTTAAAGCTAGGGTAGGCAATTTCCTCCAGATATACTTTTTAAGATTTTGGTTAAAATTGTCTTTATGTCCTGACAGAAATTAAGATCTTATGTGCTCTGAAAAAGGAACCAAGAAAATCCATTAACTGTAGCAGCTGTAAATCTGTAATAACTTCAACCAATGGAAAAAAAAAAAAAAAAACGTTTTTATTTAACCAATCACGTCTCCCTGTCTTCCTACTTGTTCTCAACCCCTTGCATGCATCAGCTTACACTGAAAGCACATCACCGCTGAAAGAGTTAAAACAGAGTTTTTGGTCACTTTTTTTAACATATATGATGGTAAAGTTTATAGTTTACTTACTGCTGAATGACACATGAGACAACAAAGTTTCTACACAATACAAGCGACGAGCTGAGGTCTGCTTCTGCAGCAGCTGTGCGCATGCATGTGAGTGAGACGGAGCACAGGGGGGAGGGGGGAGCGGGGTAAAGGCGGAGCCATCAGGGGGGCTCCATTGAAAATCATGCTAGCTTTTGAAAATCGCCTACCTTACCTTTAATCTTGATGTTTAAATGAAACATACCTTTATTGGCCTGATAAGATCCAATCAAACGAGCCTGCATGGAAATAGGTGATACATTGATGTGCTTACTATCACCATGGCAGATAGATATACAGTAAATCCAATCCGGGGAGGTGTGCCACTCACCATTGAGAGTTTGGTGTGAGTGTGTGTTGTTATATTTGGATAATTGATTGATGTGTAAATGACAAGCACTTCACACACATATCACTCACAGGCAAAAGACCCAAGCTCGGTCTGACCTTTTGACACATCAGAGCCTGAGATTGATGGATACACGAGAGCTGACATTCATGCTCAGCTGATAATTCATGAGCCTCATTGTGCACGGATCAGCCAATTGACAGGGAAGCAGGGAACTGAGGAGCACCGATATGGAGTGCTGAATGTAAAAGCTCGGTCACTGTTTCATGGCCAACAAATTTCAAACATTTAGCTCATTTTCCTTTAATTCAGACAAATTAATCTAAAACAGCTTGTTCTTCATCATTGTTATAATGTGTAAACATGAAATATAAATCTAAATGTAAATGTTAAATCTAAATGTAAAAGTTAAATCTAAACGTTAAATGTAAATCTAAATGTTAATTCTAAATCTAAATGTTAAATTGGTCGCCAAGTGTATAGCTAAATGTTTAGAAATTATACAAAGTGGGCAGGTTAGCCAGTGTCAAACAAGCGGCCCCGCCCACACTCCACACACTCCACCCTCCAAGGTCTTTTCATCACTGGCAGAAGTGAGTTGACATACAGCGTGCCGGTACTCTCAGTGAATCTACATCTGTTTAACTGTGTGAGGGTAGTCGTCAACACATTCCCATGGCTTCCCTCATTACCGCTCTTTCGAGTTCATCAGTTTGGAGTGATCCTGGTATTCCTCGCTGTTCCCCACTCCTCACTCACTAAGCTCCAGTTAGTGGTGTGGGCGGGGCCTGGTGATTGACAGGCGCTGAACTGCCCACTTTGCATACATTTCTAAACATTAAGCTTTATACTTGGTGACCAATTTAACATTTGGATTTATATTTAACATTTAGATTTAGATTTAACATTTAGATTTGGCTCTAACATTTAGATTTGGCTCTAACATTTAGATTTAGATCTAACATTTACATTTAGATTTAACATGTACAGTTTATTTACATTCAATATTTTCAGCTAGATTTAACATTTACATTTAGATTTATTTTTCATGTGGACACATTTTTAACAGTGATATAGAACATGCTATTTTACACGAATTTTGGTCTCAAATGAAAGGAAACATTTAGATTTAGATTTAACATTTTCAGTTAGATTAAACATTTACATTCAGATTCATTTTTCATGTGTACACATTTTTATCAGTTATATAGAGAATTATTTTTTACATATAGTTTATAAATTTTACATTTATATTTAGATTAAACAATTTCAGTTAGATTTAACATTTACATTTAGATTGTGTACACAAATTATAACAGTGAAATAAAACATGCTGTTTTACCTGAATGTCTGTCTCAAATGAAAGAGAAATTAGCTAAATGTTCAAAATATGTCGGGTATGAAAAAGAGAGTTTTTACATTCAAGCACCCCATACAGCTTTAGACACGTACACTAGCATTCACTTTTAAGCAGTGGTTTCCAATGGTCAGCTGGATTCATAGAGGGCGATTCATATTCACAGAGTAGCTACATTTGTGCAGTGCAGGTGATGTGAGCTGCATCATTGTGATTCACAGTGCGCTGCATGCTGGTGTAGCCACAGACCTGTCAATAGATGGACGTGGGAGGCAGGGGAAGGATATGGGACCGACAGAGAGGGACAGAGCTGAGATTTGGCTGTCATCTCTGTTATTTCTTACTTGGAGAGGGGTGGCCCATGGGAGGCCCCTTCAGTGGCAAACGGACAGGGCACACACACACACGTACACACACAATCCCAACACATGCATGCACACAGCACTGGTGGCAAATCAGCCAGACAACATCCATATCGATGATGTGTGCACATCAGGTGTGCTACCCCTGTTGACACATGGTGGAGCCTGTGCCATCAGTTTGGAAAATTGTTCAAGACAAATATTTGTGAGTCACTTCCCAATCCGTTCTTTACTATTCAGTCACATCAGCAGCAAAGCAGAACAGCACCATGGGAGGGGGATGAGGAGAGATTGTGGCACCAAACACAAACATAACACAAGCAATGTAAGGAATAAAGAAATTGTGAACGTGTTCAGGGAAAAAAAAAAAAAAAAAAAATTCAACTGTTCTGTATTTACTGCTTTGCCTTGTCGCTGTAACACAGTCCAAGCATAAATGTTCACTGTGCTTCCTCGTTACTACACAAAAGATCAACTTCCCTATGAAGTTATTGTTTCTGAGCTCTACTGTCTTGGCTATGTGGTTGTTTATATCGTGTTAGAAATTATTTTTACAGCACATCATATTTCCAAAGCATCTCAGGCTGCTTCAGGTTACAGAGAGCGATCACAAATGAAATAAAACATGCCATGAGACAAGGTCAACAAGTGGGAATTCTACATGTTTTATTGCTGTATTTCTGCATAAAATATTGCAAACGTCTGTACACGACTGCCGATGGAATTATAAAACGTCCCCTAGCAGTATTTTTAGATATGCTGTCATTTCCTGGGCTAATATGTCGTTGTCATATTTCCATATTTGTGAGTAATTAAAAAAAAAAGAAAAGAAGTACAATAAAAATCCATCAGCATGCAGCACCCATTTTTTATATAATATTCGAATTTAATTAGAATTACGTTGACATTTATTGATGTTTCCCTCAATACACATCAGTGGAGAGCTGAAGGTCTCAATATGCTAGTCGGTCAGTGCAATGGAACAATTTGAGTTGTTTTCTTAGGAAGATAGGAGAACATGAGCCCACCATCTTCAGCACAAAGGCCGGGTTGGGCTTCAAAAGTCACTGACCCGCTGAGCTGATGCCAGGGCCAGCAACAAAACTGTGTTCAGAGACACAAACTTCAGGTTCTTCTCCTTTAGAGATTCAAAAGGAGGACGTTTAAGTCCCTCGAGACCCACAGCCAGATCCCACTGTGGCACCAGTGGCCTGGACATGGGGAAAGAGCTTGCATGCTCTCTTCATAAAATGGCAAATCAGCAGGTGCTGGCTCGCTGTTTCCAGCCCAAAGCCTGCGTGACAGGCAGTGATCAGTGACATTACACTTTTACCGAGGAGAAGGCTTTACGTTGGTCAATCAGATCATGCAGGAATGACAAATACACTCCTGCCAGACACTGAAAAGGAGGTGTGTCCCTTCTGGTGACACCACCCCTCAAACACTCTCCACTTACAGTCATATGGAGAACTAGTGGAGGAGGCGCAAGCACTTTTTATAGTGAAAATCACACGCTGTGGGAGTTCCACGGCCGATAAATTGAGCCACTCAGGGGCCAAGCCCACAGTGCCAAGCGCTCCAGGTGCGGGTGGACAACCGTGCCTCATTATAAACCTAATCACTAGAAAAAAAGCCCTAAACCTAAAAATAGGATCTAAGATTTTATAATAGAACACCAAGATTATATTCAGACATAATCCACCATCTACACATAGCTCTAATGGGCTGCAATGGGATGATGTCCAGTCAGACACAGTTGTGCTGGGTTGTAGACAACCCCCCATTTCTGTCCCTCATTGCATAACCCACTGGTAAAAAGTTATTTAAGACAAATGTATTTGTATAGCGCATTTTATACACAAGGCAACTCAATGTGCTTTACATGATCAAAAAGTGCAGCAGAAAACATTGAACAGCTTAAAAATCAATAAGAATATTAAATTTAGCAGCAAAAACATTTAAAATCAGCAACAAACAAAACTAAAATAATACAAACAAATGTCCACTAGACTCACACTAAAGGGAACCTTACGTTGAAGCCTTTCATTTCAGAATAGTTTTCCGATAATTACATGATTTTTTTTTTTTTTTTTTTTTTTTTGCAGAATTTTAAATAAATAAACAAACATATGAACCATGAGGTCGTTCTGAGCTGTAGATGCTGATTCGTCTCTGGCAGTGCAGGGATTGGAGGCTCAGACCGAGCAGCATTCATGCTTTGTTAGAGTAACATCAGAGGGATAAACATTTTACACTACTTTACAAAGTGGCCATCCTGGCCACCATAAAAGGCTGCAGCAGGTCAAGTGCACTCAGCCGTACTTATATCTGAGAACAGGAGCTGTCCTTCAATCCAGAGGGAAAACATTTCAGCACTGCACTTTCCTTAACTGCAGCAGCCTCACTCATATTTGTCTTTGAAATCGTTTCTGCTCAACTGAAAAAAAAAAAAAAAATGATGGCTGTTTCCTCAGATAAGGTAAAACATTAAAAGCATTATGAGGTAAACCACTGTTGGTTCCAGTTCAGTGTTTATTTCAGTTCATCCCTAAGCCTCCCTTTTCCAAACATGCAACGTTCTCTTCTTGGCCTCATCATGCGCTAAAGCCATCCGTGTGTTAAGCTGATGCTCGATTTGACTCAATATAGATGAAAACACTGAGGTGGTGATATAAGGCTTTGGGGTTTGCCAGCTGTGATTTCCAGAGGTTCTGCTTGTGGAAATATGTCAATGACTGCTTTAATGCGTCATGGCTTTAAATTAAAACCCCATGTAAGCAGGATTAGCCACCAGGGCAGGTTTCTTTCTTAACCGAAGTGCAGCGAGATAAAAGATTTCACAGATACAACAAATTGTATCTAAGTAGATTATTCGATTTTAAATATATACGTATAATAGAAGCTGACCTCTTCCCACACAAAGTAACTCACAGGTGCTGAAATGCTGAGGCCCCCAAGCTACCTCGGAAACATTTGGAATCCTTTATTCCTTCCTGTTTATTCTGAGGTGCGCTGCAGTCAACTAATGCGCCAATATGAGCTCCACCTTTGCTTGATTTTAATCTTTCTGCCACTCGGTGACACCGCTGCAGGCATGCATGCATAAATAGCCCATTATTTGAGAAAATATGTTAAAATTGTGAATTTTTTTGCCTCAAATGAGCAGCTTCAGTGTCAGTGTTTGAAGCACGAGTTGAATTTAATTTGGTGCTCTTTTTTTTCTTTTCTTTTCTCTCTATATAAATTCAGTGGATTATCCCAGTGGCAAGGTATGTTTCCATAGATAGATATGTGTTTTAATGGGGTCTAAATGGCCTGTTTGAAATCCCCCTAACTCCGTTTTAGGCAAACAACAAACAAACAACTACAAAAAAGGCAAAAGACCAACATCGCAGAATAATGTATTTCTTAAATATGAGGCAGATAACATTTACACGTGTTACTGTATTTGGAAAACAATCCACTATAATCAAATTTCATCAGCCATCAACATGTAAAATAAGGATAATTCTTCTAAGATTAAAAAGAGGAACTGGCTAACGGACCAGGCTAATAGACCAGTGCTTTATTCAAACTCACAATGGCTCAGTATTAATTTGGATGAGGATCATGGATCTTATATTAACTTTTGTTGATGTCTGATATACTGATATTGTCCAATACAATATATATGTGTGTGTGTGTGTGTGTGTACAGAGACTCGTCTCCCTCTCAACTTTATTTTACGTCACATGTTGTATTTTTCCATATAGTGTTTCCCACAGTATGTATTAAAATAAACTTAAAATAAAACATCATTTGGATAAATGGATATTTTGTTTTTTATATGTTCTTTTAAACAATAACGACACATTGGTATTTTAAGGCCGGTGGAAAAACTGAAACCGATATTATCATCTGTAAATATTGGCAGGAATACGAGGCAGAGAACATTTACACGTCATTGCATTTGGAAAACAACACCATATGACACCATTTTACAAGCCATTAGAATATATTTTAGTCATTTATATTAAAATAATAACACGTGAAGTAAGTCAAAAGAAGGATAAGACTACTAAAGATAGCAAAGTGGGACTGGCTAATGGACCAGGCTAATGAACCAGTGCTGTAATCCAAACACGCAACTGATATCACATTTTATGGAAAATATCAGCCGATAATATTGTCCATCTCTTCTTGTGTGTGCTACATTCAACCTTAAATCTAACCCACCCAAAAGCATATAAAGTTAACTCATTCTGGGTTTGATGTAATAATTTTTGCAGCTACTCTGACATTAAATGAACACATTCTCCTGTTTGCAGATGCAATGCTAATAAGACTTTCCCTCATACATTTATAATCACTGGGACTATAATTGAAATGTGTGAGTAAAACCCTCATTATTGGTCATAATTCATTCATTCTCGCTTTTAGCTGACTTCAGTGACTAATCGAGAACAATTGAGCCATGTGAACGGTAACTGTTACAGTTTGACGTTTCCTTGAACGGTCAGAATTGAAATATTAATTTCCTCACTTAAACTGCTTTTATTTGAGGATGCACCCCAATACCTACACCCTCGGTTCCGCACGCCCGCTGAAGGGTGTGAGTAAGTAGTGTGTTCCAAACGTACGCAGTGTGCTTCAGCTCCACTCACCATACGCCCAAAATCCAATGCGGACAAACTCTCACAATAAACCTCATTGGCACCAAAAATGGGACACAAAAAAAGTGTGAGCAAGGTATCGGTTATTTCATTTCTGTAATATGTATCATCTTAAACTACATGTTGTATTACAAGGGCTTTGGTACATGTAGTTAGGTTCTGTACATTTCCCCAAAATTCCTTATAATAGTGAAAATATGAAAGATACATGAAATGGATGATTCAATTTCTAATCTTTCACAGGGACAGACAAAATGATTGAATGTTGATTGTTGTATATATCTGTATTATATTTGTACACTTGTATATTATTCTTCTTCTCCTTATTATTATTATTATTATTATTATTATTATTATTATTATTTATTTTATATATTTTTTCTACTGTAATGTGTGGAATTGTATTAATCCTTATATAATGAACAGTCTTTTACTTAATTATGTACGTTTTTTTTTTTTTTTTTCATTTTATTCTTTCTTTATTTCTTGCTTTCTTTTTTTAGTGTTTATTCTTTTTATTTGTTATATTTCTTGAACCTCTGTAATCCAAGTAATTTCCCCCTTGGACAAAAAAAACTATTTCTGATTCTGAAAATGACTTTTAATTTTATTCAGTTGAGGGCAAAAAAATGACCTGATTTTCACAGGCCACAAAATGCTTCCACACAAGGATATGAGTACGTTATTTTTAGTGCAATTATTTTGTATTGTTTTAACAAGGAAAGATAAAAAATAGTTTTATTTTAACTACTTAACATTGTGTATCTTTTAGATATATGATAACAATTGATCCTGACTCAGGTGGACGGCTAAGTTCTAATCTTTCAGCACTTGTTCTTTTACACTTTTTAGATCCAAAGTTCACTTAGACCACCCTTATAGGGTGTAGTGTGGGTAATGGAATGCAGTTTATCAGTGGCAGTGTAGTGTAATGCTCCTCCGTGCCAGTGGGTGGCAGTAAAAATAAATGTGTGACTTCAGTGCAGTCAGGAAATGTGGATTTATTAAGCAGAAGACGTGGTTTAATTGCATTTTCTTCTGTTTAACTAAATTGAGTCTAATGTTTCTTTAGTCAAACTATTACATAAATAATTATACATAATTGGAAATATTGTTGTATGAAATGACCATTCCATATTCGTAAATAAAACTGCTTTACTAATTTGGGGCGCCAATTGTAAAGTTCCGAAGGCTAAAACAAACAGCAACTTTTTGCAACATTTAGCAACAAACCAGATTAAAAAAATATAAATCCATTTTTTTTTTTGTCACTTTTGACCAGATTTACATCAACATTTATGAAATTTGTGACATTTTTTTCTCTCTCGTAAAAATATAATGTCAATGTTAAATCTAAATCTAAATGTTTAACATTTAACAATTACATCTAACAAGGTTTAACATTTAGATTTAATATTTAGATTTAACATTTAAATTTAGCTTTCACATTTAGATTTAGCTACACCATTTATATTTAATATCAACATTTAGATTTAATATTAACATTTACATTTGCATTTATATTTAACATCTTGATTTCACATTTACATTTATATTTCACATTTAGATTTCACATTTACATTTATATTTCACATTTAAATTTCACATTGACATATTTTTACAAAAAAAAGAAAAAAAAAACATCACAAATTTCACAAATATTGCTGTTATCGGGTCAAAAATAATGTGAAAAAACTCACATACATTTTTTTAAAATGTGGTTTATTGCTAAAAGTTGTAAAAAGTTGGTGTTTATTTTAGCATGCACAACTTTACAATCAGCGCCTCATATACTCAACCTTTTGTACAGACTGACTGCATGCTTATTTTAACAGAACCTGCAAATGGCCATATAAGTTATATTTCAACAATCATTGATAGCAATGAGTTGGTACTTTAGAAATGTAATGACCGAGCACTTGAACGCAGCGCTACTTCCTGCAGGTGTCAACCATCATGGAGATGAAGCTCAGTGTAAAGCTGAAGACTACATGTGGTTTAAGGTAAGACAGAGCTGCTGTGTGACTGTGTGCCTTTGCAAAATGTTGAATTTAATGAACAGTATTGCGCTTTCACAGAGCTTCTTGGGTGCTGACTAATTGGTAAAGAAAAAAAACAACAAAAAAAACCACCAAAAACAAACCATGCTGCTGTAGAGTGTGTGTGTAAAGTTTCCCTGTTTGAGTGGCAGGTGCCTGTGAGAGTGATTCAGGGGTGCGGGAGGGCAGCGTAATTGGTATGAATGACAGAAAAATACAATGACAGAGACGGTCACCAGGAGATGTTTTTTGTGAGTGATTCAGTGGTGTTTGCAGAACATGATGCAGTCTCCTAGGATGCGGCTGGTTTAGTTTTACTAATTAGAATTCAGTCTGGACACACAGGGCTTTAGCAGTGAAACAAACTCTAGAACGCATCCATCAAATGCTGCCAGATGCAATTTAGTTTCTTTCCTCAACAGCTAATAAATCCCCTAAAGTGTATGTAACACCACTAATAACGACAACTCTTTAATCAATAAAGTCATTGTGTCCTAATAAACAGTACGATAACCATTTCACAGCGTACATAATGAGCAAAGTGTGACCTGACGTCACTTTGCTTACTGTCCTATAGTTGGAGCCCAGAGTAGATTAATGCTACTCAAGTAGAAGTACTGTTACTTGATTGAAATTCTACTCAAGTACAAGTACTAGTCAGGCTAATAACTCAAGTAGGCTTCAAGTAAAATGTAGCTCAATTAATTAGTACTCAATGCTAATGTTACAGGTACATACTTGCAAATTTGCTGTCAAGTAGGTGTTTTTTAGTTGCAGCATTTATTTGATTAGCTCCCTAATTAGAAGCAAATTAAAATGATTTCATTAACTCACAATAATGCAGAGGTTCTCAATGTCAGAGCACGGCGTGGGAATAACCACCGTTTTTTAACCGTGGGCTGAACAAGTTAATTTCAGTGGTTGTTTTTCTGAAGGGTTGTTACCTTTGAGAATATTTAGAATCACTTATCCTAACTTATAATGATCGCAGTTGAATGAATTGAATCCAGTTCCAGCCCCACAGCCAGTATACGACGTTGTAAAAAGCGATAAGACAAGATGTTGCCATAAATGTTCACCAGAAGAGACTGATGTCCGTAATTCTGCTGAAAAAGTGACGGTGATCTCGGGCTGAGGATTGGCTGTCCCTCATTCCCATCAGGCAGTGACTGCTCATCCCTTTCTCTTCTCATCGGCTTTATGGTAATCAGGCTGAGGTATGCTCCGTCTGTTAATCTGCGCCCCTCGCTCACACACATCCTGACCGTTTCACCTGATCCATTAAGCACTGATTTAACCTGATCTTTCCCCTCTGGCTACATATTACTGATTGTCCTCTTTGTACCATTCCCTCTACTTTTCTTTCCATATCTCCATCATGCTGTTCTCTATCACCTATTTAACAGCAAATCCTTTAGATTTCAACTGGATTTTTCTTTCTTTTTAGTACCTCATCCTCATTTTTCCTTTGCAGTTTCCCTCTCTCTTGGTTTTCTTTCTGCTTCGTCTTCCCTGCAGTGACATAATTTAATATTTGTGGTGTCATCATAAAGAGGGAGAAGACTTGGGTTGTCATCATAGAGTGCAAGCTCATATTTATTTACTGCTAGTATCACAGAGGGAGCGACTCTCCTGATTTTATTAGTAGGCTATGGTCAACCTGATGCAGTGACAGAGAGGTGTGGCAATGCAACTCAAATAAAAACTGCTGGGAGATGGAAAAAAAAAAGAGGTAGCAACAGAATTTACTGTGTACTTAGACAAAGTGTACATCAGAAAATTATTATATAGAACATATTTAGTTGGATTTGGCTGCTGTTGTGGTTTTTCTCTCTTGACGCTTTTTTCGTTTAACTAAATAATGCAGAGCCCATAAAGCCAAGTCAATGTCTCCAGTGTGGGAATGTAAGGCCCAGCTGGATACACTGAGGTGGTTTAAAGTCAGGTCACTAAAAGAAGATATACGTGTTTAGCAGTGGCGTTTTTGCATTTTGGGCCATTGGGGCGCGGCCCCACCAGATGTCACTGTTGTGCAGAGGAGAATTATGCTCATCCGTGTTAGACAAAATGATGTTGTTCAGCAAAACTCAAAGTTAGCAAACTCAACTTTGTTCGCTAAGCAAGACATTACAGATTTTATTTGTAGAGTGTATTTCTTCTCTAAACTTGTTTGCAATGTTATTCTGTGTGGATGTGTCTGTGCTGCTTGCCTGTTTCCTCTCGATGAAGCGCAGCAAGAGCTGGCCCTTTGTGGCGTTCTGAATCAACACATTGCTGTGTGTGCTTGCGCATGCTCAACGCACACTTCAGCTTGGGTAGTGGGGCCTGACAGCCTGGGCCCCAGACGCTTTCCTATTGGTCGATTTGGTGTGAGGCGGGCACAAGGTATTGCTATCTTGTCATTTACTCCGGGAGTTACGCATTGTGTCGTTATCGTCACATTGTTGTTTGATTATTGATTATTTGATCTTGGGTGAGCTTTAAAACTGTTCTTTGGTGGTGGTGTTGATACGGTAATAGGCTAATAATGTGTTGTGACTACTATTAGTATTGCCACAATACATCATCAGTAGGGTCAAACTTACCTGTCTCACGACGGTCTATATATTTAATATGTTTGGATTGCATCAGATTTTCTTGCGTGAATATTGTGTGATCCTACCTAAATTTCCATACCAAAAACGCTACTGGTGTTTACGACTGCAACAGACACGGATGCCTCATGGCATCAAGGTAGCCCTTGCGATTCAATTGTTGACCCATTCATTGCGACCAAGGTGGAAACCTATGCTTAAAGTGACTGTTGAGGTGGTTTTTCCAAGTCTTGCCATGTGGAGTTTGAGATTCCAGAGGAGACAGCTTGTTATTTGAATGGGTTACAAGGGCAGAGTCATTGGGTGCCAAGATTCATGGCGGATTTAAAGCGTTGGTTTACAAGATCTTTATCTTTGGTTGCCTTCAAGAATGTAAAATTCTACAGAAAGCAGGAGTTACAATGGCAAATACAACATGCTTCTTGATGTGAACACTTCCACTTCAGGCTCGGGAGGCACTGTTCACCAGCACAAATGTTCCAGTGAACAGTCTGCTTGTGTGGGTTCCCTGCAAGGTACCCTCAAGATTATTCCACTAGCTGATACTTCAATATATAGAGTACTTGTAGAAGAGTCACACTTCTCCCTTTTGTCTTTGTAACCACACTTGACTCTAATTCTGTCTCTAACATCTTAAAAATCAATAGATCCATTGTGAAAGAAAACATTTCAGCTTGTGATCTGTTCGGACATGTCAGCAGGTGTTATTTTGTCATCAGGTGTGGCATTAAGAATGGTCGAGTCCAAGTCGATAAAGTGTTTTTACACCAAAGTGACAAAGGTGTGTGGGAGACTGTGAATGATGTGGTCTTATTAGAGCTTGCACGTTGGAATTAATGAACAGTAAATTGTATGTACAAGTGTTGTTTAGCAACAGACAGGTTTGCAGCTCATTACAAGTCCTCTGGTATGTTCCTCTAGTGAACACATCCTTGTACTTTCGGATAAATGAGCCATCTGTATACCGGGGATGTAGATTAAAGGCCTGTTTAGTACCTGGCCTTCTGAAACTGGGACAGGTTAGTAGACTCAATGAATCCTGGTGCCGAGGACTGCCAAGACATGGTTTCAGAAGTACTAAAGTGACTAACTAAACCCCAAAACCTCTTTTTTCCCTGCTGAATATTAATGTATTTGGGTATGAAGTAGTGCTGTTGATTGATACTGGTCCAACTCTCAACATTTTAGTCAAAAAATTTAAATTTGACATATTTTGTAGCCCTCCATAGGTTGAAACCCAGCTATTACAATTGCTTTTTGCTATTGGCTGAGAACCAAATCATGTGACGTTTTGGGACCATCTTGCATCACAAACAAGCACTGTTAGCCCTTCCCTTGTTATAAAAACCAGCACCTGTGGGCTCAACAATCTGTGGTGAGTAGGTTGGATTGAAAGAGGAGTGAATATAGAGGTATATTGAGTAATGAGTAGCTAGTTAACATAGCATATATTGTTCATTGGAGATTTTATAGCTTAGACCGGGCGTGTCTTAACTGCTCCAGGAGCTCCGTCCATAATCAAGGTATTTGAATTTCCCTCCTAGTGGCCGGACAGGAGAAAGCAGGGGTTTAGTTACTCTTTAATGTCCTTGCCTGAGCAAATGAAGAAGAACGTTTCCAAAGACCAAGTAGGGTGTGATGTTTCGGTCAGACTTGCTCAATATATGGATGTCCATTGTGTGAACAATCCTCTGGAGGATGTTGGTGGGGATTCAAGGGTACAGTAGGTGATGGAAGATGTCACAGCACATTCAATTCTAAGTGTGTTCATGTCAAATGGTCCTGGCGGTATCGATCGCCTACACAAAATGAAAAATGTGTGTATCGTGTGATGAGGTAGAGGAATCATGTGATGAGGTACAGGACCAAGGTTTTAGGCAGAGAGATCTGTTATTCAGCAGCTGAATGTGTGTGTGTTGGAGAGAAAGTGCTTGGGTGATTCATTAGATGAAACCCGCCCAGCTATGAGGGAACTCATTAGACTTCTGTCGTCTCACCACCCAGTAGGAGAAATACCTGGCATCTGGGAGTCTATATTCCCTCCTCTTTACATCTCTCTCCCTGTCTTGCTCTTTATGGCTTCCACACTCAATGCCACCAAATCTAGGAGCAATCACCAATCAATTGTGTAAACTCACCTCGCCCTCCTATCGTGGCTATAACCCCCACCTGCCTTTTTCCATTTTTGTTTTCTTGGCACAACCACTGCCGCTTCTTCTTCTTCTTCTTCTTCTTCTTCTTCTTCTTCTTCTTCTTCTTCTTCTTCTTCTTCTTCTTCTTCTTCTTCTTCTTCTTCTTCTTCTTCTTCTTCTTCTTCTTCTTCTTCTTCTTCTTCTTCTTCTTCTTCTTCTTCTTCTAGCAGCACACTGCAACACTTCTGTATTTAGATTCAATCCCATTAACGCTCTTCAGGCTCATGATCTCACACTTCTGTAATCATGTTGTCATTTGAGTGTTTTCCTCCTGCTCTTTTCTTCAGTTGAGTCATCTGCCACTCTTTATCCTTACCTCCTCCACACTTTGCCTGGAATGGGTTATTTTTTCCCCCAAAAAAAACTTCCAAGTGATTGCTTGTCACCAGTGATTGTATGTCTTTGATACCTCTCGTGTCCTTCTGCTACGTTTCCACCTCCTCCTTAACAGTAGTTTCACTTAGTCTCCATGGAGATCATATCTAACAAGCTGGAATTATTGCTGGTGAAGGAAGCATTTATTCATCCATGTCCACGTAGGGTGAAAGACGCTGGAGAGGACACCAGTCTCTCGTAGGGCCGAGCACACTCACACATTCCTTCAGGCCTTAGAGCAAATTGGATAATCCATTCAACCTGACCATTTTAGGGACTTAGATCTGAACCTTTATATATATATATATATATATATATATATATATATATATATATATATAACCTAACCTATACATACTGTAATTTACAGTAACATTGCACAGTCACGACAGTGGAACCAACAACAATACAGTGACGTGGTTGCAGCGAGACTGTGCAGATGTGCGTCATGCTTGTAGCAACTTTCAACAACATGGAGAACTGTAAATTTAACAAAAATTGCCTCTCTAACGAAGATTTTTTTTTTTTAATGGTTTCCATGTTTTGTATTTTTGTTGTGGTTTTATAGATTTCTGGCTATTTTTGTAGTCATCTTGTGTGTTTTTAGAGTGATTGTGGTTATTTTAGTCTGTGTGTTTACTTTGGGGGCTGCCAGTTGCACGTCTGCAATGACACTGGAAAAAATTGATCCTAACTCTATGTAATTGATGTGGCATTTTTTTCCCCCCAATTGTGTTTACTGTGAAGTTGGTCTTACATTTTTTTGAAAATGACATTAAAAAGTTTTTAAAAATTTTGAATTTAATTTGACTGAAGCTGGAGGGCCCATGTTCAACGGTTGGCAACATCTCTCCTGAGTATGAAAGGGAAATATTATTACGACACAGAATAAACCCTTATTTCTATGATTTGGGGACCATATCATGCCTTTCCCTGGTATTTTCCCCATAAAACAGGTGGATGATTGTCGAGCAAGTGTAGCAAACAAACATGTAACATTAGTAATGACTTCATCTTGCATTATTTCAGTGTAACCCTCCTGGCTGCCTTAAGTCATCTGAAGTATATAAAATGTCAATTTAATAACAGTTGTGGACTTGATTAACCTTATTTACCAAGTTTAGTTCATTTTCAGTAACTTTAATAGGTAGTTAAGTCATCGAGATAGGGAAAGATGATGAAACGGAAACAAAGGTTATAATAAGGTTATGCGGAAATGGGTAAATTTTGACATTTATTTGGACCGGATCACTTTGAGAAAACCCACGCAATGATAGAGATAACATGCAAATTCCACACACATCCTCTCAGTGAGTCTGACTAATACTATTATAGCAAATGTGCTGTGAGCAGATCTGGTTGGTTGAAGAAGGAACCGTGATAAAAAGCCAAATCTTGGTACTAAATCATGACTGTTTTCATTAAACCTAATCCCATGAGTCCTCTAAGATGCTGCTGGGAAAATGAAAGTGATAAAAATAAAATATATAAACAAACATACAAGGTGGTGGGGGGTTAAATGAGTCAGGAATGAACATAAAATCATTGACTCATATTAATACAGAGCCCCTTTTTTTCAACCTAAGTCTCCAGATGTGCCATGTATAAACCGCCTGATGGTAATTAGTTAGTCCAAATACGTGCTTTTGCAAATATTACAGCAATTTTCCAAAGTTTTGGAAAAAGGTTTAATATCTACTTTCACAATATATTTTTATATTTTATGTTTCTGTCAATGTTGATTCAATTTTTCCAGAAAACGTGCACATTTGCCCTTGCCTTGAAAAACTAAAACTACCTACCATAAGTTACCTTAAATAATATCTCTCTAAATACAAATTCACAAATTCAAATGATTTATTAAATATGGATGGATTCTTGAACACATCAATGAGTTCACTGTACTCGGGTGAATGAATGGTAGATTCAGCAGATCTCAATGTAATGATGCATGTGGCACCATATTCATTTTATCTATGATGAAGGTTTCCAGCACATCATAAAGTCACTTTAAGAAGATTTGAGGTAGATGGATAGATTAAAGCACACGTGTGAAACTCAAGGCCTTTAGGGCATCCAATTTGACCTGCAGAAGAAAGTAAAAATGACAGAGAAAGTATGAATAATTGTGTAAATTACCAAATAATCCAGTTGTAGATCTAAAATTCACCACTTTATTGAAACTCTACAATAGCTTTAGGGACTTGCATTTTTCCTTGGTTAATATCACATGAATCCCGTCATTTTTAATTGCACTACTGTGGAAAGAACTCTCAATTTTTCCACAAATCTTGCAATTTCTCACAAACAATTCCACAAAATTACTCTAAATTACACAAACAAATGGAATACTTTTTTCCCCCATTATTTAAAATCTGGGGCCCACGAGAACAAACTGGTCCATATTTGGCCCCTGAACTAAAATTTGTTTCAGAATTACATATAGTTTAGAGGAAATTGCTTTTTTTTTTATTTGTATTTTTTTTACAGATGCGCCAGAATATTGAATGAAAAGAACAAACACTAAAACACAGAAAAGGAAGACAAGAAAACATGCATAATTACATAATTAAATAAAAGACTGTTTATTATATAGGGTTTAAATACAAGTGAACACCTCCCGGAAAAAAAAAAAAAAATAATAATAATAATACAAATGTACAAATATATAGGGGTGTCCCAATCCGATATCAATATCGGATATTGGTTCCATATCAGCTTGAAAACAAATATCGAATTTTTTTTTTTTTTTTTTTTTTTGCAATTCATCTTTTATTCATTTTATTCCAATTGTAGAATACTGTATATATTATGTTGAAGGTTAAAATGTATGTAACCAATGGGTCAGTTTTTCTCAGACTATTGTTCTCTGTTTGAGTAACATCACATGATCAAGTCTTTTCTAACATTCCACACTACAAAATATTTAATTAATATTTTTTTTTTTTTTTTTTTTTATTAAAGCAAAAAAATAAAAAAAATAAATAAAAGTATGTATGATTCATGCTGATATCGGATCAATATCCATATCATATTGGAAATGAAAAAGTTGAATCAGGGCATCCCTACAAATATACAAATATAATCAATAAATAATGTGCAATTAATTCATTATGCTCTGTGAATAATTAATCTAATTAATCTCTTTTTAATTTCACCTAAAATTTGCTGAGAAACGCCCTCAACTTGAGGTATTTTCATTTAAATTACAATATTGTGGTAGATTGAAACACTGCTTTATAACAAAGTGGCTTTATAAAGTCATTGATTGTTTTTAACAGACATTTCCATTCCTCTGTATGTGAGACTAGACCCAAGGGCTGCTACCACCTTTAGTTCAGACCATCAGGGGATTATTGATGAATCATTTTGTCAATCTCCAAATAATAGAAAATACAAATGAAATGAAACATCAGGTGCATATGAAGTGCTATAAGTTAGCACATCAAAAACAACAAGAACACTTTTATGATCAATACAATTATTGAACACCGCACTTGTTACTTTTTCTTTCATTTTGATAATATATAATAATTTTAACAGACCCATCAATCACAGTGCTATAAATTAGCATGTCAAAAATAACATTGTTTATCACAAAATAAATAACTGTAATAACGTCACGTAATCACTCCTAATAGGAGTAGTAGTAGTAGTAGCCCCGCCCACATCCTCTACCACTGAGAGTGGTCGACTGTCCACTACAATCATTTATCCACTCACTTTGTTCATTTGTCACTCATGGATTTATCCATTTTGGCTCTGAACCCTGTCATCTTGTCCACACTCGGTCTATTGTAGCGTCCGAAGGACCGCTATTTGTGCTAGCTGCTACATAGTTAGCATTGAGGTGGTAGAGCTCCGTTGGAAGGCTGGAGGCCAGCAGAGCTCCAATGATCCACAAACTTTTTCTTGCACAATTTGCACACAAGTGGGCTTTAGTTTTCCATCTGGTGATGTGGTAAAATTAACGTGCACAAAGACTTCACCTTGTAGCTGGTACATCAGTATTAGGGGTATACCAGGAATGTGTGCAATGACAGAGGTTCTGTTTAAGGTGCAAAAAAATAAAATAAAAAAAATAGTGGATTATTTTATCTGTAATTAATTAATCACATCAAATACATTAAAGTGACAGCCCTAAATATAAAATCAGATAATTACAAGTATAGTGCAGAACGCCATCTACCAACTACACTGTAAAATCTAGAAGCTGCTACTTGTACACCCCTGGATTAAAGATATCAATTGAAACTAATAACAAATACTTTGTAAAGTGTTTTAGTGATTATTTCAAGAATTTCCGTTTAGATTTGTGAAGGATAAAGGTGTGCAAAGACAGCACTTACTTGAGTTAAATACTATTTACAAAAGGGATAATTAAATAATTTGATAATAATGTAACCAGTCAACCCAAGTAAAAAGTCAAGATGTGTTCAGAGCTGAAAACCACCAATTACATAGATTTTCTCCACAGAGACTTGTTAAAGATGATCAAACCATTAACACATTGGTCTGCTTGCTGTCAACCAATTAAGTGTGTCAGCAGTAATTCATTGTGAGTCTGTAGCAATGCCACAAAGGTTACCGCTGAGTGTAATATGTGGAGCCATGGTCTCTGTGGTTCTGCTGTCACTCGCTCGGCTTTAATTTCACCACATTTCTCCGTTCTTCAGCCGTCTGCTCAGTGGTCTCCGTCCGCTAACCCCTCTACCCCCCTCTGCCCCTCGGTGCCCTCTCTTTAGCTCCAGCGATCCACTGGGTAATGGGGCTTGTTGTCTGGAGTCTGTTCCATCAATACAAGGCTCCTGTGTCTGGGCTCTGTGGGTCAATGTAGATTTACAATCGCATCCCTTTTCCTACCAGCTTGTTGCTTTGAAAATCTGCCGTAGAGCTTTCTTTCTCCGTATGTGGGAACATATCAATATATCCCTAGACACAAAAACAATGTGCACTGATACATTTAGTTGTACTACTATCAATACTATAACCCTTTTCTTTGTAATTAAAATTTCAAACAAGAGCACCCGGAGAGCTTTAAACCTCCGTCCAGCGCTAAATCTCCTTTTTTGCCAGATATTGGCAGTTATCAGTGATCCTGATCATGGCACCATGATCTTTCACACTTTAAAGCACGTGTCAAACTCAAGGCTCGGTGACCAAATTTGGCCCTTTTTTGGCTCAAGTACCCCATTTCTCTTACTTCTGCATCTCAGTACCCCCTTTTGTCCGACTACAACATTGTGTTAAGAAAAATATTTACTATTTAAAAACAACTATAGAGTGTAATGATGGAGTGATAACACACATTTTAAATAATCTCATTTTGTAAATAAGTGGAAAGAAACAGTATTTAGTGCAGTGTTTTCCATGCTTTTTTTAGATCGTGACCACATTTTAATATCAAGAATTTCTGGCGACCTCAAACACATGTTTTTTTTTTTTTTTTTTCTTTTTAGAATTAGTTTTTGATCATGTTTGAGCTCAGATATTCTTTTAATGCATTTTAGTTGCACTAGATTTAGTGAAAGTATAGAAATACATTTGTTTAAGGTGTTGTTTTTATTTGTTTTTGAAAGAATGGAGAATAATTAAAAGATTTTAAAGAAATTTCAGGCATCCCCTTTTAACCCCGAGGTTAAAAAACACTGATTTAGTGCCTCTTGAATAGATTTGACACTGTAATGCCATGACGTACCACCATTTGAGAAACACTGCTTTGGAGCATTCAAATCGGCTCACAGGAGAAGCAAAAATGAAAGAGAAAACATGAATCTTTGTGTAAATAACCAAAAAATTCAGGTGTAAATATCTCAGTTCCTCCTATTTTAACGAAACTTCATTTTTTTTTGCAGGGCTCACAGTTTTTTATGCTTATATCACACTTATGGTCGTCGGACCTAACCGTGATGAAATTTGCAACTCTGACGTAGATTAAACTCATTGAGGAACCAACTCAACATAACTGACTAAAACTGAGATATGAATTTATGAAATTTTGCAAATGATGAGATATTTTTTAATCTGATCCAGATGAAAATGTTGTACTTTTGACATAATCCTGTTAACAAACGAATAGTGAAAATATTTTCTCTTTAGCAAAAGTAACAGTCTGATTTATGTCTCTTTAGTTCTGTGTTAGCTGGGTCTCAGGTATGTGTCCGGTGAGGACGGTGGGAAGTGACACTTTACCGGCTGTTATGTGATTAGATGTTAAGAACTGATTCTGTGTTTGGATTGGGCTTAGTCACATGTGAAATGGCCAAATGGGGGATGCTTATAGAGGGTAATTTCACACAGAAAGCAGTTTCCGTCTTCAGCGTTCACTCTGTGGCTGTTTGTGTTCCTGCCTTTTGACTTTGAAAACGTGTGCACTGATGTGGCTCAGAGTCAGGGTTAAGACACTCCGCTGGGCTTTTCTATCAGCTGCTAAATTCTTATCTGTGCAGCCCACATAAACACAATTACACATCAGCATGCCAGAATGGCTCTCTGTGGTGGAAAATAGAAGCAATGCAAGTAGGTTTGTGTTTCGTGCACGAGCTTATAAGGCGTTTTTCTGCATTTTTTCCAGCATTGGCCTCGGTAGCAGGTTTTCAGAGAGTGTGACATATGGTGTGCACCCAGGTGTCGAGCATGCTCTGCAGATCAGGCCTTTTTCTTTGGGTAGGTGTTTGGGTGTTTGCGCGCGTGTGTGCACATGCCTCTACTCCCTTTCATTCTGACGACCATCTGTGCCCTCTCCCATCAAAGCAGCCCTTACCGCTCAGTGTCAGAGACAAAAACATTATTAAAGTGCTTTTCCAGGCGATACCCTAACCTTTTGTTAGTTCCCCTCCAATGGCACTGACTTCAGGTGATAATTACTCAGAGTTCTCAGCCAGGGTTGGGGTCAATTACATTTTACCCATGTTCAATTGCAATTCAATTACGATTACAGTGACCAGCGTTTTTTCCAATTAACAATTATTTTTTCATCCTCAGAAAGTTGATGATTACAATTACATTCTCAATTACTAAAGTTAATACAATAATCACAATGACTGAGCCTGAAATACATAACCTAATAAAAGTTAACTTTCCTCTTTTAGCATCTCTTATGATATCAGCTGTAAAATACGTTAAAAACAAATACAGTACCTATCGTCTAATTTCTTATTGGTTACCTTGTTAGGCTTCCTAATTAATTAAAATATAGGTTTTAATATTTTTGTTGTGTGAATCTGAGCATTTTTCGTCAGTATACTCCTTAATTTATTTATTTATTTAATGGTAAGATGTGGGAAAGCTTGATATGAAACACATTTTAATAATTGATAACTTCATATGTGTGTTTTTATAGATTTGTCATAGCAATTACAATTACAAAGTCAATTATCTAAACGCAATTACACTTTAATTACCATTACGACAGCATCATATTTTTTAAAATTACACTTATAACTAGAATATTTGTATTTCCTGAAGAAAATGCAAGTGAGGATGTAGGTGCTGGCCCGTGTCGCACTGTATTAGCTTAGTATTAGCTAGCATTAACATAGGCTAGCATTAGCATAAGTTAGCAATAACATTGGAATTTGCATTAGCTAGCATTAGCATTAGTATTAGCTACCATTAACATTGGCTAGCATTAGCATAAATTAGCAATAGCATTAGTATTAGCTACCATTAACATTGGCTAGCATTAGCATAAATTAGCAATAACAATAGAATAAGCATCAGCTAGCATTGGCGTTAGTATTAGCTAATATTAACATTGGCTAGCATTAGCATAAATTAGCAATAACATTGGAAGTAGCATCAGCTAGCATTAGCGTTACTATTAGCTAGCATAAACACAGGGCGGAAGAAAAAGAAAAAAAAAATAGTAAAGGACTGGGATTACAATATGCCTCCTGCATCCTTACTAATTATGCCATAATTGTAATTAATCTATCAATTACACAATTACAATTATAAGAGACCCCAACAATGTTCTCATATTTTCCTTGTATCTGCTTCCCTCATTCTTGACTTCCCCTTGTACTTCCCCTTCCTCTTACGCTCATTTGAAATCTTTCCTTCTATTTCTTTGCCTATCCATTGATTGGAAGTCTCTCTTTCTTTGTCTCACATTCTGTTTTTTTACTGTCCTCTTTCACTCTCTCCCAGCTCTAGCCTGGGGGACTGCAACCACTTGAGGAATCCAATAAGGTTGATTAAGTGATGACAGTATAATTACAGCCATAGCACAGGCACAATCAATCCTGGTTACTGAAAAGGATAAATGAGCCGACCCGGGTCATCAACATATGGGTGATGATAATATCCCACAGGTACAGTCAGATGGAGACAAGGTGGCTTGACATGTAATCACTTTTTTTTTTTTAATAAGTCAAGAATTTTCTAACATGAAATGTTCTTGACATTACTCAGAGTAGAGTATAGTTTTATAATTATTGTAATTGAATACTGTGGAAACGCTCAAGCTTTTTAGATGTGAACCAATAAACTCATTGATTTTTTTGGGCAAAAGAAGCATCAAAATTAAGCCTAAACCTTGGTAAAAAAAAAACACAGCTTGCTGCTAACCAGCCTTGTAACATTTTAGTTGAGCATGAATACTCGTGCACTGATAAACATAGCTTGACCTTTGAAAATTGCTTTCTTAATACAAAAAACTTTTTCTGAAGCTCAGCCTCTTTGAGAACCAATGGCAACAACGAAAACTCAAAACGTTGATGATGAAGGGGGAAACTTTTCATTGTGACTTAAACCTTGAAGCTTCGGCTTCCGAAATAACAAGAGCGGCATTAATGAACACAGTCAAAGGTCACGTACAATAAGGACTGTTTATGTTTTATAATATTTGTAAATAGTGAACCTGAAAAATCTCTTTTTGAGACTGTGATTAAAAACTCAAAAACTTGTCTTTCCAAGCATGGGAGCAGGTTTTTTTCTTTTCTTTAAGTCTTAAAGTACCCCTGGTATCACACTGTCTTACATTTTAAAGCCACAGGATATTCCTTTTCCACATTTTTAAGCTTACCGAGCCTTGTATTACCCACAAGGATCATGTGACCAAATCTGGACAGTTTAGGTTGTAGCATAATTTGGGCTGTGTTCGAAATGGCACACTATACTATATATGTATATACTGTCTACTGTATACTATATGTAAGATTGGGATGATAACCGTTCCCACTGAAGTATACTTCCAAGTTTCCCAAGATGCATTTTGAAACTACAACAACAAAAACAGAAATATCTCCGTTGATTTGCCACCTTTGAAAGGTCTGAACGTATTTTTACTTCCAAGTTTCTCAAGATGCATTTCGAACTGACAACGACAAAAACCTGATACACACTGAAGCTAAATATCTCAGTTAATTCTCCACCTTTGAAAGTTCCAGAAGAATTTTAAGCAAGAAAGTGACCAAGTAGAATATCAACGTGTGCTCATTTGATCCATAAAACTCACGGTAATACATTTCATGGGGACATTTTGGATATTTCCGGAGACTCGCCATTGTGTCACTCACAAACCTTCCAGTTAACTTCGAAACAAGAACCTTATTTATAAAAGCGTTAAAAACAAGAAGAGATGCTTTTGTTTTGAAAAGGGGATGTTTGATTTTTAGGTTAAAGCTGGTCCCAAGACAATTTGACATTCCGCTCGCAATGCATCATGGGACGGTTAAGTATGACTAGTGTGCCCACCGTGCATACTTAAAAAAAATTATCAGATATAGTATAGATCAGGGTATTTCTCGCATTTCTCTCAATATTTTCATATTATCTAACGTGAATGCACTACATACTAATTTTGACGTCAGACTTGATATGAGTAGTGCGTTAGTATGCAAAGTGGTCTTTGCAAAATATGTCCAAGAATTCAAAGTCTGCCATATTTGTATGTACTTATGTAGTTATTTGACCTTTTCAGTAGTGGGAGCTGGTGTTAAAAAATTTTTGTCCAGTTTGATAGATCCAGAGGACTTGGGAGAGCCTACATGGACAAAGGCCTTGCTGTATATGTCAAAATAATCCTAAATTAGTGTCTATAATTAGCTGCCTCACCCTTCCCTGGGCAAGCCCAGCCTTTTACTGCAGTAAATTAGATCCATAACACCAAATTGTGTGTCATTTTTACAATAAAGTTTGTTTTGATACTCAATGATTCAAAACAGTATTATCGTCGTATAATTTGTTTTGCTAATGTGCCTGAATACATTAGACTTTATTAGTTTTGAGAACAACTTCCAATTTGTTTTTTAAGACTTCTCGTGACAAGAAAAGGGCTCAGGTGAATTGCGTGTTTAACAGCGGAGCCCAGGCATTCTTTCATCTTTAAAGGATTTAAAAGAGCCATATTGACGGTCATAACTCATTGAAACTCACCCAGTCGTTTGAAGGGAAATTAAGCAGAGTTAAAAGGCTTTTGTCAAGCCAGGCAATCAAAGATTCATTGGCAGCTTGGTGAATATTTTAATTTCTTCAAAGAAACTGGATATGGCATCTGCTTTCCTCTATAACGGCAGAATGACCCTGAAACTGTTTGAAAGAAAAATATGAAGGGTTTTAACCAGTCAGTTTCGGCGTTGAAAACACTGAGATATACAAACTGGACTTTGAAAATAAGTCTTACAATACTAATAATTATAAAAAAAATCAAAAAACATGCTTTTAACTTATTAAGCCTCAGCTACTTTTCGCCGAAAATCACATACCCATAACAAATAATGTTTTTCTATGCTTCTAAGTGACCTACATGGCTAATTATTTTTTAGATTGAAGTAGGACCCTTCATGGTTACAGCTGATGTGACATTTTGGAAATATATGATAGTGAGCGGCAATGAATCATGTTTTAAATACAGAAATCTGTACTCTGCCCAAAAAACACTTGGGGTTTACATCAAATATAAAGCCAATTCTCAATAATGAAGGCTGTAAAGGCAGAAATAATTGAACTAATGTATGCACATCAACTGCAGAAAGTTTGGTGATAATAATAAACATTAAGCCAAAGATTTACGTTTTTGTAAAAGTTCAGGCAGAAGCCCACTTTGCCACAATCGGCCTCATTTGATGGATTTATCGACTGAGAAGGGCTCAGATGTGTATAATGGCGGTATCTACACGATTTATATGGATCAAAATATGGAGTTTTATGCACATTTGAGCATTTTTTGATAAGAAACAACAAAGGTAAGACACAATTTGTCATGAATGCTGACTTTTTCTGCTGTGTGTTTTCTAATTCTGTGATGTTGTTTCGGTATGTAACATACTGACCTGTATCATTTGATTCAGCTCGGCATGTAGTTTCACGTATAGAGCTCTGTTTATTTTGTGACTCACAGCAGTGGCTAAAGGCTGAGTTTGCCGACTTTTCCCTCTTTGAACATAATGGGTTGGTGTGTGTGCTGTGGTCTTTGGTTCTGAATGTGGGTTGGCTACGGTTGTAGCTGAGATTCTTAGGATTACGGCGAGGTATAGAATGCGTGATTTCTTTCATTCTTTACAACAGCTGAACCTGCCCCCGCCGGTGGGTCTGTTGGTTTTGAAGAGGTTAACAAATATTTGACAATAAAATAGTGTCAGGCACGAAACACATTGCAGATTTAGGCCTGATCCAATACGATTTGGCATGTCCAAGCTGGCTCAAACGTGCACTTACTCATTTTTCTTGTTCGCTCCAATCCTATTCACTAATGATCCCCTGCTCCGTTCTCCCAATGCTCCTTCACGCCTTTCAAATATCCGTCAATATTGACTTTATTTATTTAATTGACACGGCTCGGGCTGACATTGAGACCTTGCATATAAAACAGTGATGCAACGCTTTGGAAAGTGTTAGTGATGAGCCAGAAGAGGGGAGGGCAATGAAAGAGGAGCACTCTTTGCTGGCTTCCATCTTCCTCCCTTGTCAGTCTACTGGGAGGAGAAGCTTAAGTACTTTGGAGCTGAAAGTGTCTGTCTTTCACACATCAAACGATTTGTTTTATCCGGTTCATATTCTACCCTTCAGACCCTGCACAGCCTGATTGGGCTTTGATGATGAAACA
Source organism: Gouania willdenowi (assembly GCF_900634775.1). Taxonomy (NCBI): domain Eukaryota; kingdom Metazoa; phylum Chordata; class Actinopteri; order Blenniiformes; family Gobiesocidae; genus Gouania; species Gouania willdenowi. Next base: position 39,003,090 of record NC_041044.1, read on the forward strand.
TGGAGGACATCCCTGTGTTATATCTCAGTTAAAATGCATCAAGGTGTGCAATACTGTGTCCCGGAAGAACCTGCCGTTATTCAACATTATTCAATTATGAAAGTCTTGCAAGTAGATTCTGCACCCGATTCACATTACGAGTTGTCAGAATAAACAAAATCATGTTACGTAAGCCATTACAAGCCTTTTTTATAGTTATATATGGCCTCAACAGATGGCAGCGTGCATGAGGGATCTGAACATTTTGACAAGTTGTTGACAATTTGTCACTCCAACTTTATTTGACAGTGTTCCGTGACAATGTCTACAAGGTTTTTGTTGCCACCACCAATCTGCAACTTTTCTTATCACTCACGTGTTTTATATACGCTAGATTTTAATATGTGACATTTTAAATGATAAATAATTTTCATCAGCTTAAAATTATTTAGTTAGTTCTCAAACTTCTTCTGTTGCGCCCCTCTTTGAAGAATGGAACATTTTCAGCCCCGCTATCACAACAAAATTTCAACATAGTGGGTAAAAATGCAAACTTTACTGAACATAGTAAAAAAAAAAAAGGGTAACACATTATTTGAAGTTTTATACATAAGGCTGTCATTATTATGACATTGCACCTGTTATTAGCATGAATAAGGCGTCATTAAGTGTTGTTTGCTAAATTATGACACTTTTGGAGCTATGTTGGCGTTTAGGGGTTAGGGTAAAGAACGACACTTAATTACAGCCTTCATGACAGGTGTCATGTCATAATAATGACAGCGTAATGTCAGCCTTTATGTATAAAACTTCAAAATAAAGTGTTGCCAAAAATAGTGACTATTATTCTGTAAAACTCATACAAATATCATAAAATGTGCAACCACACATTTGTAATAAATAAATCAGTAATAATAACGTTCTTTGAGTGCAAAGTGCAATGTTCAGCAAGGACGTCCTCATGCCCCTCCTCCAGGGGGCACCCCCCAGTTTTGAAACCAGTGGTTTTAACTGTCACTCATTGTTAAGTGTCACCGGTGGGAAGTAAAGTTGCCTTTTACTGTATTTGATGCACTCGTAAATGTCGCACTGGTTTATCGGTGGAAAATGTACTCATTTCCTAAAAAAAATCCAGAGATGAGTCACTTCGGCCAACAACGCTGAACTGCAAGGCTCGGTCCAATCCACATTCACACAGTGACTTGCTAGATCACGTGTCAAACTCATGGCCCGGGGGTCAAATCCGGCTCTTTGGAGCACCCAATTTGGCCCACAGGAGAAAGTAAAAATGACAGAGAGAACATGAATCATTGTGTACAGGAAACTCAACAATATTTGCAGGGGTTCACAGTTTTCCTGGTGCTTATATTGCATTATTGAAAAAAAAACTTCTTACAAAATGTTTCAGTTTTCAACAAATTGTGACATAATGTTTCCTTTAATAGAATAGAAATTGGTCACAAAATCTAGAAAATGTAAAATGAAGACCCTTTTGGGACTGATATCTGTCACTTATTGCTTAGATATTGTCAGTTTTCTACATATTTAGTTTTTTATGCATATGTAGAAGTGCAACCTAGGACACAGTAATGTTGAAATTACTAGTTTTCCCACATAAAATCTATAACCCCTTTGAGAACAAACTGCTCCGTATTTGGCCCCTGAACTAAAATGAGTTTGACACCCATGTACTGCTGAATGGCTCCAAGATCTAGCGTTATAAGTCACTTTCTCAATTTTAAATGAAAAAGCAACAACCTATACTCCACACAATATGATTCTTTATGAATAGGCTTGGTGTGTAAAGAGGGAATCCTGCTACTCTAATGTAGCTTTTCAGAAATCCTCTCAACATTTCTGTACAGTTCCAAAAATTTATGTTCTTAGCCTTGTTGTCGAACAATATCAATCATTCATCCCATAGAGCCACCATTTGAATGACTGGTATGTGACTCTGCCAAGTGTTCGTAGCGACATTGCTTTTTGATCCTTTAACATCGACTCATTCTATCAGGCAGAATTCACCCAGCATTGGATTTTTCACTAACTAATAAGAAACATGAGCTATAAGGTCAAAGCTGTTGTGAGACAATATGAATGTGCTTCATCGTGATATTTAATCTTAGTTGGCTGTGTTGTAAAATTGTGTAGTTACCCTTGAAGATCTGAAATATAACACTTGTTTTCAGACAGTGAAACATTTTCTAACAGGAGTAGTATAGCTTCATATGCAGAGAAACCAGTTCATTTTTCCATTGGATTGAAAGACTGGTGATTTGTAGGGAAAATTAACAAATAAAGTGTCCGTCTTGGTCCCACCCCCGGCTTGAGATGACCAGAAATGATAAAAACTATAGAAATACATCTATTCAGGAGCCACTAAATCAATGTTTTTCTAAAATTTCTGAAAAATTCAAAAATGTTTTAAAAATGTTGCAATTATTATTATTTTTTTAAATTAAGACAACCACATTTCTATACTTTCACTCTGTGAAATATACATCTTATTCAACTAAAATGCAGTAAAAGAAAAAGATCTGAGCTCAAACATGATCAAAAATTAAATCTAGAAAAAAACGTCTTTGGGATGGCCAAAACTTTTTTTTTTTATATCGAAATGGGGTCACGTTCCAAAAAAGGTTGCGAACCACTGCATTAAATACCGTTTCTTTCTGTATATTTACAAAATGAGATTCTTTAAAATGTGTGCTATCACTCGTTCATTCCATCGTTATGCTCTAAAGTTGTTTTTAATAGTTTTCTAAGCCAAATTTTGTAGTCGGACAAAGGGGGTACTTGGATTCAAAAATAAGAGAAAGGGGGTACTTGGGCAAAAAACTTTTGACAACCACTGTCGTAGAACACTAATGGATAGATTTTTTTTCTTGACTGGTGAAACTAATCTTAAGAATTTGTCTATTGCTTTTTTCTTTTGCTGCTTGATGAGTCATAGTTATATCTATCGTTAAAATGTTGTTGTTTTTTCGTACTTTTAACATTTAAGGCTTTTAAAAAGCATCTTTATGTTTTATACCATTAGACTTATTTATATTTGTAGCGTAGCAGCCTATCGATTTACCTCTGAGGCAATAATTTCAAGCATAAATCTTCAGAGAACATTACAGTTTTTATGATCTTCTAGTTGGATTCTTTGTTAAACCACATGCTACATATTGGTGTGACAAGGTTGACTTAGACCTGCTGCTAACCTAAGAACACAATCGATCCAGACTTCTCCTTTGGGGATGGTTTTTAATCCAGCCAAAGGAAATGGCTGGCTTGTGCCTGGCACTGAAAGAAACCAGCTCATACGTCTCAAAGCTATCATAGTATACGACACTACATCATGACCATGTGTCAGACTCTAACTAAACCTGCATGGCCTCAATCCACTACACGTGTCACCACAGCGAGCTGGAAATATCACGCCGCTACACCCTTGCCACCGCTGTACTTTGGGTTGACAAAAAGCCGGCGTTCTGAACGTGCTCGAAATCACAAAGCATCTGCAGCGAGTCACGTCATGGTATTACGTTTCCTCACCTCTGCATTGCCCTCCCTCTCTCCCATTCTTCCATCGCTGTTTCTGTCAAAAGCCCATGATCAAATGCACTTGCTTAGATTTATATAGTTCCATTGTGCCTTGGCGACGTTTCCATTTTAGCCCACCTCCCCTCCTGCGCTCTCTATTTCGTCTCTCGCTTCCTTGCCACCAAGCATCTCTCCCGCACTGCGGGTCATCGGTTGAACATATGCATTTTCTCTCCAAGGTGCAGAAATTCAAAGGTTTTAGTAGTTTTAAAATGTCATTCAGCAGGAAAGACAAGCTGTGTATAAATGCCCCTTGCTTCTCACTCGTCATTTTGATGGATTTACTCTTACTGCCAGATATTGTGTGATAGCTGGTCAAGTTGTGGAGCTCTGGCATTTCACCATCAGTGTAACGACATAAAATATAACACCATTTGTGATGCAGGGCTTTGAGAGCCGAGCACCATCCAATCACTCCCCCATACAGTGGTAAGATTAGACGATAGGTGTGTAGAAACTGGTATAGTATTGTATGGCATTGATTTTCCATTTGAAATATTCCCAAATTACGTTTAAGTGAAATGTTATTCATATGATTTACAAAAATTACCTTTTTATGTGCTTCAGAACACCAATTAATTCAATTCAAGATTTAAAAAAAGTTCTCAGGCTCTAATTATATCTACATTTATGGACTCTAAAACTGAGAAAATAACCAGCATTTAATGTTGTTTTAGCACAGTGCATTACGTTCAATCTGATTGGTCGGTTGTGATGCATTTGATTGTCATCAGGTCTTTTCATTTTTTGTAGTTTCACAATGTTGGTTAATCATTTTAAAACAAAAAAAAAAAGTAATTTACTCAGTAATGTTTGGGTGTAGAAATGTAACATATTACTTCTTTTAAAACAAGTAAAATTACTGATTTAGAAATGTACTCAAAAAAGACAGGAGGAGGGACTTGTTTCCTCCTCTCACAGCCCTCAGTAAGCATTGATTGACAGCTCCATGTGGAACTGTGTTCAGCTGCGGTGATGTTTGTGACTCTTTGCTTCTATAAAAAGCATATTCATGTCTCATCAGAGGGTTAATCAAGCTCTGTTTGTATGTACAGACACACCATGTGTAGGGCTGCGAGATATATCAAAATTCAAGATACATCGAGTTTTTGATTTTGGCGATAAAGTATCACCTATATTGATATATATAGCTTATTTTGTATTGAAAAACCCTTTTTAGGAGTTGCTGCTTTTCCTACTTTTCAGAACAGCATGAAGCCAAAAAGAACTCACTCACACGTCCTGTCCCTTACAGGCGAAAAAGCCAAAAGTGGCACATATTCTGCAGCTGTTTTTGTTAATAAATGCATCAACAAATTTAATCCACAATTTATATCGTATATCGGCATTTTGAGAAAAAATATTGCGGTATGAGTTTTGGTCCATATCGCCCAGCCCTAATCGTGAGTGTATCCCCGTCTGTTTCTTTGTGTGTACTTCTTGTCGCTTTGTGTCCAACTTCTTCCTGGTTTGCGTGTGTGTGAGTTGGTTTTCGGGGCACGTGGCAGGAGAGCAGGGGCTGTTAGCCCCGTGTATGCTATGGTGGGTTGTGTGCGTGGATGAACGTCATGTCGGGATTGTGTGTGTGTATTGATCATAGCTCAGTTGTGGACTCTGCAGCGCTGTGGGGCTGGGCTGCTGTGAATGGACGTGTTTTATCTGCTTCAGGAGCAGTGCCCATATTGAAGGCATTTTTTTAATTTCCTTCACTTAAATATACATTTACTCACCAGATTAATGAGGAGAAAAATGGTAAAAATGGATGATATTCTCTGAAAAAAATATGTAGGTGAGGTTATATTCAGGTACGTACAACTGTTTCTGTTTCAGGAAGTTAAGTCTGTGATTTCTGCCTATTTTCTGTGGTAATGCAAAATCAGAAGTTTAAGTGAAGCTTTCAACTCAAGCTATATTTTTTTCCTAAAGTTACCATTTTGTATTTTCAAACTTTGTGTCAAAAAAAAAAATGACACATGAATAACAAAACGCAGCAGTGTGTTTTTCTTTGTTCACACCACACAGATTTAGGACAAGGAATAAAAGCTGAGGTGAAGGGAGTTTGTTTTTATTGAAGAAGGATTCTCTTAATCTGCACATTAGTTTCAGAAACACAGCCCGTCTGATCTGTGGCAATACATTCTCAATTTAAAGTTTGCAATGCACTGCTTTGGGGAAAGTATGCAATCATTTCCTTTAACCTGGATCTCTTTGAGTTTTCTTTGACTTCAAAATGCGTTGTGAACAGAGTTTCAAACCATCTTCGTTTTTGAAAATGTTACATTAGCCTTTATGTTGTCAACTGACAAATAGGGAAGCATTCCAGCAGCAACTAAAATGTGGATTCAGAGTCTGTTCTTTGCCTGAATCTGTTTTTATTGAGTTTACTTTGTAAGACACCATGCCCACATCAATACATAAGTAAAATCTGGTTATTAATCACAATTGGGACTTATTTATTGGTTTAAGTAACTGGAAATCACAAATCTTACGTAGAAGAGATAGGGAAGAACTTCTCCACTATTATGTGCCATTGCCATCTCTGATGTACAGATGAAATGCAGAGTGAATCAAAACCTATTCATTTTGCTACATCTTCAATGAATGTACAAGCTAAACTACAATTAACTGAAACAAGATAGAAAAGCAGCAGAACTTTGAGTGGCAGTCTTATTAATGTTCACAGCCTGAAGCTGCGACTGAGAATAAAATGAGCAGCATTAACTGAATAGTGATTATTACATTTATCTGACAAGTGTAGTGTGTTTAAACAGATCATTTTCCACAAGCTACCTTTGCTTCACTGAACTCATGACTTTGTTAAAAGCTCCAGAGATACAAACCTTGGAACTTTACCCCCCATTGTTCAGAAAAAGTGACAGAAAAATGTTGATCGATAGGAGTATTGAATTGTCACTCAATGACTGTGACAGTAGCCAAAGGAAACCATCTAATATTTTTCAGCTCTAATTGGAATACATAAGAAAGCTAAGGTTCAATGTTCAGTAAGAACTCTGTCAAATTATTTTCTTATATTTCTTTTTTCCCTTTATTGGGTGTACATTGTATTTTAGGTATGCTAGTTTTACACTTTCCTCTCGCTGTAAAGCTAAGAAAGAAAAACTAAGCAAAACAGAAATATCTTAGCACACGGACACTTTTGTTCAGAACCTCAATTGCACTATTGAGCTCTCTAGCTAAGAGGTAGTATTGCTCGCCTCTGGCATTGAATCACATATTTGATTATCAAAATTATTCAGGGGTAGCGCACTACACTGCACTTTACTTAAAGCCTAGTGAGTTATAAATGTACTTCTCTCCGTCTTTCCTGCATACACATTCCTTTCAGGTGACTTTCATAAAGCCACCTAAACAGCTTCTAATAGACACATTCATCAGCTTTTGAATCTCAGGGGATTGCCACCGCAGCCTTGTTGAAAGGAGATGCAAATTGCTTTTATTTCACAATGAGCTGGCTTTGTGCTCCCATACACAGTTCTCAGCGTAGGGAAATTTCCATTTGAACAAATGACACGACATTAATTTGTACCAACGTCTTTGAGATGCATAAGATGCATTTTTCTCCTTTCAAAGAAAAGCATCAAAGTAATTATTTCAGTGAGTGCACGATGACAACACAAACTGTTACTCTAGCTACTTAAATATAATGGATAAATCTCTCACTTTGCCTAATGAAACTTCTTCCATTTTCTCTGGGCTTTTATATAGAGAATATTGCCCAAAAGCAATGAAATACTATCACTGCAAAACAAAATTGATATAACCTTTAAGTGCCTCAAAGCCAACTGAAACATCTCAACATTGGCAATATTGAATTCAAACCCTTGATTTAGTTTTTTTCGTCTTTTCTGCGCTGTCACATTCTGTGTGATGCCAATCCCACATTTAAGTCTAATGTGTAAAGAAGGACGAAGCTGTTTAAAATTGGATTAAGCACAACTTTGAGACTTGAGAAATATACCCGTCCGCCATGATCGGTGCCAAGAATAGGGTTCTTGTCATTACTGCTTCTTGAGATGGGTGTGAGTTTGCCTCTATGGCAGTGAGCTGACATTTTAAGCTGTCACAGTCCAAAAGATGTGGAACAAAACTTACACTTTAATCAGGAAACATCACATCGCCTTTGATCAACTCAGCTGTCCATGCTGTGTCACTCTGTATATGATTTACACATGAGGATATCCTCTCCCACTGTGTATCAGAGAACTTTCTTATTAAAAAAAAAAAAAAAAAAAAAAAAAATATATATATTTTCCAACAGCAATTAAATTTGTGGAAGGCAAACCCAACACAAACACTGGGCTCATAACGTGAAACTATTTTAAAGGGCCAGTATTCTGAAAAAAATCACTTCACTACACCGTGGCTGCCCACTGCTTCCTCAGGGAGGGGTTAAATGCAGAGAACACATTTTGTGGAATGTAGCTTTACATATATGAAAAAAAGTATAATGCATAGTCTATATTAAACCACAGTGTTTGTTTTTACCTGTTTGGAGCTGACTTTTTACAAAATGTGGAATAACAAGGGAGGGAGGAAACAGCACTTTTTCAATGTTGGCCCTCTGAATGAGGCTAAAGGGATGTATATCACTGTAGCAAAACCATTATAAAGTTTTTTTTTTTTTCATAATATTGCCATTTTAAATTGGGTCAGAGAGTGTCTTGCACACATTGAAGATTAATGTATCTTTTTCACCAATTTTGTTTTTATTGAACAATCTGACAAACACTTGCTACAAGTGTAATATCCAACTATTTGTCAACCCCTGCAGCTGCTGCCTATGGTTAAATCAAACCAGTTGCTGACCTCTTGCCAAAGATCGAACCTAATCTCCTGAACCGCATTAGGACACAATCTGCACTTCTACCTTTAAAAGGACCTTCTTCATTCCTACAAGCATTGAAATGATAACTAATACTTCCACTATCAATTGTAACTAGGGCTAGCTCTAAATCTGGACGAAACAACGTACACAGAAAAAACTGACAGACAGGCCACGTTCAGGGCCATGCATAGCAACTAGCCATAGAAAACACTGTGGCCTCAGTCAACTGGGTGTCAAAGAGTCAAGTGGATTTTGTGTTATCTCTTCATACTTTCAGCTGCCTATTAGCATAGCTATTCAAACGCCACAGCCTGTTGGCCCACAATGGGAATAGAAAAAGGCCAGTCTTACTCCCTTTCTCTCATACTTCCCTCTTTATGCCTTTCTGTCTTCTTGCTCCCTCACTCCTGCCTAATCCCCTAAATCCCAAGAGGGGCTAGAAGTCGTTGAATTCTGAAGTGGCTTTTTGTCTTCTTAGTTTTGTGCTAGGAAGTGGGAAGCACACCTGCTCTGAGGAATTCCAAATTGGTAGTATGAGTGGACCCCAAAGAGGTGGGAGAGTTAAGCCTGTGAAATATTCTTGAGCGTGGGCACATGAAGATTTAATACGCCACAGGGTTATACTGGCCCAGACTGAAATCCTCCATAGCACAGAAGAATATTCATTTGATAAATATTCCCTCGGTATTCTACATTCTTGCTGGATGGTTTGTACATTTAGAAATTGCACATTTGTGTTTGTATTTCATGTGCACTAGGTTAACACTTGCTTTTACCAGAGATGTATCAGTGATCCCTGGAGAAGTGGGTAAACAACTTTAGTTCTTTTTTGGTTTAAAAAAAAATAAATAAATAAAAAAATCCCAGAAAAACAAACTGTTCAGAAAAAGTGATATGTAAGACAACTCTGTTTAGTTTTCTCAAAAACCCATTGGTCGATTTTGCTCAATGTTAGGAAGGAAAGATTATGAAACTAAACCCACAGACTAGTAACAGACAACATGAATTTTGAATGAACTATTCCTTAGTTGTTTGACTATCAGGAATAACACATATTTTCTCACCAAGCAGCTAAATAGTTTATTTCAAAAATGTCTCTTTAAACAGATGATTTGCAACAAGTAGCGTGGACCACTGTGCGCCAATGTTTAAAAAAAAAATATATATATAATGACTTAATCAGGAGCGGCTTGTGTGTATTATTGGCCACACAGGAAGACTGCATAAAAGTAAAATATATTATATCACATATAGGACAACAAAAACACATGACGACTACAATGATATACAAAAATAACAGAAGAATTATACTAAACAATAACTAAAAAACACAAAATGACTCCAAAACCCACACAAAACTACAACAAAAGCACATAAAATGAGAAGAAATACACAAAAGGACTCTAAACACATTCAAAATGACAATTAAAAATACCAACAACAAAAAAGGCAACAAAAATAAAACAATATCTTTCCCTCCCTTCTGTCTTCTGTTGGGTGCCCTGGTCATCATGCTGGGCCTGTAGCCCCTCCTCTCCTCTATATTGGCCAATCAAATTATGCTTTTATTATTAAAAAACAAATAAAATTGCTCTCAGCGTTCACTTCAAAGAGCCGGTTCTTTGTACCTGTTCATTCACGACTAACACGTTCCCATTTGGCTTGCAGATACTGACTGATGTGCATCAAGGGGGTATTTATAAGTGGGTTTGTGCAATGCTGACTGAAAAATAAGTCAGTAGATGCTGTACACCCATTTATAACCTGGACTACACCACGGTCATAGGGACTTGCATCAATCAACCTCTGGACAGGTTTAATTGAGCAGCTAAGGAAAAATATTTATATATATATTTTTTTATTATAAACCATGACTCCAGCTTGGGTCAAATCTGCACCAGTTTGTAATGATTGGGTACATTTGGAGTTGCAAATTTGTACAAAAACATTTAGTTTATGAGGCGTTAAGATTATCTGACAAGTTACGATGTGACCTGACCCAAATCAACCTCACGGGAATTTCATTCCTGTCTTCTTTTTGTTTGCTTTGCATATCATTATTAATCAGCAGCTTCTGCTTTATGAAACATTTACACTTTCCAAGGTTGAAGATTGGCTTAGTCTCCAAACATTGTGTCAAGTGACAATGTGGACAAACTACCAGATGAAAGGTCAGCACTAGAGTCGAAGTTGGTGGAGAAGGCCATTAAAGGGTAGTAACTCAGCAGCAGCACTTTTTACTCTTTTGTGCAACAGCGCAACAGCAAATTATACAAATGGATGTTTTTCTGTTTCTGTTAGATGAAAACCAAGTCCCAAGGACAAGATAAAGTCTTCTAATGCGGTGCAGATTTCATGTAGCTGGAGTGTGTTGGTAGTTCCTTAATGGCAAGGCCATCAATGCTATTGACTGACCTAACTGCTTCACAGACTTGAATTGAGTCAAGTGCCTCTGGGACTTAATGCATTATTGTATTTTTTGCCAACCCTTACACATAAGAGCAAATGATGCCTGAATCCAAGTCTTGGAAGAAGTTCCCAAGAAGTCCATCTGTGTATTGCTGAGTTTTTGTAGGGAAGACATCACAATAGGAGCTTTCATAAGGAAAGCCACGTAAACGTGAAGGAACATTATTCTACTTTCAAGAGATTAAGACCTTGAAAATTCAAGATCTTGAATCTTAGTTTTGAGTAATTATCTTAATATTCAATGCCGATGAGGTTTTGGAAGCAGTTTTCTTAACAAACCACCGCTGTTGGCCTTGTTCCACCTATAAAAACTAGCATTTGTCGAGAGTGACTGGGCATGTCTTAATTGCATCATGAACCCGGCCCATAATCAAGATATTTTTTTTTTAATTTCCAGGCTAAACGCACATTAGCCAAAACAAAAACTGTATTTTCCTTTATGGCACATTTTGATATTAATTTTCCAATGTTTCAATAATGCATAATATGCCCATCAGTTATTAATCATAGTGAATGAGAGCAGTTCTTAATACAAACAAACTCAACAAACAAACTCCTTACCTCACTCTTCCACCAACGACTATACAGAACGTAAGCCTGATTTAGAATAATCAATTCACAACTATTACTGTATGTTCTATAATAGTGCTTGGTCATAGAAAGGCCCTAGTCGTAGTTTGTTAACCGGGCTCGTGTATGAGGCCGTGTCAGTAGGGCCCTATAAAATCCATGTCAACGGAATCGCCGACAGAATCGACCAATGAAAGCGGTTAAACGTGGAAATGGGTAGAATCGGCATGAAATGCCATCACCGTGAGACAAGGAACATTTTTTAATGTGGAAATGGGGTGCACCGCCCTGTTCGCATTAAACACCACCTAAACCACCCCAAACACCGTCTAAGCCTTTAAAACGAAACTGAGAGAATTTGAGACTGCCTCAGTTGTCTGTAATTGTTTTATTTGATTCTTATGTTATCCTGACATTTTAATGTAATGTAAATATATTTCTGTTCAGTGTGTTGTAATTTTGCTGCCTCTTGGCCAGGACTCCATCGAAAAAGAGGTTTTTAATCTCAATGGGATTTTTTTCCTGGTTAAATAAAGGTGAAATAAAATAAAATAAAAAAATAAGCCGCCAAAAAACTATGCAAATCACCACTGCCTCCTACATACAGAGCCGACCAGTGGCTGCTTAACTTTGCTGAAGCGGCGCTCCGTGAAAACATGATCAGCTTTAATCAGCTCCTCCTGCTCATTGTGTTTAAACATCTCGTCAGAGCTACAGAAGATTTGTGGATAGTTGTTCTGTTGTTGTGGACGAGACCATCGATGCCAGGGATTGTAGAGTCTGAATCATCGTAGGTTTATAATAACTTCTGATACTGTAAAATATTCTGGCCCCTAGTGGTGAAATAACTGATGTGTCCTTGCATCCATTTATTTTTGTGTAATCATTACGGTCTGGAATGATGTCATTAGAATAATTTAAATTAGGGTTTTTTAATTTAGGTTGATCAAAACTTAAACAATAAACCTGCTCAGATTCAGTAAATCATTGATCCCTGAGGGGAAATTGCTGCTCTCATACATATTTATATAACATATAAATAATTAAAAAGGAGCAGTTAGAATAATCTATGTCGGTACAACTTATATCTACCTATTAAATGTATCTTACTTTATTTTTGACATTCATTTTTGTTTAGTTATGGGTTTTTTTATTTATTAGTATTTATTTGGTTTCCTCACTGGAGTTAAAAACTAATAAAATGATACATATTTCTAAAAAAATAAAGTGGAAAACACGAATTTGGGAAAAAATGAAACAGATTTTACAGGGCCCTGTGTCAGGTGTGGCCAATCAAATCAACACTTCAGCATGGCAAAAATGGATTGAACTTGTGACGGTCAATGTCGAGATCATTTGAGGAATGCTGTTTCTCTCTTAGTTTTGTCGACACAAACAACCTACCCACCGGCCGTCTAGCTGCCATCCCACCCGGGAAGATGTGTTTCACTGTTGCTGTATCATATTGATCCTCTCGCTCCTATTTTCATGTCTGCCTTTCATGGCTTCCCAATAAGTGCATGGATATATGATTGATTTTGCCATTGCATGTCTCCTCACACTCATTATGAGGGAATTTGCAGGGGCCATTATAGGATCTGATAGCCGCGAGTGTTCACAAATCACTTTCCCATTGAACCGAAGGTAGATTCATGAGAATTCAGTCCAGATCATCCACCTGAGAGAAGGCCTATAAATGGATAATGTAGTTTTTTGTACATTTTATGTACTTTTTACAGTCTTAATACTCAATTTTGCTACTTTTAAGGAAAAATGCCAATATTTAGAGATAACCAAGCATTACTCCAGCAGTTCGTCTTTCTTCCTGTGTTTGCTTCCTGGACTCTACAGAAATCTCTTATTCAACACCATTCCTGCTCCCTCTGTTCCTAGCTGTGCCGTGACCTTTTTAGCTGCTGCCTAAACAGATTAGCTATTATTAAGAACTCTGCACCGCTGATGACTCTTTCATGAGGTAGGGCCCCCAGTCCCCTTGGGAATGGAGACTGAAGGATGCAGAGTTAGGTTGTGGGGTTAGGCTGCCATGTGGAGTACAGGGGAAATCGTATTCAAGCAGGAAGGCATATGATTTTAAGTTAGGGGTGTAAGAAATGGCAAAATAGATCAATAAATTGTGCCTGTTGCAGTAGTTTTCTGCATTCCGCTCAACATATACATTGAAAGAGTTTGCTGGTTTCAGAGGGAAGTGTGCACAGATTCTAAGTAAGGCCACTGCTAAAGTAATACATTATTAGTTTACGAGTAAATATACACATGTTTAAGAGGTTCAGAATGTGTATATATGTGTGTGTGTGTGTAAGACTACAAAAATATAAATGGACAACAAAGTTACTCAAAAACGATGCACAAAATTAGAGAAAAATATACAAAAAAGTACAGAATGACAGAAAATATCCAAATTGATTACAAAAATACAGAAAGTCTACACAAAAAACACAAAATTACAACAAAAATACACAAATGGACACTAAAAATACATACAAGTTACACCAAAAACTCTAAAATACAGCAAAAATTCACAAAATGACTCCTAAAACACAACAAACAACACAAATGGACTCCTACAACACACACAATTAAAGGACAATATACAGCAAATACACAGAATGACATAAATTATACAAAACAATTACAAAAATACAGAAAATCTACACCAAAAACACAAAATTACAACAAAAATACCCAAATGGACTCTAAAAATACACAAAAGTTACATCAAAAACTCCAAAATACAGCAACAATTCACAAACTGTTTTCTAAAACACACAAAACAAAAACAAAACCAAATAACATTAAAAATAACAACAAAAAAAAAAAACACAAACCTTTTGCTATTTCCCTTATTATTGCTCAGTTTAGTCATTATTCTAAATGCTAATATGAATGTTGATAATGTGGCCCTCAGAGCAGACAATTACTTTTTGTGGCCCCCGCTGTGAAAAACGTTGCCCTTATAACACTACATTTCAATAATCCATATTCCCAATAATTGACCATTTTGTCAACCCATGCAGCGTTGGTTGATCTAACATGATCTCATTTTGCAACTCAACAAACTTAGATCCCATCAAACAAAGAGGTGGACAGACACAAACGATAAATTATGCTAAAAGAGCATTTCCATTCAATTCACTGGTTTTTATTGATCCAGAAAAGTAATTAGGAAGAGTTATCACAAACATATCATGATATGTGTTCTTTGTTGGGTGCTTTTCAAAGTAATGCATTGACTCAAACGCAAACAATTTGACGTGGGAAATCAATTTTTTATTTATTGCTCGACGGTTGATTTAAATACCAATAACAGCAGCACTTGATGGTTCCTGGCTTTGCTTTCCCCACCTTTCTTCTTTTCTGTCTCCTGACCCTGCACCATTCATATCTGTGATATTACAAAAATGGAAAAAAGAGGAACTCAAGGTCACATTTCATCAATTGCTGTTATGTGCCACGGCATATTTCTTCCTTAAAATACCTTGACATTTTTGTTATGGGGCATTCTATCCCCCTCTCCTGATGAAATACACAGCTCAATCTATCTGTGGGGTGGGGGTGTGCGGGTGTGTTTTGGCCTGTGAAGCGGACTGATACCTCTTGTGCATGAAGGTGATGTACAATCTAGTAAATTGAAGCAGCATGTGGATTGGTATATCGATGGATCAATAAACTGATATACAGTGTTGGTTATGAGCTCTGTCAGGAGGTGTATGTCAGTGTTTTATGGACTGAGTTTAATGTTTTTTTTTTTTTTTTAATCTCCCTCCAATATATCTCTTCCCACTGGATGCAATTAACATTTACTGACATTCTAATGAACACTTTTCTATAATCCTTTGTGATTTCAAAATCATTGAAGCTTACAGTGAACAATAATAGGATTCCCTAACTGTTAAAGACACCCTCGACTATCTAAGCCCTGAAATGTCAGGTATGTGAATCGGTGATTTGCTCGCAAACTATGTGGTTATCTCCAAAGATTTGAAGATAAAAAAGTGTCTATTTTAGTCTGTAGCGTTTATGCATCGCTATGCCCCGTCGTCCATATATGTCAAACCTGTGATAGCCATTAGGTACAAGATAAAATCATAGCAGACGCATATTGAAGGGGAGAAACTTTCTAAAGCGAGCAGTGTAACTTAAAAAAAGTGGTGTTTTTAATTACCCCAGAGAAGAGGGGCTCGGGCATGGATTAAAATCAGTCTGTAACCAACGGCGACGACTAATCAGAAGGATGCAGTGCTCATTGATGTGACAGAGCTCCTGCCAGAGGGGGCAATATGGCCAGATTTACCCCTTCATTCTGACAACTGTAAAAGGTGCAGCACATATTGTTATAATGAGGACTAGACTGGCAGTCCTTTGTGTCCTTCAACGCGGCATGGAAAAGCTGGAAAGGGAGAAAAAAAAAATGCAACTAGAGGCAAAGTGAAAAATAGGTATTCTTGGTTTATGAGAATTCAGATTTTGGTGTAGAAAGATTTATTATGAGTGACAGTAAAAACAAAGTAATGTTTTTAACTAAAGGTGGGACAAGATATCATGATGTAGTGTCCTGTGTTCGGGTTACAGCAACAATATTACATTTTTTGGGTAGCAAAGTAAAGTAATGCACTACACTTATTATATTGGTATCAAAATTACTTTACTATTCCTGCTTTACTCGTGTTTTCCCACGTAT
The DNA here is from genome assembly GCF_900634775.1 of Gouania willdenowi. NCBI lineage: Eukaryota > Metazoa > Chordata > Actinopteri > Blenniiformes > Gobiesocidae > Gouania > Gouania willdenowi. The sequence goes on from NC_041044.1 coordinate 39,019,244, forward strand.
CGTCTGCTGTTACAGCGGAGCGGTAAAAGCAGACACACTGCAGTGCTGCCCTCATCCCCGGTGGAATGACTAAACTAGCTCAACCAGCTGGACGTCAGCATTAACAGAACATTTAAAAACAAGCATCAGGAGTTGTGGGCAGAGAGGATGTGCTGAGGTACGCACAGCTTTACAAACACGGGACGGTAAAAAACGTGCTTCAGGTGTCTGAGCTGACAGAGCTCAGCAGCTGCAGCCTTATGACCAAAAATGATCACAGAAAGCTACAGATGGACTGATATGCAGACGTGGAGCAGTGAGGAGGGGAGTTCATGTGTAGAGAGAAACTCTTCAGTTGAAAAACAGTCCGAATACAGTGAATTTACGTGAATCCAAGACAGAGTGTCAATCTCGCCTATCTGCATGTTCTGATCAGTTGAGTCGTTTGATTGACATCATCATCATCCAATAGAGTGTCACCTAATAACAGAGCCCCTTTTTTATTGGTTCAGGAAAGGTGCTAATCATGATTGCACCAAGCAGGCGGCATAAATACATGTATAGAGGGTTTTCACTGATGTCACTTTCTGAGCAGTAACCTGGATGCGTGGACATGTTGGAGGTAAGCGGATGTTGACACTACATGTTGGAGGCTCACAGAGGTGTACTCTGCGATGGATAAATCACAGAAAAGCTCCTCAAAATGCATTATAGATGCAAAGGCATACAGGGATGGACTTGGTCCACAGGAAAGGGCACGATGTTTGGAAAAAATACGGTTTATTGGTGGTGCAGATCCATACGAGTCGTCTTCCTCGTCTTGGATTAGTGACAACTCGGACAGTCTTCCATCTATTACGTATCCTGATATCGTCCAATACCTGGAATTCACCAAGCCCTGCCCAGTGGAAGATCTTAGATCTTATAGAAACTTGGAGGTCGGCTCCGGCTCTAGAGGCTTGCGTTAGCAACGGATATATATCGGCAGATAACTCAGTCAGTTCTAATAATTCCACAGTGAACCTGCAGCTCTACTCTAAAATAATATACGACTGCCGGGAAATCTTTGATTTAGGTAAATCAAGCAGTTATAGTCCGTCAGGTGCGACTACTCTGGACCTCGAACCTTGGATTGCTATGCCAGCTACATCCAGTGGCCTGCGAAGCAGCGGAGCCTCGTACCAGCGGTGTCCGCCAGCGGAGGAGACGTAAACTGTGTGATCAGAAGCAGGAGCGGGGCTAGCAACCAAGCTAAAAGCTAATCCTCAGAGAACACTGCTTCCTTCCACCCTGCGTTCTAATGTCTGCTCCCTGGAGAACAAACTGGACTACCTGAACAAGGATTTAAATGCAAGATGGGAGATGAGAGTGGCGGTGTTTGCATATACACCAATAACAACTGGTGCAACAACGGTGAGATAGTCTCATGTCAGTGCTCTCCTGATGTAGAACTACTGACTATAAAATGCAGATGTTGTTCTCCCTGATTGGTTATAACTTCCGGTAGTCTGATAAGACTCCACATGTTTTTCATGGTCTGACAGATTATTACAGCCAAAAACACGGCAATATTTCACCATTTCCTCTCAAAATTCGAGATTTGCTTGTGTGTGTGCTGTTTGTGAACATGCTGCTTATCTCCAAAATGGCGACTTCTGGATTGATGATGAGCCGTGAGGTAAAGGTTGTTTCTGTTGAAATCATGGAGGAAAGCAGAACAGCAGCAGTTAGCGTAGCGGGTAGCAGCACCTACAGGAGAACTTGCCTTCAACAAACAGGGCATGGGAGGATTACCATCCAGGGCACCTGAGGAGGTCAGAGAGAAGAGAAGGAGACAACGGTTAAAGTTCTGGTATGGACATTGAGACAGAGGCTCCGTTCAAAGCCAAGATGAGTTGCTACTCTTGGCTTATGAAAGACAAGGCAGGCCTTAGCTGTTAACTATATAAAAAAAGTTATCTTTTGGACAAATAACAGGTAAGCACATTTAAATTTTCTGATGTGCTGCTGATTCATAGGATGAGTTATGGTGTAAAAGTTTGTAAATATTTTGTATTTGTGACTTTTGTGTTCTGAAAGTTTAGTGTCCTTTGTGGCAAATTAGCACTGATTTTACGCTGTCCTTGGTGCTGAAACATGGCAGCTATCACTCAGAGTGAGAGAAGGATGTGCTCCGTAACGGATGATTGTCCGTGCTTCTTTAACGCTGATTCATCATTTTTTTTATTAAACATTTAGGTTAATCGTTGGTTTGTGTTGACGTGATATTATTGGCCCATTGAGTTAGCAATGGGCGCTTTAAGAGAATGTATTCTGTGACATTTTTGTCTTTCTCTTACTGCCGGAACAACACCCGGCGTTTGTTCCAGGACCTGATGATTTACAGATGAGGCACTGCATGTATACAATAAACAGATGGTTCATTCTATCTGTACATCTGACTGAACAACAGCAACAAAAACCTGAACATGTTGTTTTCCGTCTTTACACTCACTGTTCAGTCGTTTTGTTTTAAATTCTAATATTTCATGCAAGGCCTCCCATTATCACATATTTATATTGATGAATATTTACTTATCAGATAAAATGAATGAAGGTAACTATTGTATAGTTAACTTTTTATTTTTATTAATTTGCTGCTTTGACAACTGAATCTTTGTCCATGTATCTACATGGTAAAGTTACTTTTCAAATGCAGTAATGAGTAAAAGTAATCTGACTTCAATTTACAGAAGTCTGTAGTTATGATTTTTTTTTTTTTTTTTTTGAGTAACTACCCCAACACTGGTGGTGTAGAGGTTGTGGGTGGTTCACACTTGATCAAGTAGGGGACAATGTTTCCATTATAATTTCCAGCCTTTATTTAAAGCTGCTATCCGGAGTTTCTGAGAAACATCTCGATGTCCCGCCCTAAACAGCTACACTTCCTCCCACTGCCTCTCGCAATCTGCCACAAGCCACGCCTCTACTTTTCTGTACGCGCATCGTGGAACATAAGGTCACATTAATATAGGTGTATGGGTCAGGTAAGAGCCAAAATCATATTTACCTGTTGTGACGTGCGACCTTGTTTCCGTGCACAGTTCCGCATTCACTTATATTGACAGTCTCAAAAAACAGGAAGTGAAAACCTATTTGCTGGGCGCACTCGGTGATCGTTTCCATTTGTATAGGGGTCTATAGGATGAAGGAGGGACTTATATACATTAATGTATATGTATGACCACCGGCAGTAGACCCTAGTGAAAGACTAGTTAGGTATTTTTTTTTGCTTTTCAAAAGAATCATACATAAACATAGATTTCTCAGAAACTCTGGACATCAGCTTTAAGGTTGGTATTTATTTGATTTATGTGTGAAACACGTTTAACATGCATTTGTGTTCATAAAGCCTAAATCGGCAAATAATCTTAATAAGTACCAAAAAACTAAAGAGCACACATTTTCTCCAGAATTGAAACACAAAAAGTAACATAAAAAAAAAAAAAAGATAGAAATACCAGAAAAAAACAAGTAAGGACACTTGTTTGAAGGTAAGCCTGTGCTCTTTCTTATCTATATTTTTATTTATTTTATTAGAAATGTATTCTCCTTGTATTCAATGTTAGGGCATTTTCAGTGAAACAAGGAGCAATGAAATAGGCCTGAGCGTCTTTACTTGTTCACAACCTTGAAGAACTCCATATCAGTGTCTGCAGTGGGATTGCAAATGTTAGTTCTATGCATAAAAAGACAAAGACTGCAATTATCATAAGTACCCCCCCCTCGTGTATATCTTTGCTAAAGGATGACACCTGTAGTTAGATAAAGCAGGTATAATTTGGTTAGCGATGGCTGTGAAATGGTCCCACACCAAATTAGACATAAAAGTGTTTGTAGAATCCCATTCAATATTTGAGTTACATTTTCCTCTGTGTGTTCCCCATGAATTAATTATGCAGGCAGACACATTTGCACAGCCAATGCCTCTTTTGAATTTTCCTGTCTCTGAATCAGGCCAAATGTATAGCAACAGATACAGGGAGGATTATGTGTCTCTCGATGAAGCTGGATAAAATATCTAATTGAAAATGATGCTTGTAGCATCAATAGCTGCGCTACAGTGGTTTTGTTTTACAGCTAATCTTGTTTATCTGTTGAGGGAGCCACTGATTTCAAGTGTTATTAAAGATCTTCAGATTTAATTTCGGGAGAGAAGAAAATGAAAAGTAACAACAACAAGAAAAGAAATGACGTGGCATAACCTTTTTTTTTTTTTTTTACATTTTTCTTGCATTGTGTTTACAAAAAAAAAAAACACCAAATGACACAAAACACACAAATGCACACCACAATGTATGATGCAGAACCCTTTGATTTTGAGTTCAATGCGTATTGGAAACAGGTGAGAAAGGAAAAACTGAGAGGAAGATGTAGGAAGTCACTAAGTTTCTCTGTTTTACAATAATGTAACCCAAATAAGCAGAACCAAAACAAATTGAGGCCATCAATTGCCTCAAATTTTTAAAATTGATTTGACTTAAAAGTCAACATTTTATGGAACTTAAAAGATTGGATGACTGACTACATGTACTTTTTGATAATTAAATTAAATTAAAGTGCTATATGAATTAAGTTCACTTTTTAAAATAATCCCTATTTCAAACAACATAAATAACAGGACTATCATTCTTAGCATGCAATTACTTATTTTTATTATGCAGCACGTTCATTCGCATTGATTGACAGTCCTCGCTCTAGGAAGTCAAAGCCTATTGGCTGGGTGCACTCGGTCATCATTTCCATTTGTATAGGGGTCTATAGGATGAAGGAGGGACTTATATACATTAATGTATATGAATGACCACCAGCAGTAGACCATAGTGAAAGACTAGGTGGGTATTTTTTGCATTTCAAAATAATCATACATAAACATAGATTTCTCAGAAACACTGGATATTAGCTTTAAGTTGTGTTATTAAAGGTGCAGTCTGCAACTCTTATAAAAGTGACTTTTCGTCATATTTGCTAAAGCTGTCACTATATAAGGACAGCTTTACATCAAACTAGTAGTTAGTGTGGAAAAAAAAACAGGCTCATTGAGTCCCCCCTGCTGCTCCTGCAGCCTTTGGCAGAATTCAAGAATGCACCGCGACCGAGCAACAATCAGATCTAGGATTGTGTGTGATGGAATGTCTGACAGCTGTTGCTCACAGGCCCCGCCCCTTTCCCGGAGCTAGAGCTCCGTCTTTTTTACAGTGTATGGTCTGGAGGAGTAGAAGATGGAATTGGTGACTTTTCTGCTTGAAAGCTAATTACTGCTGTTTGATTTATATTATGTTTGATTTGTAATTGTTACACTAGAACTCTGTGGTGCATGTGTTGTTCATGTGCGCACAGTAGTCTCCGTTTGCTGTAAGTGACTCTGAGTTGTTGCTGCTGCTGAGGTGTGTGCACATTGAGAGAGAGAAGCACTGCAGTAATATGCTTTTAACAGAGCATGTTATATTACTGTTAGCTCCTCTGAGGGAGGGACTTTGGAAAGTTTGGAGGCAGGGCAAGAGAGCAGCAGGGAGGGAGGGAGGGGGAGAGAAGGATCTGAGAGTCTCGGACTGCACCTTTAATCTATTTAATTACTTTTTACGTTCTGGTTTACAGTGAAGGACTGCTATGCAAAGGCCAGGCAAACAATATAAAGTAGTGTTGCAGTGCTAGAGACCGGTCTCAAGTCCACTTTGATAATGTTTTACTCTTTCTTGGACTCTGTCTTGGACTGGCCAGACTTGGGAAATCCCACTAAACAAGCAGTTATTTGCAATTCTTCACCTTCATTAATGTGAAAATAAGGAGAAGCACTTGGAACTGTTCATGATTAATCAATGTAATTTGTCTTTAAACATTTACTGTTGGCACACTGATTGTTCTGCCTGCTTGGAATTATTTTCTATTGCCTTAGGTTTCAGACACCTGCAAACACTCAGGGTCAGATTCACAATGGTCTGAAATAAAGGGTGGTAATTCAGTTGCTTCCCTAAATCCTTTAGTGACACAGTTTCCTCACCTGCTGCACGGAATTCATCAAGGGCTCCATTCTCCCATGTGCGTAAGTCCAAAAAGCCATGCAGCTGCGCTGTTTTTGGCTGTGTGCTATTCTCCCCCTTTACATAAGTCAGTCGCTGCATGTCTTTATCTCAGTTACGCACTGTGGGTGGCGCAGCCCTGAAATGTGGGTGTTCCCATTCAAACCTGGCTTTACGCGCATTCGCCGGTGTGCGTAAGTCCTTTTCCTCTTGCGCGCTTCTAACCCTGGAATAAATGCAGTGCCCCGATAAGGAGAAACTTTATATTGCACTAGAAATATGGTCTTAGTTACATTTGAAGCCACACGGACTCGTGCGTCAGGCAGCAACATTTTATAATGTAGAAAACTCAATAGTCTTGTTCTTGGATAGTACGGTTTTGAGTAAAACACTTAGTTATAAAATGTTAAATCTAACGCTGTTGTGGTGGAGTGTATTTACCCTATAACGTTTATCAAATGTTGTCCATAAAGGGATATTTGTTAATTTATTGTATATAGAGAGGGTAGGAACTGGCTGTGGCTGAATCTACAGCCTACCGGTAGATAGGGAAATCCTGATTGTCTCAGCATTATTAGATCTGGGTTATTTTGGTGTTTTTAAGTGAAAGGGTCATTTTATTGTTTCCTAATTGGCCCAACTTTTTACATATAACAGCTGTTGTCAATTGAGTTGATAACAACATGATAGAAACAAGTATAACAATCCAGATGCTCCACTGTGATGAGTGTAGCAGATGGACAAGAGAAGGAAAAAGAAAGACTTGAAAGAATCATGGTAAAGTCTACGTCTAACAAAGGCTTTACGAAACCACAGGATTGTGAGTTAGCAACTTGCATCTGAATCAACACAAAGACTGACGGCTAGTTAATTAGCACCTTAGCACATCAAGGGCTGCTTTAGCCACATGTTTTCTGTAAAGTAACTTTATAACACGTGGTGACTGAGCATTTGAAGCCTTAGCACCAAAACTCTGGAACTCCCTACTCATGTCAATCCATTCTGCAAAACGTACATGTTCAGACAAGCCTATGGGTATTGTAAATAAGCAATTTTATCTCCCTGTTTTCAAAAATGTTGTGTGTTGGTTGTTGTTTTTCGGCTTAATTTTATGTAAAGCACTTTTGACCTCTGTCTGTAAAAAGTGATCTATGAATAAAGTTGACTTACTTACTTTACATTCCATTATTAATAAAAATAAATAAATAAAAACAATAATATAACAACAATATAACAAAAACCTAAACATCGGTTCAGGATCCCTCAGCAGCTGGACCTTGTAGTGTGTTCGGGACATCCCTAAGAGTAGTGCATATGTCATTATCTCCACCAAGGAGGTCATATTTTCACTGATTGATTGATTATGATTAAAGATAGTGATTATGGATTAGTTTAAAAAAAATCAAACATTTCTCTCCATCCTCTTTGGCTAAATACGAAATAAAAATTCATACCTCACCTTGTAATTGGTTGATCTTTATGAAATTCCAGTAGGGCTGCTCGATTACAGAAAAAAATAATAATCATGATTACTTTAGTCATAATTCAAATCACAATTATTCAAACAACTATTCGTCAACCAAAAAGTTATTTATTTTTGTGCAAAAAAATATAAACATAAATAAAATCCTTCAAACACTAAAATTAAGTATGTTCACTTTTGCACAAAATAAAACACTTCTTGCACGTGATGTGTCTTTGCTCTAGGTTTTCATCATCAAACCCAGAGTGTTCCCGTATAAGAGAATTTGACTTGCCTTGCTTGTTTACCAAGGGTTTTTGCTGCGTTTCTCCTGTCATGTTTCAAGACCACTAGCAACAACTTTCTTTGTGATGGGCTGCAGGCTAGCTTTGGCTTTGAGAGGGGCGAAGCGGAGGGGAGGAGCTTGCATGTGCATGGATTAAACAGCAAACTTTATTATTTGCAGATGTCCAAAATTGTGGCTTTGTTTTATTTAGCAAATAAAACATGTTAAAAAAAATAAATAATAATATATATATATATATATATATATATATATATCATTATTATTGATTTCGTTTTTTCTCAATTTTTGTAGTCGTTGGTGTAATAATTGAAATCATAATTGAATTTCGATTAATTGAGCAGCCCTAAATTCCAGTCAGTTATGTTGGGTTGCTTTCTCAATTACCCCGCCAATTTTAATCTGGATCAGAACCGGATTATGCACTTCATCTTGATTTTTCAAACCTACTGTATTCTAATTAATGGGGCAAGACATTTCTTCCAAACCTCTTTAATGTTAATGATCATGGTATCATGATTAGTATTACTGATCTAAATAACTGACAATATCTGTCAAAGCGGATATTCTGACCTTGAAGGAAGTTGGTGCTTTCTGAGTGCTGTTGTTTCAGTATTAATCATTTCTGCTAAGAAAGTAGTTTCTAGGAGAAAACCATTATCTTGTTCATTACGGTAAATTTGAAACTGAGAACATGTATTTTTAGGGCATCAGATTTTTTGTCAGGAATAACTTTTGTTTTATTTTGATCAGCACTTAAAGCTGGTTATAAAAATTATTTAAAAGATATAACGTCATACTGTCATGATTTCATGTTATACTTTTGGCCAATGGTTCAACTTTCATCACACACGTATTTGCAGTTGAGCAGATCATAAAATGGTTTTTACAATGTCCCAGTAACACGAACAACACAAAATGTATAGTTGATCACTTTTGTTTTAGAAATAGTTTAACTGTGTCAACGTTAGGGATAGACCGATATGGATTTTTTAGGGCCGATGCCGAAACCATTTTTTTTCCTATCAGCCTTAGCTGATGACCGATACGGACTGCCGATTTTCTTGAGCCGATCTTTGGAGCCGATCTACTTTTGCTTTCTCAAATTTACATCATAAAAATTACACAATGATGATAACAAATGGTTCTAGTCTAATTTTTTTTTATAAAGGAACATTTATTGAAATTAACCAATGTGAGGTAGAATGACACCAAGTAAAAATTATTCAACAAATAATAAAAACAGGGGATGTAGAACAAGAACAAGTAGAAAATAGTGAGACATCTCATGAAATATTATGAAAGAGAACTGTTCGTCCTTGTCCTGAAAATAGCTTTGACAAAAGTTGGCCTGACTGAACATATATTTTGTTAACATGATTATTGAGTATAAAGATATATATTTATAGTATTAAACACAAAGAAACCATGAATAATAGTCCATTCCAACACAACCCCAGAACAGAAATTAGCAGAGGAAAATGATGTGATGTCAGATGCGCATCAAGCAACAAACTCTTCAAGTTTCTGTTTTAAATTGCATCAACATTAACCAGAATAAATATTCAAACAAGTTGTAAACTGCTTCTCAAAGTTTTAAAAGCTACGCTTCTCAGTGCAGCGCTGAGTGAGAAGCAGATGGGAGAGAGAAAGAGAAACACACAGACATGCCAAACCTCCAGCCAGCTGCTCGTTAAATACAACAGTGAAAACAAGTTAAAGAGTTAAAAGATGCTTTGAAAGTTTAAAACTTACCGTTGGAGTTGAAGAGCTTTCTTCACGCTCTGTTAGTGGGGGGAGGGGCTCTGCAGCCTCCATCTCCAGCAACACGAGCACCCTGTGGCAGCCGCTCTGTATATAAAGTGGATTGGCGAATGTAGCAGTGCGCATCGGCTGATGCCGATACACGTAAAACGATGAATCGATAGATCACTAGTCAACGTGCAGGTTTATGTGTCCTTTATAGATTTTCCTGGTTAAAATGAGAAAATTGTTCTTGAGTAAAGAATATTATTGAGAGGTTCATAGAATTGTATCCAAGGACAACCCTTTCAACTTGTATAACTGCAGTATTTCAAGTTAATCATCTTACATTATCTCATTCTATGTCCAATCTAGGTTCACTCCTTTTTTTCCTATTTTCAAATCCAGTAAATATAACAACAAGCATGCAAGCATTTGAGTCCTGTTTAGCATTGTTGTGAGACTATTTTGACAGCACTGCCCACACACCTGGATTGTTTTTTATTTATTTTTTTTTTATTTTTATGTCATTGGCGTACATCAGAGCTGTTACAGCTGCGATGTGACAGCTATGGATGTATTGTTCATATTAAAACTCAGTCTTCAGTGAAGTCCTGCCTGAATTATTCTCCCTCCTACGAACAACAATGTTTTCACAAGTGCACAAAACATTCTGTCACGTCAAAAAGCCATATAACACGCTATTGCATCACAGAAAGGTAGCAAAGGTAGCTGCACTAAAAAAAAACACTTCAACAATTCTATCAAGATTCTCTGTATTGTAGATGAAAACATATATTCTTTCAAGTCGACAGAGTTATAAAGAAAACATGACTAGTGAGCAGCTGTAGACTCCATCTGCTCTGTGACTGGTCCAATTCCAGGGTTTGAGAACACTAATTGTGAAACATCTTTGACACCAACTCAAAAGATCTGTTGAAGCAACTGTTTCATCATCATTCATTTTAACCTTCAGACCTCTGCATATCTTATTCTGCACAAATCTTTCAACACAAAGTAGTAGTAGAGCTGCACATTTTATCCTGAAAAAAAGAAAAGAAAACACTGAAAACTACATTTTTGGCAAAACCAAAAAAGGTAATGTCGTAAATTATTTGTATTTTTATATTTTACAGTGACTGCATATGCCTTTATCAATGTCAATCATTTCCCACTGAGAATCTGTGTTGTTCTTTGAGACGTAAAGAAAAAAAAAAGATGTTGTGTTTTAGCCTGTTTTCATTCTCCTGGGCGATATGGACCAAAATTCTTATCTAAACTTTTTTTTTTCTCAAAATGGCGACATATGATATACATCTCGATACTTTTAAGTCAATATCGTCTTGCCAGAAAGACAATTCTGGGTTAAATATGCTGATGAAAAATGCCACACAATCACATTTATTAACAAACAACTGCATCATATGTGCAAATTTTGCCTTTTTCAGCATGTGTGAGTGAGTTCAGTAGTGTGACTTGTTTAGGTGAAGGTTTTTTCTGAGAAGTATTAAAAGCAGAGATTCCTAAAATGCAAAGATCCATTTAAAAAAATGAATAAAAAATTCAAAATCTGGTAAGTACTTTTAACGTATTCTTGCTGACAGACAAACAAAAAAATAAAAAAATAAGCGTCTGTGAAAATATTACCTCCTAGGCAGAGGTAAAAAGGACCGCAGTGATCAGTAAAGTCATTAAAAGTGTTGGGATGTGAGTAGTTTGTGGAGCTCTTTATGTGCTGAAGTGTCCCAGATTAATGCCACACCTTTCGGCGCAACAAGAAGTCACACATCTGCTGTATATGAGAAGTGATGTTTCCTTACACATCATTAACAGTCTTTGTTTTATCATTTAACAATAATACATTTGTATAAACTTCAGTGTTCTGCCTAGATAGTCCCGAAAGATGCGTTTGTTTCCCTCGCTTACAGTACATCATATATATATTTTTTTACTACAAGAATAGTAGTAGTAGTAGTAGTAGTAGTAATACAACAGTATATCATATATGATGGCAGTCAGTTTAAATCACAAATCATTGAAATAACTCTCTTTTCCAAAATCCTGCAATTCTCCACAAAATTTCCCCAAAATAAATTAAAAATTGTCCAAGATCAAGAAAATGTAAAGCCGTGCGAGACGCAATTAAATTAAATTAAAGATGCAGTGTCTGCCTCATAGATAAATAAAAAATATAAAATAAACAATAAATCAAAGAATGTTTGCTTGAAAAATGATGCAAAATGTTGAAATTTCCGCTCAAATTGCTGTTTTGACCTCCTGTAAACAATCTGTGATGTTGTGTTTGGCCCATTGCATTGTGGGATGTGGAGTACCGTAGACGGATGCATCTTGGATTCATTGATCCATGAAGTCTACACTATGCCTTTATTTGATTAAGATAATTTAATTAAATGAAGGTTAAGGTGTACTTATATATCATTTTCACATGGAACTAGGGCACATCAATAGTAAAATAATGTTCAAATCTGTAGCCCTCTTTCAATCAAACTAGTCTGTATTTGGCCCCTGAACTTTAAAGACATAATAGATTAGACTTGGTTGAATAAAAGTTGACCTAATCACAAATTTGGTCAAACTGTATTTGATCTTCAGTGAGTGAAATTTGTGACCTAAAAGTTGACCTTCCTCTTGTGTTCGCTTTCTGTTAGCATCTATTATGATATTGGGTCCAAAATCAGCTGTAAAATACATTAAGGCAAGGAAAATTTATTTGTATAGCTCATTTCATACACAAGGCAACTCAATGTGCTTTACATGACAAAACATTCATTTGTTTAAAATCAATAAGAACATTTAAAATCATCAGTAAAATCAACTCAAATCATCAACAAACACATGACATCAACAACATGACCAACAATCTCTCTCTCAATCATACGCAGTAGAGAAAAAAAGTGCCTTTAACTTTGATGTAAAAATGTTCACATGTGATGCTGACTTCAGCTTTGCTGGCAGTTTGTTCCACTTCTTTGCAGCATAACAACTAAAAGCAGCATCACCAGGTTTACTGTGAACTCTGGGCTCCACTATCTGACCTGTGTCCATAGATCTGAGAGACAACAATGACTAACATGTCACTGATGTATTCTGGACCAAACCCATTCACACATTTATACACCAGCAGCAGAACTTTAAAGTCTATTCTAAGGCTGACTGGGAGCCAGAGTAAAGACTTTAAAACTGGAGTAATGTGCTCTGACCTCTTTGTTCTGGTTAAGACCTGAGCTGCAGCGTTCTGAACCAGCTGTAGATGTTTGATGCTCTTTTGGGGGATTCCTGTCAGAAGACCATTACAATAGTCCAGTCTGCTGGAGATAAAATCATGGACCAGTTTCTCCTGATCTTTTTGAGTCATTAAACCTTGCACTCTGATGATGTTCTTTAGGTGGTAGAAGCTGTTTTTATGATAGATTTGAGCAGACTACTGAATGTATGATCTGAGTCAATCAGAACACCAAGGTTTTTGACTTGGTCTTTAGCTTTTAAAGATCGAGACTCAAGATAATTGCTGACAGCAGTCCTCTTTTCTTTGTTACCAAAGACAATCACCTCCATCTTGTCATGGTTTAGTTGAAGGAAGTAAAAGTTGAAGTTAAAAACAAATGTCAACTGTATTTTCTAATTTATTTCTCTATTATTGATTACCTTATTAGGTTTCCTAATGAATTAAAATCTAGGTTTTAATATTTTTGGCATGGGCTTTTGAGCCTTTTTTGTGTCAGTTTACGTCTCAATTTCATTGATGTGTAGAACTGGTCATAGAACTGTAACATGGTTCGCCAGTTTTGCGTTAAATTATAACTGGCAATTTTGATGCAATTGTCATGGAAATTAAAATTACAAAGTCAATTATCTAAACTCAATTACAATTGAATTGCGATTAAGACATCAACAGATTTTTACAATTGCATTTCCGACAGAATTGTTATTATTTATCAAATTATGCAATTACAGTTAAAAAGTACCCCAATCCTAACCCAACCTATCCCCACTAGATCCCCCCACCTAACCTAAAAAATGCCAACATAGCTCCAAAGGTGCCATAGTTCAACAAACGACACTCAATAACAGCTTAACCCTCTGGGGCCGACGGACGCTCCAGCGCATCCTGATCACATGATTGTTTTGAAAGAGCCGATAGCAGCAAAACGCAGTCTTTAAATCATGTTGATAGGCCAAATAAAAGAGGAGTTATGAGGGAAAATGTCCACGTGTTTTTCTGACATTTTCTTGAGCTGTCAGTGCAGGTTCTGTGCAGGAAGACGCTGCACAGCGCGTCTAAAAAAAGCGAAAGTGCTGTGCAGCAAGAAAGAACAACACTGAAGCGACACGTTATAGCTTTTTCCTATTGGTTGAGAAGAAGAACGCCATCGTCCAATCAAAACGTTCACATATAGCGGTCATTTTGTTTTCAAGTGACAGGTAAACATAGACGCACAAACAGAGACAGAGAAGGTGACTTGAGAGATTTGAGATAATAGCGATTATTACTGTGGTGTGACTGTTTAGTTAGTGTGTAGTGAGTGAGAATGGAGTGTAGTGTAGTGTCTAGTATATTTGTTTTATATTGTTTTATATCACCACAATGAGGCACAAAGAATTTGTCTTTCCCTGTATTTGTGATTCATACTTTTGTTGTAAATAGTTGTACAAAATCACTTGAGACATTGCTCTATTCATTTTGAAATATATTGTTTACATTTGCTATACAAGCAATAAAAATGATTTGTTAAAAATGTTAGTAAAAAAATCTAACTTTTTCCTCATCAAATTTTAGTTTTTGTAGTGGTTTTAGATCCACTGTGTTAATACAGTATGCTTTATTAAATACAATTTCAGTCACATTTGGGAGGTTCTCCTGAAAAAAAGGATACCAAACAAGCAAGATTTATGAATTTCCTTATATAAAATATACAGGTAAAATCAAACGCAGTGAAAAAACAGCAAAAACGCCTTAGACCCCAGAGGGTTAATGACAGCCTTCATGACACACAATTCATGCTAATGACAGCGTAACATCAGCCTTATGTATAAAACTTCAGGTAAAGTGTTACTGGGGGTTTTCTTGAAAGGGTTGAAAAGTTTGGCCATTTCTCTGCGCTCACACCAGGGAACATGAGTGGAACCAACAACAGGAAAACCACAAACACTCAAATGGTTCACTCGTCTCTGAAAGCACTTTTAAATGTTTCACGGCAGTCGATAAACCGTCCAATAAGTAGTCCTTAAACTCCGCTTCTCAAGGTGAATAATCAAATCACAAGGTCGGCAAGCTGGTTCCATACTTGACACCTTGAATATTTGTCAATGGCTTTTTTATTTGCTCAGAAGAAGCAGAAAGAATTGCCGTTCACAGACACTTTTGAGCTCACAGTTTTGTTTGATAGGTTAAGCTAATGCATTTTCCCCTCCCCTCTTGCCTCATTATTGCCTCATCTTCCACTCTGTTTTATGTTTCAGACATCGCCCTCTTTCCTTGGAATGTGACTCTTCCTCTTCCTGCCTTTATCTCTTTCTCTCTCTCTCTCTCTCTCTCAGGGTTTTCACAGAGGGGCCATTTTTGCTCTACCTCTACCGAGTAGACTTTGATGTGGGTTGACAATGTGACTTGTGCCTCTGCTACATTTAATCTTATTAGCTAGTTAACCATGTCACCGACGTGTGACCCACTGACAGAAAAGAGTGTTTCCGTGGCTGTAGCTCTCTGGCTTCCCCTGTTCTCTCTCTCTCTCTTTGTCTATGATAGTCTAGCCTTGGGACTGAGGGGAAGTGGAGAGCACAGGCTCTCAAGAGACTTCTCTGCATGTGAATGTGAGTAAATGTGCATATGTGTTAGCAGGAGACTGAGTGGGAAATGATCATTAGTAATTTGTTTTTTATTAGTATTCTGAAGCACTTCCTTTTCAAATTTTCACCTTGTAATTATCACTTCATATCGCAGTTAGCAAAACAAATATAAATTGTTCAAAAGATTGTTATACAGTGAGGGTGAGATGTGAAGTTGTAGAATATATTGTGCTTATTATGTTGTGTAATCAAGCCAGTATAGTGACAAGTGTGAAGCTTAGCTATAATGGTGGTGACTGTGGACAGGGGGAATGAGTGAATGGTAGTACCTAAAGGTATTTGGGATTAACGTGTCTAAAGTTAAGCCCAGTATGAGTTTTATCCCACATCCCAAGGCGTGCCAGTGCATCGTATACCAGTATATGTGTAAAAACCGTTACCGCAAACCCAGGAACTGCCCCGGGCCCGCAGATGCAGCCAGGCCAGCAGAAAGAGTGGGGGCCAGGGAGCCCCAGGCCACCCCCCCACGGCCGAGCAACCCCCAGACACACCCAAGATCCCAGGCCGAGAGGCAGCCACCGCCCCTCACACACACATCCGAGGAACCCCCAAGCAGCTGAGCACCCAGCGACGGGGCAATGCCCCCCCCCCCGGCGCAAGTGCGACCGGTGGCCGCCACCGCGGGAGAGAGGCACCCCAACGGCACACAACCTATGTGGAGCAACAGCCCCCAGCCAAAGGCGCAGAACCCACCCGCCAGCCCGCAGATAGCAGGACAGACCTACCAAGTGGCCGGTGCCGACCTCAACCACCAGAACAGCTAGAGCCGCCCCCCTGCAAAGAGCACCACATTTAAAAAATGTATTTAAAATATAAAAAAATAAAGACAAAAGCCATTCTAAATTAGCTTTTATTTTGTTACTTCTGGTGAATTTGCATTTTAGCTAAATATTTTGTGTCACCCGCGACATTTAGATTTAACATTTACCATTTAGCATTTAGATTTAACATTTACCATTTAGCATTTAGATTTAACATTTACCATTTAGATTTAACATTTACATTTACATTTATCATTTATATTGAAATTTAACATTTAGATTTACTATTTATTTTTAAATGTAACAATTTCATTTAATATGTGACATTTAGATTTAATATGTAACAACATTTAGATTTAATATATAACATTTACAATCAACATTTACATTTAAATGTAATATTTAGATTTAATATTTAACATTTAGATTTAATATTTAACATTTAGATTCAATAGCAAACATTTTGATTTACTGTATCATCATTTCATGAGAAAAGTACATATCACAAATTTCAAAAATATTGCTGTAAATATGGTAAAAAGGAACTAAAAAAATGAAAAGAATCACATTTTTTAATTGTGTTTTGTTGCATGAGAAGTTGACATTAGGGTGTGTAAGTGTGTGTGTAGCTCTTAATTACAGCTGACAGTAAAAAAAAAAAACCCATGTACAATTTTTAAATTGAAATATAAAAACAGTTTAAGTATTTTCATTTGCCTTTAGAGAAGGAAGTTTATTTTGAAAGGTTTCTAAACGCATTTCCTGTTGTGATAATAAACATACCTAAAATATACTTTAACAGGTGACAAAGTCAAAGGTGTTTAGCTCCATTCGAAAGTGGCAACAAGGTATTATGTCAGGTATTTATGTTGTGATTTGAGGTTTGTGTTTATGGATAATTTTGTATCTATGAAATTTCTGAAATTCAACTGAATAGTAGTGGTTCGTTATGGAGTAGCCAATCAACACTCACTTCTGTGTTTTCTGTTCATCTATCAAGTCGTTTGGATGTTACTTTATTGTTCGGATCGATGGTGATAAAACTCAACAAAAATAATGAATCTCACCAAATGGTCAACAATAATTCATCAGTTTTGGTTTTTCACATCAGTTGACAAGTTGGCTACAAGCAAGACGATACATTTCCCATAGGTTTCTGGTAAGTTTGCTAGCCTTTGACCCAAACCGCCTTCACCCCAAAAACCTGCATGAGAAGTTGACATTGGTGTGTGTGTGTGTGTGTGTGTAGATGTGGAAATGAATGCACGGAGAAGAACATAAAAGCTCTTCATTGAAGCTGATTTCAGGAGGAAGGTTTTGAAGATTTGGGAGAAGTACAAGACGTGTTGCAAATGGGGAAGATAGGAGAGTAAAAACCATACTCGTACACTTACAAAGCAATGGAGACTATAAGGTAGCGAGTCTATGAGCATGAGGTTTTAGTATTAAGGTTAAAAAACAAACACTCTCATTTTGTTAAGTCTTTTGGCCCTGTTTTCGTACCTCCACAGGTCTTGAAGAGTCGTTCTGAGTTGTCAGAAAGAGTCTGTCTAACAGCAGCAGATGCCCCCCATGGCTTATTCGAAGTGTCAGTCTGGAGATGTCTTATGTCAAAGAGAACAAATGATAGATTTGAAGGTCAAAAAATAGGCAAATGAGTGGCAGTTTAAAGAAGAGAACGAAAGAAGACTAAATATTTACAGAACGTCGGTTGAGTTGTGTCATAAGAAAGACATTGACGTCATGTTTATAATGGGCAGATGGCAAATTTGCTTTGTGTTTTTCTGGTAAATTGACAGTTTGCAGAAACCTTTCTTTTTTCTCTCGCACAAATATAACCCTGAGCATCCCTCAAGCCATTGTTGACCTGTGTCCACTCTGTTTACAGCAACCTCTAAATTGATGTCTCTTCTAACTCATCATTTGCCTACTACATGGACCCAAAAGCAAACACTTTGGGTTATTTCCGTTGTGCCCCCCCCCCTCCTCAGGTGTTTAGTGTTTGATTAACCCTGCCGTGGAGGTTGATCTCTTTCTGATTACTCTTGATGTTTGGTTTTCACTCCAAACGCAACCTTTGCATAAACACCGGCTTCTCGTTCTTTTAGAAGGTCCGTGTCATGTCCTTATTTGTGTGTAAACATCTCTGTTTGGGTAATTCTGTCAGGTTTTGGAGTGGTTATTGATATCCCTCTGAGCTTTGTTTGAATGTGATAGCTTTTGCCTGGCGGGCTAGCATTTTAAATGATTTGCGCCCCGCGAAGTCGTGTTTATTTTTGTCAACAATTACATCAGACCAATCAGTTGTGGTCACAGCGAGGCCGTCATTTCAGCTGTGCCAACAACGGCTATCATCTCTGGCTGTCACACTGATTGTGAGTCTTATCACTCAATCTTTTCCGACAGTCATTACATTGGGATCGTACTGTGAAGAACATATGGAGCCTAACTCTCTTCTACACTGTTTAAAATTAGAGCGAAAGGAGAACATTGTTCATTATCTCTCTATAAAAGCAAGGAACGTCTGTGTGTGTGTGTGTGTGTGTGTGTGTGTGTGTGTGTGTGTGTGTGTGTGTGTGTGTGTGTGTGTGTGTGTGTGTGTGTGTGTGTGTGTGTGTGTGTGTGTGTGTGTGTGTGTGTGTGTGTGTGTGTGTGATGCAGTGCCTGTTCGACCTGAGACTTTTTGAAAAGCATACACATGGCCCCATGATGTGCATTTATTATTTTGGACTTATTTGGTGTTGCAAAACATTTAATTTCCTTTTATTTTGAGATTACGGCTCCGAATTTCGATCGTGTCACGGTACTTCCGGTTCCGGTTTAAGACGTCACTGTGTTGCTCTTTGCAGATTTAAAAAAGGTCAATATTAAAAATGTTTTTGTACTGCTAAAAGTTATTCAAGTGTGTTGCAAAACGTTTATTTTCATTTTATTTTGAACGCGGGTTAGAAGCCGGGCGGGAGCACACAATAGTTCCCGGAAGTTATTGGCAGGTCAGGCAATTTGAATCCATTGATTCCGAGTGACATAACTCAGATTTTAGGTACTTTGTCGTCAATAACTGCATTGAGTTATGGACGGGACATGAGAGGGGGAAGGGACTTCTGAACCGCACACAGTCGTTTAGAGAGAGAGTTGCAACAACAAAAATTCAAAATAGACTCAAATAGTTCCCGGAAGTTATTGGCGGGCAATGGCAGCGGCTGTGGTTAAAGCAAACTGCAAATCATGCACATTTCTCCTCAAACACGGCATTATAAACGCTGATATTTCCACCACGTGTTTTATAACCAATTGCAAACCTTGGACATACATCACAAGGATCAGTTTAGAGAGAGAGTTGTCACAACGGCAATTCGAAATACATTCAACTACTTCAGTTACAGTGGCTGTGCTCAAAGCGAACAGCAAAACATGCACTGTTCTCCGAGAACAGGTCATTATAAACACTGATATTTTCACCATATGTTTAGAACCTAATGCTCACCTTGGATGTATATGACATGTTTGTGTGTAATTAATTTTCCCACTTTTCCTTGCCGATGGAGGGTCTAAGGCAGGGATGCTATGTTACATCACATCTGGCCTGTGGTTGATATGAGAGAGCATTTTTTTAATTTATTATTTAGATCTAATGTTTTATTTTTTTTGTGTCCACCAGCACACAAAATGTGAAATTAAACCACCCAGTTGTTTGTTTGTGGTCTGTGTAAGTCTTTTAACACAGAGAAAATTGCTCCTTTTCAAATTTTCTACATTTGTGACGTCGCACGTAAAATCGGGAATCAGTGTTGCCAGATCAGAAGGACAATTTCCAGCCTAATACAGCTGAGCTATATTGGTGAAAGTTAAAAGGTGTCTGGCTTTGACAAGTGAAATGCAGATGAAGAAGTCTTGTCTCCCCATTTATCATAATCATGTGTGATATGGGTGGGAGGGAATGAAAGAGGTTGGGGTTGACTGATGTAGGCTAGTCCCATAGGCCTGGGTGTGTGGAAATGTGGGTTAGAGTTTACTGGTGATGACTGGCAAAGTTAATGTGCCATCTGTTATTGAGCTAACGTAATGTTTTATGATTGGTCATATTTGGCAATTTTTTCAAGAACCTTTTTGTTTTAATAATTCCTACTGGATATTCAGTCACTTGGTCTATTGTTGGATTACGTTATTCTGGCACTTACTTTCTGTTACTCGTTTAGGCCTACTTATGCCAAATTATGCATTGGCATGTTTTAATGTGCAAGCCTTCAATAAATATGATCAAAGTAATTTAGATTTTACACTTGTGTTATTTATAGGAAATGTGTTTTGTTTATTTTGTTGCATTTCTAATTTATAAATGTAGGCTATTTGCATGGATTGGAAAATCTTACGTTTTTAGAGGGTAACTTGCTTAAGGCTGCCATGTACTGTAATTGTAGGCCTCATTGTGAGGCTATTGTGGTGCCAATGCAATTTCTTTTTGATGTGTTGGCCTTCATGAATAATTTCAAGCAGCATATCCATGTGTTGAGTCAGTGTTTGGTCTTTCAGGCTGAAAGTGTAATAATGCACTCTGAGGTCTCACTTGAAAAAAATTTGGCCTCCTGATCAATTTCACCCTGGCACCCCTGGTCAGAGGACAGAGGATGGCATTTATTAACTATTTGCTTAAGTCCAGCGAACACTGGTGCACACTTTATTTATCAATTTATCATGCGCATGTCCCATAGAATTAAACCAGGAAAATTGCACATGCTATTTTACTTTGTACTACAGAGTACAGAGTATTTACACCTCTTTGTACATCCAACCTACAAACACATACTCATTTGGCCATAATTGACAACTCTACTTAGCTCCCACTATATGAATACATACTTCTGACGGGCACTGTATTAGTATAATCAATTTTAAGATTGAAAGGTAGTCCATTTTTCATGTACTTCCTTATGATAACTTCCTGTAACTCTGAAATAGCAAATCATTTCTTTCTTTCTTTTTTACCCATTTTTTTTTTTTTTTTTTTTTTTTTTTCCCTCGACAGTAATGACCCAATTTTCTCTGACCACTTCTTTGGAGGACCAGGTTGATAGGTAATCGGATTTGATTGACTCCATTAGTTCCAGAGTGCCTGCTGAATTCGCTTGATTATATTGCTTCTGTCAGCCAAGGTCCTCAACATATTCTCTTTTTGTCGTTCAAAGAGCAAATGGAGGTGGGGTGGGGGGTGGAAATGTGCTCAAAGTGACAGCCGTAATAATTTTATCTTTTCATCACAGGGCTTTGCTGGTTCATTGCTCTGTTTTATAGTAAATTATGAGGCTTGCCTGACTATCGAATAGCTGTTCAACTGAAAACAAAACTTCTTTTCACTAGTACTGCACTTGGATTTAAAAGTCCAGTTTTATGCTATTTTTCACCCATCTCCATTTGTCCTAAGAACCCCAACAACCTATTATTTGAGGTTTATTTTCCCAAACTCACCTGTACATTACAGTAACACACATGGCTATTTAAGCAGCTATTGTGATTGTGAGTCAGACAAACACTGTTTCATTGTGTGTATGCGGCAGCAGCAGCGGAGTCAATCAGCTATTTTCAGAATCACTCACCACAGCTGCTACGTCGCTTTCTTCTCCTCCTCTCCTCTCCTAACCACAGTAATAGTCGATTTACCGTGATAATCATTTGTTTTGTCCAACCGCTGCATCGCATTGGGTTGCAAACACGTCAGATCAAGTCAAAGGCAATACGAGGCGATATAACGGCTACCAAAAATTAAACTGCTCCAGAGGAAGAGTTTCCGCCTGCCAATGTCCACGAGAGGGGAAAATCCAACTCATCCGTTTGGAGCTGACTTTTTAAAAAATGTGTAATAACAAGGGAGGGAGAAAACAGAACTTGTTCAACTTTGGCCCTCTGAATGAGGCTAAAGGAATGTATATCACTGTAGCAAAACCATCATAAAGTGTTTTGTTCATAATACTGCCCCTTTAGCTGCATCGCTTTATGAATTATTTCACCAATCGGAAACAAAATGTTTAGGTGAAATATTAGGATTATGTTGGATTGATGTAATCCCACTGTTGGAGGGAAGAAGGCCAAAACACAGGTTTGCCACTAAAATGCATCAGCAGGATAAGAAAATGGCTGAAAATGGGAAATACCAAAGAGAAAAGCTTTATCTCCCATTAGAACATACAGTAGGTCCCACCAATGGGACAGGGAAACAGTGGGTATTGTTTTAATCCTGACAGTGGGAACCTTCTAATCCCTTGTTGCGGACATCACAACAACCCGTTGGTGTTTCTGTCTTTTGTTTCCG
Source organism: Gouania willdenowi (assembly GCF_900634775.1). NCBI lineage: Eukaryota > Metazoa > Chordata > Actinopteri > Blenniiformes > Gobiesocidae > Gouania > Gouania willdenowi. The sequence continues at coordinate 39,041,727 of NC_041044.1, forward strand.
GGGCTAATCCCTGGATTGCTCGCCCTCAGGTTTTCTGGTGTTGCATCGATGATATTGTTAAATGAGCTTTTAGTTTTTTAACAACCAAAGGACACCCACATACTCCTGATCTCACATGCCTGACAAGTCACCCACTTCAGACCTCAATTATCAGGAGATTTCAAACAAAGCCTGCATTTAGAGGTGCTGATAGGCTGTGAATTAGTTACAAACGTAGGCGATACTATTCTTTAAAACAGAAGAAAGTGGTTTTACATGGTCTTTCACAGGGAGTTATGCCAAATGGTTAAAAAAAAGGTAAATATCTTCTGTTTTGTAACAAAAACAAAGAAATAATCGAGAAAATGGATAGAAATAGATGCAGATGTTTTTGTTTTTTTTTTTGGTAAAAAAAACAATAAAAAAACAACAACATTGATGATAATGTATATTTGCATAAAATGTGATCAACAATAATCAATTTATTATTATTATTATTTTTGGAAAATAGGTATCATTTAGGTAGCTAAACTTACAAAAAAAGAACTTGCACTTTTATTTAATTTCAACTTTATTTCAGACCAATTTAGTCCCTATCAAAGAGGTACAAACAATAATAAGTACAATATATTCCCAATACCTCCATTAACAGGAGAAATATCTTGTCACTTAATGTAGCCTCAACCAATACCTAGATCAACTCATGTTTCAAATTAGATAACCTTAAAAAATGATGTTTGTATTGTAGCACAACTTTACAAAAGACAGATCAAATCCATTCGGTTTGAATGCACATGTTATTAATGCAGCTTTTCAGAACTTTCATTCATATTTAAAAGGATAACTGTGGTGAACTTGAATTGCAAGCTCTACCAAAAGATAATGTAAAATACTAGATGTTAAAGGTGCAGTCCGCAACTTCCAGATCCCTCTCTCCCTCTCCCTCCCCGGTGCTCTCTTGCTCTGCCTCCAAACTTCCCAAAGTCCCTCCCTCAGAGGAGCTAACAAGCGAACGTTAGTCCGACAGCAACATCACAGTAATATAACATGCTCTGTTAAAAGCATATTTTTTGTACTTTTCTACTTCTCTCTCTCAATGTGCACACACCTCAGCAGCAGCAGCAGCATCAACACGTGTCACTTGCAGCTGCCCCATGGATGCACATGAACAACACATGCACTACAGAGCTCTAGTGTAACAATCACACTAATTCCATCTTCTACTCCTCCAGACCATACACTGTAAAAGAAGACGGTGCTCCAGCCCAGGAAAGGGGCGGGGCCTGTGAGCAACAGCTGTCAGTCCATTAAACACAAACTTGGATCTGATTGGTTCTTTTTGCTCGGTCGCAGTGCATTCTGGCAATCTGCCAAAAGCTGCAGGAGCAGCAGGCGGCAGGACTCAATGAGCCTGTTTTTTTTCACACAAACTCCTAGTTTGTTGTATAGCTGTCCTTACATAGTAACAGCTTTAGCAAATATGACAAAAAGTCACTTTTATAAGAGTTGCAGACTGCACCTTTAAGGAAGATACTTTTTGGCCCAATCTCACCAAGTTCGTGGGCTGATAGTGACGCAACAAATTAGTATGGAATACGCTTTTGTACTTAATTTTTCCTCTTTGGAATCAGTAGAATATCCTCTCAATCTCATGCAGTCTCTTACCTGTTTGCCCGTGATTAATCAGAGCAATATTTTATTCATTTTGATGGCAATAATTCCCATGTTTCCATCAGAATTCTAGCAGGTAAAGAAAACTTCACCTCACTGAAGCCAAATGAAAACAGCAGCCACGCAATTCTGCTATTCCATCTTTGAGGCTTACTGTCATCAGCGGCTTTTGAGGATTCAGCTGCTTTAATCCTCCGATGAACACCATATGGAAGCAAACACTAAATAGAATTCTTGTCTTGGAAAATGTAAAGCAACAGAATGCAACCTCGCTGTGCCATTCTAACACCTTAGGGTCAAGGGATGACGCTGATGGCTTTACAAATTGATTTGAGAATGTGCACGGGCGCAAAAATACCTGAATCCACTTTGCTTTCTTGTGAGGATAGTCTCGCATCACTTTGCCTGGTGGCTTAAAGTTATGATGTCGGTTGGGTCATGATGGTTTATGGGATTAGGCCCCTGGAGGAAGTCAGAAGCTCTTTAAAGCCACAACATAACAGCAGCTAAATTTAATTGAGATTGCAAGTGGGTGCAATAATAATGATTGTTCTAATCATAAAAGGCAAGGGGCCACTACACACTTTAGTGTTGTTCTGAGTCCTAACTAAAGAAAATGAGAGGCAATTAGAATCAGAATCAGCTTTATTGGCCAGGTATGTTTAACACATGTTTAAATTTGGTAGACCATGCTCTCTCTGTTATGTTAACATTAAATAATAGCAATCAACTATAAATATAAACAAGTTAAAGACTAATATGTACAAAACTAAACAAGATCATAGTGCAGTGGTGAGTCGTGCAAAAGGATGATGAAGTAAACATGAGGCAGTTTAATGATGACACGTGTGTAAAAAAAACAGATATGATCAAGGGTGGACTGGCCATCTGGCATACCAGGCAAGGTCCCCGTCCGGTCCGCTGCGTTTTTCGTTTTTTTTTTACGAGCGAATGGAGGCAGACATGGTAACAGGTGGCCAAAAATGGTCCAAAAGTGGCAACAATGTGCCAAGAAAAGAGTGTAAAGTGACTAAAATGGGCCAAAAGTAGTCACGATTGGCCAAAAAAAATGGGCAAATGAAGAGGAAGTAGGTAATATGTATGAGAAAAATGTGGCAAACGATAGTGAAAAAGTGCAAAAATGTGGGACAAAAAGGGGCAAAATATAGGGGGGAAAAGGCTACGTTATTTTTTTTTTTTTCTTTTAATGAGAAAATGGAGACAGAGATAGTAACAAAATGCCAAAAATGGTCCAAATGTGGCAAAAAAATAGTGAAAAGTGATTAAAATGGGCCAAAAGCTGACCCGAATGGGCAAATGAAGAGGAACCAGGTGGGATGTAATGGCAAAGGCAATGGCAAAAATGTGATATTTATTGGGCAAAAGTTTGCTTATTTGGATAGAAAGCGGCTAAAAAAAATCAAATAAAGTACAAAAAATTTAGTTTTTAATGGCAAAAGCAGCTAAAGTCTGAAAAAAGTGTCAGAATTTTTTGAGAAGCGGAAAAAATGGGACAAAGGACGTTGCAAAATGGCCAAAGTCCCCCCATTCTTTCGGTTTTCAGGGGGAATAATAATTAAAATTAAAATGAAGACATAAAAAGCCACATGTTGAGAATCACTGACTTAATAACGGCTTCTATTCAGTGTTGCTGATAATGTAGTGGGCTGGTCTGGACAGAAAATACTTGGATATGATGGAAATTTCAAACACCTGTTGGTGAAATCCAGAGTGTTCTCCTGACAGCTGTGTGCGACTCGTCTCCAGTAGCTCAGCTAAAGAGACAAGCAGATACGGCACAATAAAGCACGTCTTCCAACGTGCCATTCGTCTATATTGTGACACGGACGCCCACGTACCTCCCAGATCTGCCTGAGAACTCCCGAGCGGCACTGGATCAAGTCATCTTTGAGAGGAAAATTACTGGGAATGCTTAACAGACTTCGCCGAGCAGCGTTCCATCTTCATTATCCGTTCTCGGGAGTGTGTGTACGTCTTCCTGCTCCAAGTCGTTTTCATCCTTTTTTGTAGCGTTTCAAAGCTTTGAGATGCCATTACTCCAATTTCAGCAAAGTACTTCCCTATTGAGCTTCGGAGTCTGTCTCGTATTTTATCTTTGGCTTGTGAAAGGAACTAAGTAAATTATTATTTAAATTATTTTTTATTATCAAGCCTCTTTCTGGTCTCAAAGACAGATTTACATAACTTTACAGCGGGATTTCTACATGCTAATGCTTTAAGTTGAGCCTAAAATCCCACATGAAGTGGAGCATTTTTTGCGTTCTTGGTTGTTTGTTTTTGTCATATTTCATTTCCAGAAGTGCATTAAATGATTGTGGTGAGATTTAAGGATCGGGGGGACCAAGAGGATCATTTATAAGTCCATATTAGAGGACAGCGTTGGATCACTTGGAGATTTGGCTTATTTCTGACAGTTTTCATTGCATTTTAGTTTTCTGCCTGTTTGTTTAGTAAAATGCAAAGTGGAGTTATTCTATGGAGTCCCAGGGAGCTCCGCATCACAGAGGTCTGCTGTCTGAGGAGAAAAACGGACACGGAGTAGCAGAAGGTGTCCCCGTAACCCCAGACAGCAGGTGAAGTAACGCCGAGGAGTGAAAAAAGGCATATTCGACACATGAATTAAATATTTTGTTGAGATTCTCACAGTGATGGTGCAGCACTCTGCTTCTAACAGGTGTTCAGTAATGCACCTGTGCACTAACATTTACTTAGTTTTCAAGGACAACATGTTTTTCAGCAGAGTAGTGCATGTTTTTTTTTTTTTTTTTTTCCACATAAAGGCCAATGGTCAGTGAAACTGGGCTTTAAGTCAGAATCTGCTTCTATTCCTTCTATTTAAAAAAAAAAAAAAAAGGTGTTTGATCCTGCATGTAAATATGAATATTACTTAACAGCCTGTTTGAATAAGCATGTGTTTCCAGATTGGCAGTTGCAAGAGATTGATTATGAATGTTGTTATGCTAAAACAGTGACCCTAATATAACATGGATCCTCCTCGTCCTCTATTTACTGGCCCCAAGCTGACAGTGTGACTCTGTCATTGTATGTTTTTATTTCAGCAAAATGTGTTAATGGGTTTCCATATTCATGCCAATGATGCACAAGGCTGTTACTGGGCCGTTATCACAACAGGGGATGACTTTGCCTTTTGAAGGCACTTTAGATTGTTGATGGTCTCAAATGGGGGTATGTGCACTCTTAGGGGTAGCAGGGGGTACTTACGAGAGAGAGAGAGGGAATTAACAAATGAATTCATTAAAAATATGGGGTTTTATAATGTTGATTTTTAGTTAAAAATGATAATCATACTGACTATTACAGCAACTCACAAAACGACAACAGAAACACACAAAACAAGAGAAAAATATACGGAATAATAAAAAGAACAGACAAACAACAACAATACACACATGCTCAGAGACTTACTATTACCAGCAACACACAAAACGACAACAAAGACACACTAAATGAGAGAAAAATACACAAGATCACTACAAAATACAAAAGTAACAGTCAAACACAAAAAACGACATAAGAAACAACCAAACGACACCAAAAACACATGCTGAGAATATTTTTAATATAATACCAACAACACACAAAAATTACAACAAAAACACATAAAATAAGAGAAAAACATACAGAATAAAAAAGAACAGAAACAACAACAAAATTGCACCAGAAACACACAAAATGACACAGAAAGATTATTGAAGTTATCTTGATTAGAAGATGAACTGAAAATACAAGAGTCAGTCTTGGTCCCACATCAGGAGGGAGACGACTGGACATGATAAAAAAACTAGAGAAACAAAACTATTCAGGAGGGAATAAATATTGTTTCATTGCAGTTATTTACAAACAAAGATGATTTAAAATGTGTGTTATCACTCATTCATTCCATCATTATGCTCAATAGTTGTTGTTACTTCTGACAAAGGGAGTACTGGGATTCAGAAATAAGATAAAGGGGTACTTGAACCAAAACATTCTGACAACCACTGATCTAGACCACCATTCACCACGCTTGACTGTTCCAGGTTTGTGGTTTCAAAATAAAAGAAAGAAAGGAAAACTTCTCTCTGTATTAAAGCAGGACGTTCTGAGGTCGAGTTATTTCCTCATATCTCCAGCATCTAACTCAGTCACGCTTTACAGCAATGATGATGATGATAATGATGATCAAGGACAGACTCAGTCACACTGCAATAATCTGATCAATAATCTGATCAAATCAACCTTTTACATTGTTTATCAATGAAGGCGTTTCAAACAAAAAATGAACTTTATCATTTTCACGGATTTCAATGACATTTACAAGCGTTGGGAAAAATCAGAGGTTCCGTGATTCCTAGACATCCCCAAAAAAATTCACCACCCCCTTTCCTTTAGCCCGCCTTCATTCAGAAGTGCGTAACTGTAAAAGTCCAGACGGGAGAATAGACCCCCCCCCCCCCCCCCCCCCCCCCCCGTGAAGCACATTTATTTACCTTCTTTATGAAATGCGGAGCAGAGCTATTATTATACATAATATCATTATTTTGAAATACACAAAATTACATCCTTTTATTACAAGATAACGTCAATTATTCAGTGTTTTTAGCTTTTTTTGTAACATCCGGTAATTGTATATAAAAGTTTGTGTCCATCCCTTCTCCCATTATGCAGAGGAATGCTACGCCCTGCACGAGACGAGAGACACAAACATTCACTACTGAGAGGAAACGTAGAATCTCCAATCAATCATAGGGAAAACATGCAAACTCACTATTGAAAAGTCCCTGGAGTTCAACCAAAGGCAGAAGTAGAAACCAAGTGATTGGCATCCATGAAAAACAAAAGCTTCTTTTCTTATGGAACGTTAAAGCACATAGTTCAGCAAAATGATCACAAGAACAGTAATGAAACCAAGACAACATTAGCATGAAAATGGGATGAGAAACCAGATTAAAGCTAATGCAAACATGTGACCTCTGCACACATATACCTGAACATTGCTGGTGATTTTCTACTTACTGTATCTACCACTTATCCTCCCTCTGAGAATCACGATAATCAATCAATGCATCTTTCCTTTTTCTTCAAACATAGAGAAAAAAAAAACTACTTCATACTTGTTCCAGTTACTCAAATAGAATAAGACATCTCCTCCTTATCATGTCAGTTTTCGAAATGGAGATTTTTCCAAACCCTTTTCTAACCTCGAGTATAATAAATAATTCAGCTTTATTAGCCTAAAACCAGGGCCCTGAGTAGTTTTCAACTAGGTCAAAAATGATAAGGTGTGCTAAATTCAGAAGTCTCCATCTGTGTGCTGATATCATAATATCAGATGTATATTTAATCAGGATTTGGTTAAATATCAGAGTGCGGATATGAGATGGAGCCAAAGTTATGAAGAAAACTCCAAATTATAAACGTGAATATTATTTCTATTTAAAAAGAGTCAGTGGAACTCTATTGGCAATGCATCACACATTAATAATGCCCTTGGATTGGAGAAAAGCTTGAAAGTTTGATCAAATTAAACTTTTTTTAATTAGCTCCTTCCCACGTATTAAAGTCATTTTAAAGTCAAATGTAAAATGATTGTTTTTAAATATTCTATAAGACGTAAACGTTGAACGTTTTCCGATTATTGAGGTAAGACAACTAAAAAAAGAAAAATCAATGAAGATTATACCCGTGACCTGATTTTTGGAAAACTTTTCTAAAACTGTTCCTCTATTAATTAAAGTCGTCTCATTCAGAAAAACATCAAACAAATAACAATAATTATAAACACCGTATGGCATAGATATGAAAAACTTTTATTATGGTGGGTGCCACAAAAGTGCGATTGTCTGATCTGATACCCACATTATAAACATTTATATCAGCACTAAGCAACATTGCAACCTTGAGTATTGGCCGATATCAATATTGATTGAAAAAATATCAGCCGACATCATACATACTTTTATTACTTTTTGGTCGTGTGGAATGTAAGAAAAGGCTTGATCAAATCATATTTCTCCGAGAACAATAGTCAGCAACAATAGGTATGGAATAGATACATTTGTTACGTTACTTTGTGTAATTCTGTATGTTTTTTTACCTATTTTATATATTTTTGATGATAATTTGTGATTTTAATGATATTTTATGTATTTGTGATGTTATTTTGTGTTTTTTTTACGTTTTTGTGTGTATTTTTTATGTATATTTTGTTTTTTTTGTGTATTATTTTTTTATGTATATTTTGTGTTTTCTTTTGTTTTTTTGTGTTTTTTATGTATATTTAGTTTTCTTTTATGTATTTATGATATATATTTTGTGTTTTTTTGTGTATTATTTTTTATGTATATTTAGTTTTCTTTTATGTATTTATGATATATATTTTGTGTTTTTTTTGTGTATTATTTTTTATGTATATTTTGTTTTCTTTTATGTATTTATGATGTATATTTTGTGTTTTCCTTTATGTTTTTTTGTGTGTTTTTTATGTATATTTAGTTTTCTTTTATGTATTTATGATATATATTTTGTGTTTTTTTTGTGTATTATTTTTTATGTATATTTTGTTTTCTTTTATGTATTTATGATGTATATTTTGTGTTTTCCTTTATGTTTTTTTGTGTGTTTTTTATGTATATTTAGTTTTCTTTTATGTATTTATGATATATATTTTGTGTTTTTTTGTGTATTATTTTTTATGTATATTTAGTTTTCTTTTATGTATTTATGATATATATTTTGTGTTTTTTTTTGTGTATTATTTTTTATGTATATTTTGTGTTTTCTTTTATGTATTTATGATATATATTTTGTGTTTTTTTTTTGTGTATTATTTTTGATGTGTATTTTGTGTTTTCTTTTATGTTTTTAAACTCATCTGTCGTGGATGCACAGGCATGTCTTGAGCTTTAGGATAGCTCACTTTGTGACATAAGTAAAACATGTACGATTTATTCCAACAAATAGCTCTGTCACACTTATGAGCACACACTCACTCCCTCTGTCCACATTTATCTTCATTAGTGTCAATATTCTCTCCACGTGTGTCACTCCACTGGCACAACATATTTATTTACCAACAGCACGGCCAAAAAGGCTTCGCTCTCGTCCCTTTTTAATGTCCTCCCTAACTCCCTTTCCCTTGTATTACCCCTTTCTAAGGTTAACAATGCCCTCTCTTTTTACAACTAATCCTGGAATAAAGTATCACTCGTTTTGATATTGTCCCAGAACATGTAGGTGAAGGTTTTGTTTGTGTCATCAAGTTATTTCTATTTCAGAAGGTGAAACCTGGCGTCTCACAAAACTTTGTACTTTGTAATTTGGTGTCAAATTTTACATTTCTTATTGCTACGCTTTTAACCACCTATTTACGGAGAATGTATATTTATTATCCATTTGAATAAATATTACATAAAAATAATTTATAAAATAATGCATATATTTAAAAAAAAATAAAAAATAGTTCAAAATTTCCTTTTAATAAATGAATTCTGATATTTCTCAAAAATAAAATCATTCCTCTATGACAGGGGTGTCAAACTCATTTCAGTTCAGGGGCCAAATACGGAGCAGTTACATCTCAAGTGGGCCACAAATTTTATGCGGGAAAACAAGTAATTTCAGCATTATTGTGCCCTAGTTTGCACTTCTACGTGACCATAAAATGCACAAAATATGTAAGAAACCAACGATATCCAAGTTATAAGTGATAAATATCAATCCCAACTGTATCCTCACTAGATTTTGCGACCAATGTCTATATCATTTTAAAAAATGTAAGGATATTGTAAGAATTTTGAGAGCATCAGGAGTGCTGAGTTTCATTTCGACAGTGATTCATATTTTCTCTGTAATTTTTACCTTCTCCTGCAGGCTGAATTGTATGCTCCAAAGGGCCAGATTTGGCCCCTGGGGCCATAAGTTTGACATGCGCTCTATAAAAAGCATTGTGATGTTCGAAGCTATTTAAAAAAGACAATTAGTAGGTTTGGTTCAAAGTCTCGCTGCACTGTGTGTGTAATGCAAATGTTGTGTGTTTCCAACATAAAATAGATGTGCACGAGTCGCACCAGTGTGTCACTCCATTGATCAGAGGCGCCCTCAGCCGTCGTACCTTTTAAAACGTGCTCCTCAGAAGAAGAGTCTATTTGTAGAGGCTGAGTTAGTGTGTGTGTGTGTGTGTGTGAAGCCCACTCGGCGCAGACAGCGAGGGCCTCTCTTGTTCTCCCCGGTGGCATTGATTGGGAAACAGCTCCAGGCAAACTTTAGGCTGTGACTCTCCTTCCTTCATCTTGTGTTTGTGTGTGTGTGTGTGTGTGTGTGTGTCGTATACGGCCTTATCTCACGCTGAAAATGCTCCATCTTGATTAGCACCTTCTAACTTTAGACCTAAATAAATGAGAAAGGTGTGAGCTGACTGGATTTAGATGTTGTGGTTTTTCTAAAAAACCAAAAAGACAAATAGGGAAATGAAAAAAACAAACAGAATGTGACTTTTCTGTGGGTGTGAATAATGAGGGTGTTGAAAATGATAACTGAAAGAGGGGTGAAAAACAACATGTTCACATATGAGATGACATGAAGGATGAATACATCAGGATGTAAAAATCACTGCCAGGTTTTTGAACTTTGAGCAATGTGCTATTTGAGGATAAAGGTTTGACTGAGCCGAGGGGGTTTCTCTTTCTTTCTCTCTCTCTCTCTCTGTGTGTTTCTCCCTCTCTCACTCACACTGATTGAGCTTTTACCTGCTATTGCAGCTTCTGGGACTAAACACACACACATGCACGTACACAGTAAAGGTTCAAGGCTAGATAAGACATGGGCTATTACAGCTTGGCAGATTGATTTGGAAATGTCCACTAAGGCTGAGGATTGTGAAGATTTGCAGAGAGAGAGAAAGAAAAAAAAAAAAAAAAAAAAAGACGACGACGATGAAGCCATGTAGAACTACTTTTACTATACATCTCCTGCCATCTTGGTCATTTACAGGAGAATTATGCTGGAGTATGCTCACAGACACTCACAGCTAATGACTGGTGGGCACATCTTCATCCTGCATCATTCAGTTCGAGATGCAAACCTCTTTGCCATAATATTATGACCCCCAAGAGGAGAACTGGAGTGAATGCCCATGAGTACCTCTTGACCATACATCCAGATACTGTATATGAGGCCACTTTTAGAGGTGTGGAGGGCTGAAAATGTCTGCATCCTAATTGGTAAATTGAGATGATTGGATGACTTCATTAAATCTAAAGCTGTTGTGCTGGTTATTTTAGTCTGAAGTCAGATGGAAAAAAGAAAACATATTTTATGACGTACGTTCCTGAAACAAAGTCTTGAATCATTGATTTGAAACCAAAATCACAAAAGTGACGCTAAAAGATTGAAGAAACATTGAAACTGCATCAATGGTGCAGCTTGGTCACATCCTCAGTGAAGAACCCAGGGTCACAGGGGGTTTCGGGTTTCAGATCTTCAGACACCCTCACCTGAATGACTCAACCGGGGGTGATCAGTCCCCGGCTTGTGACCAAGCAGCATGTTACACCATGGATCCCACTTCTTGATCCACAACCACCTGGGAGCCTTCTCAGCGGCTTTGCTGATATTTTTGGAGGCTTTCCTTTCCTGCAACCCTCTGATACCAAGAAGCCTGAGGGCTCGGTGCAGGGACTGCCCTGGAAATCCCTTGAAACCCACCTCTGTGGGCTGACAGCAGGCCCTCCACCCAGTCTCCCTGCAGGACTCAACAAGTTCAGCATACTTTGCCTTCTGCCACTCGTGGGCCTCCTCGATCCGCTTTTCCCAGGGGACTGTTAGTTGGAAGAGCACCGCTACCCTGGAGGAGTCAGAGGTTTAAACTATGTCTGGCCGAAGTGTAGATGAAGCAATGTGCTCTGGAAATTTCAGCTGTCTCCTAGGGCTGGGCAATATGGCCTTTTTTTAAATATCTCGATATTTTCCTGCTATATCACGATATACGATTAATATCTCAATATTTTGCCCTTGCCTTAAGATAACGCTTTGATGCCTAAAATCAAACCAGAATGACAATACTTAATATATATTATTGTTCCTATAGGATTGGGGATTCCCCTAACTATTATAGCATAGCGTACCTGTTAGTTTCTTTTTTCAGAGGCAAACCCTTAAAATAACACCTTTAATAACAGAGGTGTAGAGAACAATATCAAAATGAAACAAATTATGTGCATTTGTGCACATTTTAAAAACTACTTCAACTCACCAAAGTGCTGTACAGTTTATTTATTTTATTATTATTATTATTATTAACTATCAAATATTTATTTATTATTATTGACTGACAATTGTGAATTAATAAGATACATAATAAATAAACAGTGTTCGAGCTTCCCCTGCATTCAATATATCTCTACAGCGCACACGCACACACACACACACACACACACACACACCACACACACACACACACACACACCACACACACACAGTGTTTTACTGAGCATCATGCCTCTCACAGACTTTCTTATTATGGGGACCATGTCTTTAGCAATATGATTGGTAATCCCGCCCCACTTTCATAAGGCACAGCACAATTCACTGAAGCTTTCAATGTGGTTAGTTTCGGCTGCGATCAGAGGGACAGAGTGAGAGAAAGGTGGGGCGAAAGTGAAATGGACAGATGGAGGAGGTACAGGCATACTGGCGGCTTTACGGATGAAACATTTTATGTTACGTGAATTATATCAATATTACGATATAGTCCTATGCTATATCTCCTTGATAAATATATCAATATTTATGAAAAACTTGATATATCGCCCAGTCTCCCAAGATCAACTCTAAGCTGCTAATCATGGGCCGAGGCAAGCAAGCCCACCGAGGTCCTCTGCTGTGTAGGAGGTCTCTCCCCTGTCCTGACAAAGGTGATGTAATTCCTTACCGGGAGCTGGTGTTTGCTCTGCTGTATGCCAGTGCATATGGTGTAAGAATAATCATGAGTCATATTGCTACTATGCTGTGTTTTGCTGTCCAAAAAGTGGCTAAAAGTACCTATAGGTGTTTTGTATATCGTACTTATTGACCACTGTTGTAAGAAGAAATTTGGGTCCAGAATCTCGAATGTGGGAGAGAGAAAATAAATACATAAATACAATTACAAAAAATCAAAAGACCCTAGTTATGTTTAGAATAGGATGAGACGCACTGAGATATGATAAATGTTAATGTGCTGCCAGTTGTGATACAGTACATTATTTTTGGAAGTCATGTCATGTCAGGATGTCATTTCACCACATTTTCAGGACATCCCAGTAAACAAACCTTTTTTTCTTACATTCCCACATGCAGTTATGGGCCAATGGACATTTATTTGGAATTCAAGAGACTGTCACCCAATAACCAATGCATATATCTGACTAATCAGTATTGATTTGAACAGTCTATGTACATAGCTCAAAGCTGATGAAATTACAGGGAGCTGAGAGATAGGCAAAGTTTTTACTGAAGGCCCAAACATGTTCTAGCCCAAACCCCAACTAACTTTTTTTTTACAATTTTGAGAGGCTGGCATGTCCACCAGATAGGATGTATAGTAGATATTTTTTTGTATATTCTGTGAGAGTAGGTGGAGCTGTATTACTATACCAAATTTCAGTTTTCTATGTGATGTAATTTTTTTTTGACATATTGGAAGCTGGAAGTGAAATTCGACATACACATCTCACTAAATTGTCCTTATCTCAAAAAGAGCTCATTCAATCAAACTAAAAATTTACAGTGTGCCTATTGAATAAGCACAGAAAAATTGGTACAGACTTCAGTCTATGTACCTAGCTCAAAGTTACGCAGCGGAGACATTACAGAGCAGTTACGCATCCATTGGAAATCCGGTGTTAAAAGGCAACCCTGACATAATACACTCGTCTGCTGGTGTTGGGACAGCAATAGAAAGCTCTGCACCACTTTGCACCGCACACATTTAGAAAAATATCAAAGGTCTTTTCAAGTCCAAATTGTGTCTTTTCTTTTAAAGCTTTTAGCTTCAATAAAACGTCGTACGATCGACTAATAACGTCTGTGATGATGATGACGAGGAAGGGAAGATTTGAAAATTACATACTTATTACATGAAAAGTCTGCAATTACAGAACAAGAGAGTGTGAGACACAATGCTCCCCATCTACCACAGAGGCTTTCTATGCTCACAGAATACACACACACACACACACACACACACACACACACACACACACTCATAGATCTCAGAAGGGAAGCATTAGAGAACGTCTCCATTTGCTTTCATCACCCATCTCGATTTACTTTTTCATTCTTCCCAGAGTTTTCTTCCCCTCTTGCTTTTTCTCCCATAAAGCTTTAATTTCAAAACTCCAATTTGTTTTTGAGGAGGAATCCTGATCAATAATGTTTGTACATGTTAGATTTTAGTCAAGGTCGTGCTCCTCCTTCTTCTTCTTCTACTTCTTTCCTCTCCTGCCTCGGCAAACACTGCTGACTGCCTCACATCCATTAAGAGCTTCTCTGCAGCTTCATTCCCTTTACCCGGTGTCACAGAGCACTGAGCAGCGGCCAGTGTATGTGTGCGTTCAGCTTTTTAAAAACTGTGTGTGTGTACGTGCCCTTCAGACTGCTCACGCTTCATTTGTCTGCTGAATGAGACCAAAATCTCTCGCTATTCACAGGAGGATCCTGCTGAATTTTCTCTCTACCAGCGTACTGCTTCAATAAGCACTCTTAATAGTAAGCCAGTGATGTGTGTGTGTGTGTGCATGAGCACGTACAAATGTATTACAGAACATTATTAGCAAAACTATCGAGCCTATATACAGTATACATGTACTTTAGGCTGACCACTTGGGTCGACCTCGTCATACTCAAAGTACTCAACGTTTTCTTGAGTTTATCTTGTAACGGCAAAATACAATATAGTAGATAAATAAGTTGTTATTGTCCGTGAGGTTTAAAAATGAATTCATCTCTTTATAACAGAGACTTAAAAACAATCTGAAATCAGTGGTGACTCAAGAAAAATCTCAAATAAACCTTCTTAAAATCTGTCAATTACTGCAACAATGAGTAACATCTACTCAACTCAACTCAACTAAATATTATTTATATAGCGTAAATTACAACATTACTACATTAGGTTAATATTAATATTAAACGTCTTGCGGCCTCCACCATGCTCTGAGTATGCAACCATTACAGAAAAGATTTTGTCTTGTAATTGGCGCACGTAGTTATCTCAGCAGTCATCACAGTAGGGACACTTTCCCGCATTTAAATTATCGCAACCAAACAATGTGCTCTTTACATGAGTAGGTTATGATTGTAACGGTCTCTCGCAATGGTCTGAGGTTGACCATTTATGTGTAATGGTCTGTGATTGTGACCAAACAACGAGACCATGTTCGTTTTAGGTTATTGCTATTATACGATACATGCTTTAGCAAATAAGTAGGTTTTGCGTTTATTTTTAAAGGTGGAGAGTGTTGCAGCCTCTTGCACTAAGATTGGTCGCTGGTTCCAAAGGCGAGGAGCCTGGTAGCTGAAAGCTCTGCCTCAATACTGGAGAAAAATGCTCTCTCCTCTTTGTACCTGTTAGTATTCTAGCTGCAGCATTCTGAATTAACCGGAGACCTTTTAGTGCGTTACTAGGACATCATGACAGTAGGGAGTTACAATACTCCAATCTAGATGTAACAAATGCATGGATTATTCTTGTTTTTCTCTATTAAAGTTGAGTAATAGGACGTTCTAGCTTTGCAAAGAGCTTTTTTTATAAGCTAGCAAACTCTTTCTCCAGGCTATATGAACTTCTACCATGTTTGAGGAGAAACACTTCCTTTCTCGTTTTTGTGAGGCCTGTTTTAAGATACGCATTTCAGAATTATACCAGGGAGAAACCCTTTTATGACATAACGTCTCGTTTTTAAGCAGAGCAACATCATCCAGAGCTGTGTGCAGTGACAACATTGCACTGTTGACAATATAATCTATTTTCTCTGTTGTAGGATATTGATAGCTGCTATCTGTTGAGATATCATAAGGATCAGAGGTAAGCAGGAATGGAACTAAATCTTTAAATCTAGCTACAGTTTTTTCTGACAGTGATCTACTATAGTGTCGTCTTCTCTCAGAGTTTAAGCAGATTGATTGTCTGAATTCAAAGGATAACAAAAAGTGATATGAAAGAATAGGATTTTGAGGATATATTGTCAGGTGATGAATATCTAGACCATATTTTAGAACAAGGTCCAGGGCATGATTAGGATAATGATTTAGTTTGTTTACATTTGTGTAAAGCCGATTGAATCTAATAGTGAGGTAAATAATTTATTTAGGCTGTTGTTTTCATCATTATCATGAATGTTAAAGTCACCTACTATGATTACTTTATCAGTGCTCATCACCAGATCAGTGAGAAATTCAGAGAATTCAGAGAGAAACTCCAAATATGGACCAGGAGGACGGTAAACTATATATTCAAGAAAGTGGGTTTTTCTATCTTGCTTTTCAAGGGAGAGACTTTCGAATTAATTTTGGTTAAGTTTGGTTTTTGGGGTAACTGATAAGCTGGAATGAAAAACTGCTGCCACTCCCCCTCCCAGCCCACTCTCACGGGGGAATATAGTGATTAATATAATTGGAAGGGCTGGCTACATTAAGAGCAATAAAATCCTTATTTTTGAGACAGGTCTCAGTGATGTATAATAAACCTAATTGTTGGTCAGTTATAAGATCACTCACCAAGAGAGATTTAGACGAAAGCGGTCTGATATTTAATAGTCCACATTTAATGGTTTTTTCATTGTTTGTGTTCTGTTCCTAGTTTTAGTTTTAATGAGATTTTTTTTTGTCAACTCCTCTATTGTGGGCTTTAGTTTGTATTGCATGTTGCTCTGTACTGCTCAGTACAGTGTTTATGGGGTTTAGGTGCTCTGTACTTTGAGTAAATCTATGGAAGTGTTGGTAACTGCTGGTTTATTCTCAGCTAGTCATGCACATGTGGAGTTGTGAATAACAGACTGTAGATTTAATTTTAGCATTTGTGCTCCATGTAAATTAGGGTGGACACCGTCTTTTTTTAATAGATTGGCACGCTTCCAAAAGAGATCGTAGTTATCAATAAACATGAAATTATGGAGTTTGCAGCTGGGCTGTAGAAAGTTGTGCTGCTGTAATAGGCAAATAAATCTTTCTATACCCCTATTTAATGTAGGAAGAAGACCAGAAATCAATATTGATTTCCCACATGCCTTTAGAACATTAAATAGAAGGTTAATCTAGTTCATGGTCCGTATTGAGTCACGTCGGGTGGTATCGTTCATCCCTACATGTAACACTATTTTAGTGACAGTTACTGGCAGCATGGGTAGCATTTGATTAAGTTTGTTTAAGATAGTGTGAACTGTAGCACCTGGAATACAGTGTGTGATGGCATTAAATTATCTAATATTTCTTGTTATTGAATCGCTGATAACGAGTGTAGTTTGCAGGAAGAGAGTGTTAAGAGTGAGTGTGCGTCTGTTATACTGACTGTGAACGTCCGGCGGGTGGATCACAGCTGGCTGTGGTGGAGTTTCCGTCCTCGGAGTTGACTGGCTTTCGGGCATCTGTGTGGGAACAGGAAGTGTGCAGGAAACTGCGGGAAAGTCTTCGTTATTGGCTCTAGTTGGCGTTGAAGTGGCTCTGCTTCTAACGGAGCAGGGGTTTCTGATGTCTGTGGGGGATCCTACGTCATCAGCTGGCATTGAAGCGATGTTGCAGTAGCATGCCTCTGAATTGCAGCTTTGAGGAGGTTTTGACGGACTACAGAGGAGGTTTTTGGCTGGTGGGAATTAAATCCAGGTGGTGGTGGAGGCGTCTCCCTGGCGGTTGTTTCGGTTGGCTTAATTGAACTGAGTTTGTCCCCGTTTTCGTATGAGAGGGCTTCAAAACGATTGTGGAAAGTAAGCAGAGGAAGAGGGACACCATTTTCGGTATTATTTTGTCATCTATGTCTGCGGACAACAACCTCAGCGTATGATGGCAGGCGTGGTATGGAACAGGACAGTTCTGGTCCCGGATTCTCCCAGGGAACTGTACCTTTGTCACTTGGAATATTATGGAGGAAGGATTACAGTGCTACTGACTGCGGTACAACCATGTCCTTATTCTTGGTGAGTAATTAATCTTTCTTTTTTAGTTTGTTAGAAAGGCAACGTATCTCTTCCCATAGTTTGGTTATTTCTTTGTTGGCGTTTAATAGCCAATTGTCTTTCTCTGATGGCAAGTGAGTCTCCACCGTCTGTAGATGCGTTTGTAGATGCGGCCATCTTGCGGTATTCACGGACCTGAAGGGCCATCTTGCAGTGACCAAACACTGACCAAACAAACACTGACCAACAAACACAGACCAAACAAGCACTGATTCACTGACCAACCACTGACTGAAACAAACACTGACCAAACAAACACTGACCAACAAACACAGACCAAAGAAACATTAACACCTTAATCATTTCATCACATGTGAGTGAAATTACCGTAATCACAAAATACTGTAAAGAGCAACTCCTTAGTTTTCAGAAACTAGTGGAATTTATATCCTACTCAATTAGAAGTATTGTTGCTTGATTGAAATTGTACTCAAGTACAAGTAAGAGGTAGCTCAATTAAATAGTACTCAAAGTAAAAGTTACTGGTTACTTTCAACCGACACTTTTATTTTTGGTAATGAATCTTGTCATGGTTCCCTTGCATACAGTAGACATCTCATGTAAAAAGAGACAAAATCTTGCACATTTGGAACTTGATTTATTTTCCACAAAGGCGTCTGTATAAAATAAAGGGTTTGTCAAAATGTACAATTTGTTTAAAACAAAATAACACCATTGAATTTAATGCAAAACGAAAACAAAAAATATCATGCTATATGCATAGCTACTTTTATTAACTCTAAAACTGAGAAAATAACCAGCAAATAATGCTGTTTTGGCCCCATGCATTATGTTGTCCGTTGATCAATGTCCGTTTATCATTTTAAAACAAAAAATGATAATAAACTCTTTATAGTTGGGTGTGGAAATGTAACAAGAAACAAAGTACAAGTAAAATTTTGGATTTGGAAATACCAATAAAAGCAAATCAATTACAGTAAAGTTAGTTCTTCCCCTCTAGTTACGGTCATTTAAATTAACGTGTTCCCCCAAAATGCATTCGGGGTCCCTAGGAAACCCGTATATTGTCATCTATTTATAAAATCCGGCCCGACATTCCGTACAAGACGTAAAAAGAGAGCATATCCGGGTAAATTTGGACGTTTGGTCACCATTATGTACTTTACGTAAAGAAAGACAATCCAAAATGACACCTTTTTACCCAGTGTTACCTGTTCACTCTTCTTTTCTCCTTTCCCAAAACACCAGCTTCATTTGCTCCTGATTTTACACATACGTGCACACGTAAAAACAATTCCCCATCAGCTTTGCAACATAAGATCACCCATATAAATGCATCAGATTCTCTCCCAGGATAACACAGACAATTAGCGTCCCCCGACGCTAGTTCACATCCCTTCTCCATTCTCTTTTATTGCTCTTCCTCTCTTCTTCACATGCTTTTCCTTTTGCTGCCTTTCTGATGTTGTTCTTGTGTTATTATGCCTAAATAGGAGCCATGCTGTGAGAATTGGCCCGAGTTCAGCACCAGGATAAATGACCGAAAAGACCTTATAATAAGCACGCATAATGGCCTGTGTACGTACGTTTTTTGGCTATTTGTATTTTGCCAATGTCTGTGTGCTGTGTGCCGTTTTATGTGTATACTTGTCTGTAAGTCTGTGTGCGCTTGATAATGATATCAATGAATTATGCATGGCTTGTGATGCTTTTCATTCAATTTCAGCTCTTATTTTCCCCCAAACAACATTACAGAGGCGGGTCTCTGGGCATTTGGTTGTAAATAAACTCCAACTAATAGACTTCAACTCTGGGCAACACCCGTCTGCAAAGCACTCACCAGGGAGTGAGCTTAACAAACTGCCTGCAGGCGCCTGTACGCAGGTCAGCGACTGTATATCGACTTCATTGGGCACATGCATGGTTTAAAAAAAAAAAAAAGCAGACACAAAACCAAGACAATTCATTAATTCATTAGGCTCAAAGCTAACAAAAGCTGAAGATGTGTGAACATTTACATGCATAAATTAACATCTTGTACATCCTACATTTTAATCCTCAAGCTAAATGGCATAGAAGTTAGACTGTTTAGTTGTGCATATTGAAATCACTCAATAATTGTGGTTTAGTCTTGATTTTGTTTGGAAAGTTTTTCTTTTGTTCTTTTATTTTTTTATATTAGGAATGAGAATGTGTGGTTTTGAGGTTATTTTATATATTTTTGTTGTTATTTTGTGTTTTTTTTTGCTCATTGTGTGTGTCTTGAGAGTCATTTTGATCATTCTTGTCATTTTGTACACTTTCTGTAATTGTGGATGTTTTATGGACTAATTTTATGTATGTTTGCTGTTGGTTTTCTGTATTTTTGCTGGCTTTTTAATTTTTTTATGTAAATGTATGTATTATTGTTGTCATTTTGGCCACTTTATCTAATTGTTTATGTTTTATGGACTTTTTTGTGTATGCTTGCTGTTGTTTTTGTGAATTTTTGTTGACTTTTTATGTCATTTTGTGTATTTTTTTTTTTTTGGCATTTTCTATATTTTTTGCTCTTCTGTGTGTTTTGGGAGTCAGTTTATTTTCTGTTTTCATTTTTGCAATTTCTGCAATTTTGTATGTTTTATTGAATCATTCTGTGTTTGCTGTAATTTCTGTGCATTTGTGTTGACTTTTTTCTATTTTAATGCTATTTTGTGTATTTTTATTGTAATTTTTTAAAGTTTAATTGAAATTTTGTTTGCTGCTGTTTTTTGTGTTTTTTGTTGACTTTTTTTTCTATTTTTACCTCACTGTGTACATTTTTTGCTCACTGTACATCCAACGTTTTAGTCCTCAAGCTCAGAATTCAAAGGGTTAAACCTGCCAAATAATTCCACATCTCTTATCAGTAGCTCTTTTACCGAAGAAACACACTTGCAGCTCAATATTCATCACTTAATTAGTAAGTGAATTAATTGTGACTAATGTTTTATGATGTTTTCAAAGGGAGATTAATAAAAAACTAAAAAAAAAAAAAAAAAAAAAATGTATTTTCCAAACTATATGTTGCATATTGACTGCTGGCTGAATTGTTGCCTATTTGCCTGAGAAAATCTACAGATAAGTCGCTCCGGTCTAATGTCGTATGCCTGGATATTAGGCTGCTTTGACTGGCTTGCTGATAGTCTCTTACACCACCTCAGCTTATTTCAAGGTGATTTTCAATTCATGGACAGTACTCTCCATTGTATAAGTCGCTTTCTTAAAGGTCCCATGCCATGCTATTTTTCATTCATTTCCATTTGTTTTAAGACCCCTAAAAACATAGTACTTGAGGTTTATTTTCCCAAACTCGCCTGTTTTCCAGAGTTTTAGCCTCTGAAAATACATACATAGCACTGTGCGAAGGACGCTGACATGCTCACTTTCGTGGACATTAATACGAAGTAGAAGAAGGAGAAAAAGATGACTTGGAGACTGAAAGAAGACGAGCATGGTGGACTCGTGACTGTTAGGTTCCACAGATGTACACAGAGGCATGTGCAAAGGTCTCGCAGTAAAAAGCCACATGAACGGCGGGTAAATAAATCACCGTGTCACAATGAAAGTGCGGATTGTCTTGTCCGAGTCCTCAAAGAAATGACATATTTACTTCTGTTTTAGTGGTACCAATTTTATTAATAAAGAACTGTTAATGTCAACATCAGATCAGTGCACGGGTAGCAAGTGAAAGTGAAATGCAAACAGGGGTGCAGTGCACGCAAGAGATACATCGGAGCTATTTACATAATCTATGTATCAAAGATAAGGATAATTCATGTTATTGGGCAGAAAACAGAATGTTTCAACGACGTATTCCTTTATAATTGTCCTCCTCTGCTCCATTCTCCACGCCCTGTGAAACCTGCACTCACTGTTACAGTTAAAGCTGCATTATTCAGGGCTACAGCAGCTGCAGCAGGAAAGGAAGAACGCTGCATGCAAACAACACTATGTGAACGAACCCGACCACCAGTTCTAAATATCTGTCCAAACCCAACCCGTCCGGTGCCGTCGGGTCCCGTCAGGGTTCAGTCAGGTATCCATCCTCTAGTCACAGTGTCAGCTGTGCTCTGGTGATAAACAGTTGATGTGCATTCCCGTGGCAGCTTGGCTGATGACTGCAGTTACCCTAACCACTGTGGTGTAACTATGGAGTCTGATCTCTAGAGCCTGCCCTATGCTCCTTTAAGTGGTAAAAACTACAGATTTTTACTCTGAAAAAATAAGGTAGTTGTATTCTGTCTGGTTTTTGTTTTCATGCACTTCTACTTTGTTTAGTTTTTGCAAAATGAAAAGGTAGAGAGAAATTTTTGCTCTGCACTGGCATTGAAGGATGTAGATTCTATTCTCGATGAAACTGCTGGGGGATTCGGGGTGAGAAGGTGCGTTGCCATTCATGAATGACCGAATCTCCCTAGTCTATGATCTGTGACCTTGTCCCCTTTCATCACTCGTGTCTTTGTGAGTGCTCGGTGGCTCAGAGCGCTGCTCGTCTTCCCCCCTCTTTCCTCCTCTCTCTCTGTCCGTTGCGCTCTGTTGCTCATCAAGGGCCCCGAGCTCCCTGTTCACGGCCTGGGGCGTGAGCATATGCATGGTGTGTATGCTTGTATTTTAGGGGCATGTTCATGAGGGGAATCAGCCCCATGATTTACTATTCAACTTTCACCTGCAGCTTTAAGTAAAGGAACATTCCCATTGCACAAGATTTCACACGTCTATTTTTGCTACACTTGCTAGACATGAGGTCAACCAAAACTTACCCGTGAAGGTAATTTCCGTGTCAGATTGCAATATCTGCTTGATTTAATTTAAAAAGTAGTTAAAATTTCTTGCTCATTGTGTCTATGTTGTGTGTTTTGCGAATCTTTTTGTGTATTATCTGTTGTCCTTTGTGCAATTTCTGTAATTTGAACTTGAATAATTTTGTATTTGCTGTTGTTTTTGTCATATTTGCATATTTCTTGCTCAATTTGTGCATGTTTGTTGTTGTTTTGTGTTGTTTTTGGCTTTTTTTTTAAATATTTTTTTTCTCTTTTTGTGTGTTTTTTGAAGTTTTTCTGGGCAATTTTTGTAATTGTTTATTTTTTATGGACTATTTTTGTGTATGTTTGCAGTTGTGTTTGTGTATTTGTGTTGAATTTTTTACTATTTTTTAATCATGTGTTTTCTGGTTGTCATTTTGTACTCTTTCTGTAAATGTTCGATTTCTTTGTGTGTGTTTGGTGTTGTTTTTGTATATTTTTGTTGTCATTTTGTGTATTCACTTTATGTAATTGTTTATGTTCAATTGACTATATTTGTGTATGTTTGCTGTTATGTGTTTTGTATATTTTTTGCTCATTTTGTGTGTTTTGGGAGACATTTTACGTATTTTGTTATTTGTGCAATTTCTGTTATTTTGTATGTTTAGTGAAATATTTTTGTGCGAATTAAACTTAAATCAAACTGCATCAGTACAAGAACACTTCACATAATGGAAATATAAACGACAGGACACACAACTTTTACTGCTGACGACAAAAATGCTGCTTTCTCTTTCAGGGATGAAACAAAATTTTCATGAATCATTTATTTCAGCCAACGAATGCAAGTATGTCCACAAAAGCAGCTGCAGCCACAGTCGCACACTTGACTAGTTTTATCTCGAGGACGTCGCTTTGCCACTGGCACTAGTGTCTCAACAGTAGCAGAAAGTGATTGTTTTTTTTTATTTTTTTTGTGTCTTGTACATAATCACATATCAGCAACAATGTCACATTTATGTTTCTTCCAGAGGGAAAAATGTGTGTGTAATGTGTTAAAGGTGTGTAGTTTGTGTGTTTTATAAATGTGTTTGTGACTGAGGGCAGCATTAGCGAAGCACGATGTCGCAGGTCTCTGCAGGTCAGCCATGTTCAACTCACTCCATACAACAATATGCTGACTCTAAGTTATAGAGAGGAACCGTTGGATGCTGACTTTGACTTTGTGAATCTCACACATACACACTTTAACAAAAATGTGTGTAATATAAAATGGCGTTATGTTTCTATCTTAAAATTACCCAAAATCTAAATATAGAAGTGCATCAGAAGCACGTGCTGAAGAGATTATTACACTTGTTAGACATTAGATCAACCAAAACTTGCAAGTGAAGGTATTTTCTAAGTGTTTTTTTAGGTCATTTTGTGTAGTTTTGTTGTTATTTTGTATATTTTTGCTGATTCAGTGTGTTTTGGGTGTAATTCTGTAATTTTGTGTTCTATGGAGTAAATTTGTGTATTTTTGCTGTTTTTTTTGTGTGTCCTTTTGTTGGCTTTTTGTCTGTTTTGTCTGCTCATTTTGTGCGTTTTGGCAGTCATTTTGTGTATTTTCTGTTGTCATTTGAGCAATTTCTGAAATGTTGTATTTTTGTTGATTTTTTTTTTTTTTTCAATTTTATGTCATGCTGTTATTTTGTACATGGATTGCTCATTTTGTGTGTTTTGGGAGTCATTTGTGTATTATTCTTGTCATATTGTGCACTTTCTGTAATTGTGAATGATTTTTGAACTAATTTTGTGATATTTGCTGTTGTTTTTGTTTTCGCTTTTTGTATTTTTGTTGTGATTTTGTGTGTTTTGGGAGTACATTTTTTGTATTTTCATTATTTTGTTTGATGGACTAATTTTGTGTATGTTTGCTGTGGTTTTTGTGCCATTTGGTTGGCTTTTTCTTTATTTTCTTTGTTGTCATTTTGTGTGTTTGCTGTTGACTTTTTTAAATTTTAATGTATTTTTTGTTGTCATTTTGTATTTTATTCATTTTGTAGATGATTTTGCCCCTTGTGTTATGTTACAGTAATTATCTCTGTACCCTTTATGTTACAATAATAACTCCACCCCTTTTGTTATGTTACAGTAATTAGCCCCGCCCCTTTTGTTATGTTACAATAATTAACTCTGCCCCTTTTGTTATGTTACAATAATAGACTCCGCCCCTTTTATGTTACAGTAATAAACTTTGCCCCTTTTCTTGTTTTATGGACTGATTTTGTGTTGTTGTTTTTGTGTATTTTTGTTGACTTTGTTTTGTGCATTTAATTTGGAGGGTCACACAACTAGACCAAGGTGCCATGGCCTTAAAGTGTGTACCTGTGCTTCTCTGTCTGTGGGATGTCGCCCTGTAATGGACTGCTGATCTGTTTATGGTGTAAAATGTTTTAAATTGTTTTTTTATTGCATATTAATATACAAGTACGGTTGTCCTATTTTTTGACTTATTTATCATTTTTGCTCGTTTTTCTCTGCAAATTGCTCCAGTTTCTCACTGACACAAAATTGATCAGATTTACCTTATTGCATTCTTAGCCTGATTTTGTTTTTCCTATTACGAAAATAAATAGAAAAAGAAGTAATTCTCAAATGTCCTGCTGATGATATGCAACGCACTAAGTGCTATGACTCAGTGGTAGCCTTAAGGGTTCTATTGTTATTGTTCTAGGGAGTGAAACTCTCTCTCCATGTTATTCTGAACAATATTCATATTTCTCACAGTAAGCTATTTCATTAATTCTATTTGGAATAAAAAAAAAACATTTTGCTCAGAGGCCACTGGCGAAGCAAATTGGATATGTTGTTATTAAATCTGCTGCATATAAAACATTACCATTGGTAAATCAGTTAGCATTCATCAAAGTAACCGTTGTTACAAAAGAATAAAAGCAACACTGTCATCTTCGATAAATATTCATCTTTCTTTCTTCCACTTTGCCGCCGCGTTTCAGTGACAGCTTGATTGCCACACATCTATACCTTAAGGCGTCTTCTTTTCCTTACGTCTCAACAATCCTTGTGTTAAATCTGCTTTGGTAGGAGTGATATTTCACTCATAGCATCCCATCTATACGACGTAAGACCCAAATCTATCCCCATTGCATTATTGAACAAATTGATCATGCCATATACTGTATATATATATAAGACAGAAGCCGTTTCAGAAAGCCGTTGGAGTTACTTTATTCGCAGGGAAACTATTCCGTTCCATCTATCAGGATCAAGTTGAAAGACAAGAGAAAGCACCAGGGAGATCTATAAACGGACATAAAGTTTGCTTTGAGGTTTTTTTATAAACCATAAATTAAGTCATTGAGTCCTCTCGTGTCTACCGTTGTTAGTGAACTTTTCTGCCATCACTCAAAATAACGAATCTATCCTGAGTGTAAATGACCCAGTGCTGGCACCCATTTTCAAAAATACATATTGATGGGTTACTGAGTGCGAGGAAAGAAGACAACACAGAGAAAAGTGACGATCAGACAGACAAGATTCAGCTTTGAAGAAAAAGGGAAACAAACTGTTCTGTGTAGCATCAGCCAATGATAATGTATTGTAAATCTTGTAAACATGGTTCATTGTTGGGTTTTTCTTTCTTCTTTTTTTACCCCAAAAGTTGTGTTTTGTGCGTTAAATGCTGACAGGTGCAGCAGGCTGGTGTACAGTAAGTGGTAGTTGATGACCCATAAACACAAACGGGTTTAATTTCTCACTTTTTTACGCTGCATTAAATATTACATGGGATAAAAATAGGAATAATATGTTGACAGTTGATAAATGGTCACCACCCTGCATTTGTGGTGGGTTTCCAAGGGGTAAAAAATGTCCAGATTTGAATTTCTACTCGAGCTCAAACTTGTACATTTTGCATTGTGCAATTTTTGAAAAATTATTTATTGGAAATAATCAGAAATTGGGAATAACTTAAACATATGTACAATTTGTTGTAAATCTATTTCTTGTCTGTTTTTTGTTGTTTATGTAAAGAAAAAAGAAAGAAAGAATTGCTTCGGTACAGAAAACAAAAAATGGAAAACGAACACCTTAACGGAAGTGAAGCGTTACACATTCTGCGATATCTTTAGCTCTGCAACACTAAGGAGTCTCTAAATCCTCTGAAATGTCTGTGAGGAGGTTCTGTGCCCAACACCAGCTAAAGCGAAAAGGACACGTTTCGGATGCACAGTTGGAAGCAGTGATCTTGTCATGCCGAACTGCCGTTAGCATCGGATGAGAGTACACTTCCGGGTCACGTACTTTGGCCAATCGGTAATGGAGAAAATGAATAAAGGTGTTTTTCGTTTTCTGTACCGAAGCAAACCCTAACCCGTTTTTTTGTTACATAATTAAAAACGAATGAACGAATGATACACGGATTATGCTAAAATATATTTTCCCATGTTTCATTTCTCGGCCCAAGGTGGAATAGTGGTTAGCACGTCACCTAAAAAAGTCAAAAGTTCAAGCCCAGGGGTGGACACTTTGGTTTTCTCCGGGTACTTTAGCTTCCTCCTACAATCCAAAAACAAGACTATTAAGATGATTGGAATCTCTAGATTTTTCATTAGGAGTTAATGTGAGTGGTTGTTTGTCTGTGTGTTGCCCTGCGATGGACTGTCGCCCTGTCCATGGTGTACCCATGGACAAATAATGTTATGGTTTCATTTGTTCAGACAACTTTTTTTTAAAGAACTGTTCTTTGATCTCCTGACATGTCCCTGTCAATTTCCAGAAAAAAAAAATATATATATCTGAATAAATGAAGCACCTTACTTAACTAAAATAATTAATTATAAGGCACAGAGCACGCAGACGTACAACCTTTTCAGAAATTACTTATACGATACTATATGATGTTAATAATGTATATATTTTTTTATTTAAAGAAAATAAATTGAGTACACCAGCTTTAACCGTAACCCTAACCCCACTAGATCCCGACACCAAACCCCAAAAAATCTAACATAGCCCCAAAGGTGTCATAATTTAGCAAACAACACTTAAAAACAGCTTAATGACATCCTATTTATGCTAATAATGGATAATGACAGTGTAATGTCAGCCTTATATATAAAACTTAGTGTTTCCAAATAAAATTACTTGCTGGAATT
Source organism: Gouania willdenowi (assembly GCF_900634775.1). Classification (NCBI taxonomy): domain Eukaryota; kingdom Metazoa; phylum Chordata; class Actinopteri; order Blenniiformes; family Gobiesocidae; genus Gouania; species Gouania willdenowi. The sequence goes on from NC_041044.1 coordinate 39,069,492, forward strand.
ACCTTTAATTTTAAAAAATCCCTGTTAATTCAATTCAACAAATTAATGTAACAGTAATGCAAAGATAGACAAACATGCAAATAGCCTAAGTTGAATGGGTTTATGTATTTTAGATTATGTACGAGTTGAGAAAAAAAATGATGAATGAATGATTTTTTTCTTAAATGAATGGACATTTTCAATAAGCACCACAGTCCCTTCTTATGACAAGCTGCCATTGCTCCACTTGGTTGATCTGAATACTTGCCCGAGCTCTGATCTTCTCCTCTCTCTCTCTCGTACAAACACAACAGCTGAAAATACAACCACCAAAAATCTCTAAATGTCAACAGTACGTCAACGCAGCAATATGGCAGCGATGTTTTACAAATGCGAGCAGTGTGGCTGAAAGGCAATGATGTATCACAAACAGCACCGTCTGGAGACTTCAGTCTCTATTCAAGCATGTTTCACTCATCTGCAACACATAAGGACAACAACACAACACAAACATTTACAAATGACAGAGCAAGCTTTGCAAGGCAAACAAAGAGATGGAAGGCACATTGCTGTTAAATGGTGTTGTCGTCGGAATAAAAAAGCCTCTAATGCATATTGATGTCAACTAAAGGTTATAAAGAGAACACATTAATTGAGGTAAAGTAGTGAACTGATGGTGTTTATGTGTGTGTCGATGCAAATGTACCAAATGCAGCCCTCAGTCTAATTTTGTGCGGGCCCCGAGCCGAATGCAAAAACATTAAACAAAAGCAAAAATACACAAAATGATTGAAAATTAAAAAAAACAACTAAAATAAACAAAACAGTCAATCTAAAATCAGAAACAACATCAAACGCACCCAAAACAAGAGAAAAGTATCCACATTTCCTGTATTTTTGCAAAATTGCACAAAATTATTCGCAAAACACATAAGTAAGTAAGTAAATAAGTAATTTATTATAAAGCGCTTTTTGCAGATAAAATCACAAAGTGCTGTACAGAGCTGTGGAGAAATTAATACAACAGGTACAACATCATAATAGAATAATACAGCATGGGTGCATTTACATCATAGGAGCAACATCATAAAAGGATAATAATTTTTTTTTAATCCAGTTAACTAAAAGCTTTCCTGAAAAGCAAAGTCTTCAACAGTTTCTTTAAAGTGCCCACTCAGTTGAGCTCCCTGAGAGAATGATGCAGCTTATTCCAGAGTCTGGGGGCCACAACTTGGAACGCCAGGTCTCCTCGGGTTTTAAATTTAGTTTTTGGGATCTTTAGGAGACCCTGGTCTGAAGACCGAAGGCTGCGCCTGGCAGTGTAGGGGCACAACAAGTCCGAGATATATTGAGGAGCCTGACCATGTAACGCTCGGAAAGTAAGAACTAAGATTTTATTTTCTATTCTAAACTTAACTGGAAGCCAGTGCAGAGTAGAAAGAATGATGGGAATGTGGGATGGACTGGGAGCACTGGTCAAAAGTTTGGCAGCAGCATTCTGTACAATCTGTTTAAGGTTGACTTATTAAAACAAGTGAAAACAAAATTACAATACTCAATGCGGGATGATATAAACTCATGCATGACCAGTTTGAGATCTGATTTTGATAACAAATGCCTCACTTTAGAGAAATTTCTCAGGTGGTAAAAACTGTTTTTAGTCAGTTGACGACAGTGTCTCTCCAAAGACAATGCTTGATCAACCACAACCCTAAGGTTTCTGAGGCTGGTTTTAACAGAGGAGCCCAGATCACCAATGGAGTTTTTAATCAGAGGATCTTTTTTATCAGGAGCGATGATCAGAGTTTCTGTTTTGTTTGAATTCATCTGGAGATAATTTGATGATAATCAGTTTTTGATACAGGATATACAATCCAAGAACTCAGATAAAAAGTGAAACTCTGAGTCATTAAAGGAGCAGTACAACTGGATATCATCTGCATTAAAATGATGATTAGGTTAGCTGCTTAGCTACCACTCCCTTCATGATTTTTGACATGAAGGGAAGCTTAGATATGGGCCGGTAGTTTATAGGCTCCCTTAAAGAAGCCGGGGACCGAGCCAGATAAAAGTGAGAGGTTTATCAATTTTACCACCCAAAGACTGATAACGTCAAAAACATTTAAGAGCAGGGAAGTAGGAACAATGTCTACAGTGCTCGATGAGGGTTTCATCTGTCCTACTAAAACCTGAACATCCTGTAGGCTGACAGGAGTGAAGGAGGATCATGAGCTCACAGGGGCTGAGGCAGGAGTGGTACTGGCCCTAATGTCTTGTACTTTGTTTACAAAAAAGTTTTGAAAATTGTTAGTCATCCTGTGTGTGTACGGGCACATGGGACGGGACAACTATGTTCTCTCCTGTGTTAATGGTCATCAGAATAGAATAGAATGTTTTTATTGTCATACACAAGGTACAACAGAATTAAGAGACAACTCTTGTGGTGTATGATACGGAGAAAATAAAAGAAAGATAAGTGTATTTACAAGAAGAGCCACTAAGACTATCTTAAATCCATGAATGTTAATAACGTGGCCCTCAGATCAAACTTGCACATCTTTGTGGCCTCACTAATATTAATGTTGCCCATCTATGTGTTAGTGTTTCAGGTATGTTCAAACCTTTGGATTTTCTTCCTTTTATGAGTTAGTAAGAGCTTCTTCCTACACCTGATTTGTTTGCATGAGTGGATTTTTAATAAAAAAGGAGTTGGACTTAGACAAAAGTCCCTGGTGAATATACCTCCTGTCTAACAAAAATGCCAATGCTGATTTAATATAGTGAAACCCTCAGCAGGCAGCAGCCCTCTTTCATTTTCTCACCACCTTTCAGCACGTCTTGTTTCAAATTTTGAAAATTATTGAGGAAGATTCCTTGGATTGGAATATGTAGCTGGGATCTGTAGGTGGTACATCAATATCATGAGAGCTTTTTCTAGCTTTGTGGGGGGCCTGTTCAAGATGTTTTTGGAGGCCCCTTTGGTATAGTTCGCCTGTCGTCAGAAACCCCATGAATGTCATACCCATTTTTTTTGATACATCGACAATGAGAAATAGTTATTAGCATTAAACATTTCACCACTTTCTTTGGACTGAACAAACTACATTTACTTGTACTTGTAGAAAACACTTAAAAACTTCACTACAGCCAAATTATTTCCAGTATAAATAACATTTATAATGGGTTATTGCTTTGATGTATCATTACCTCTGAGGAAGACTGACAGTTGGCAGTCAAAACATGTCAGGAGGTCAAATTTCCTCAAAAAGAAGTTATTTTCATAAACAAAACTTTAACATATTGTAACAAAAACGAAGACAAAATGAATTTGCTGGAATTAAAGCACTTCAAATTTCCACTTCAGCCAAATGGTTTCCAGTATAAAGGACATTTATAATAGGTAGTTAGGCTAAATAAAGTTGGTTAGTTTCTTTGGCCCAAAGATATTTGTTTAAAATCTCTTGTTTAAAGGTTATGAACAGATTTCCTGTCACTGAGAAGATCTGTTAGAATTGGATTTGTAAACTGTGGTTTCTCTGCATTATATTTACTTCTGTCTTTAGGTTTGACATATTTTCATCAGCTCAACTTCCGTCAGCCTCTTGTCAACTCCCCTAGCTTTGACTCCATGTCATCGCCCTAACCGCCCCCGCCCTGCCACGGATGCTCATTTCCATCTCTCATACTCGTAAATCTGCAGTCTCGCTACACCTCTCTCACCGGCATTTTCGTTAACTGTAGTCAACTGATTCTCATCCGGCATCTCAACAAATGACAGCTGCTACCGTACACCAACAGCGTATGGATAAATCATCTTTGCACCCTACACTCATTTTAAATTTCTCTAAATTAGATAGCTGTCAATGGTGACAGGTTTCTGCTCTAACCCTACCTACTCCACTTAATGCACAACAGCTATTTATATGTACGCCTTCATTCTCGTTTAATCTGAGCCGTTACCTTGCCCTGTGTTAGTTTAAATTGGTAACATAGAATTCACGGAATGTTGGAACAATTTGAAACCCAAAGACATTGCATATTGTGTGTAGTGAGCCTGCAAACCGGTTAATTACGTTCAATTCTGAAGGAGGCAGGTTTTTCATGGCTGCAGATGTTTATAATCAAGTCTAATTATTGCAGTCATACAAGCATAAAGAGAGACAAATGAGACCAAATGGTTGGACTGGTGCAGATGCTGGGTAAAGTCATTTTTGATAACAGTAGACATTGTGTCCATATACTGGTGAAATGCTAATTGTTAGGGCTAATCTGACTTCATAGGCCATACAGGCTTTTTTGGTTGGAAAGGGATTGCTACAGTTTTCAACAGGCTTTCAAACATAATTAGATCACCTAGATGTAAACATTTGAAATTGAAATGTCTCACTCTCCCAACATGTTTACATGCAGCTTGAGAAAACCGATTAAATTGCTTGATGTGATAGTAACTGGATTTTTAAAGGTTCAGTATTTTGCTATTTGTGACCCATCTCTATTTGTTCTAAGAACCCCAACAACACAGTATTTGAGGTTTATTTGAGGTTTATTTTCCCAAAGTCATCGGTTTTCCAGAATTCCAGAATGATATCATAAGAGATGCTAACAGAAAGCTAACATAAGAGAGAGGTTACGTTTTATGGGATTATTTATTAGAGGCTCATTATTTGAGATTAATTGTAAATTAACTTTAGTAATTGAAAACATAATTCTAATTGATGTCCACTGGAAAAATAATAATTGTAAATTTAATTGTAATTGGAAAAAAAATGCTGGTCACCGTAATCATAACGTAGTTGTAATTGTAATCTAAAATTGTAATTGACCCCAACCCTGGTGACGTCATCCATCAGCATCTAGCATCTATTCAAGAATAATTTTCCACATCTGAAATCAAAATCAGTTGATTTAACCTCATCATGGCCACTGGTCGTTAACCAGGAGGCTGTTGAGCTGAAGAAGTCCTGAGGCAAATAACAACAGGTACAGGCCATGAAGGACAGCAGTCTGTGTGTTTGCAGATAGAAAGACTGGCATGTTGGAGGAATTTAGCGGCACTGTGGTCAATCACATTGGCCTAGAGGCAGGTTTTCAGTACACTATTAGATCTTGCAGGACTTCAGGAGGAATACAAACTGTTGTCAGCATGGGAGGAGAGTTGCTGAGCTTGACTGAGGACCAAGCTGTGAAATGAACATTTTGATAATCTCCAGAACCAACCCTGATATGACATTTTCAGAAAAAAAAAAAAAAAAAAAAAGCTATAGGGCCTGGATCCAGAGGGGAGTTTCACTCATTTATGTATTTTGTCATTTTTACCATCAGTCAAATAGATTAGCCACATCAATACATCCTATTATTTATTTTTTTCTTCACTTTGCTACATTTACACGTTCTTGCAAGCCAGTGATTGCCTGAGTCTGAACTGTCCTTTTCATCTCAACGGCAAATAAGGTCAGTATAAAATGCAATTTTAGTCCCCACACTGCACACTGCACACACACACACACCACAGCTCATACACAAGCAGAAGAAACTGCGACAGCCTTGCGTTCTCATTTCTGAAGATGAAATATATTGAGTTGGTGGTACAGACAGTCCCACTTGATAAGCCCCTCAGCCATGCAGAAAAAAACAACTTCCACATTCTCATAATGTAGACAAAATGCCATTTAACTGATCTATTGCCTCTAGATAATGTCTTTTGGAGGTGTTTGTGTGTGTATGAGCTGTCAGATAGGCCTATTATAGGCATAAAGTTTTAGTAGATTTAAAGAAGCGACATAAAATATATATTACAGAACATTTTATATCACCGGTAGTATAAGAAGTCCTCATAATGATGGTGTGAAATTCAGTACGCATCTTTTTTGTTTGTTTAATGACGTTTTTAGATGAGGTATTTGCTGATCAAGTCTTGAGTAGGTGTACTGCGCTTTGGAAAGATAACAAAAGGTTTATGTAATATGAGAGTCATTTCATTCCTCGAGAAAGGGCTGACCTTTTTAGATTTTAGATCAAATCTAGATCTAGATTTCGTCGAGTGTTCCATGTTTTCTTAATTTATTTTTTTTTTTAAACTCCATTACAGAACTTCTTTCACTTCACAAAATCTTCTGACCTTGAAGTTAGTTTTCGCTAACAGAACAAAACTAGCTTAAAAGCCCATTAACGCTTAACAAGCAGCAGCGAGGGAGCTAGCTTTCTGTCTTCAATCAGTTTAATCGCCTCATTTTCTGCATTCAAAAACCATATGGATACGGTAAATTGACTTATTCCCTTTCTGAGTTGCACAAAAGCCTCACCTTTTTAGTCACATTCATCCTTTCATGCACTCTCTCAAATCAATAGAAGAAAATAATCTGCAAAGGTCAAGATTGGAAAACAAGCTTATTTTAAGGCACAGAAGAAGACGAGCAGTACCCCCTGTCAGGCACGTCTCACCCATGCGGGATGCAACACCCACACTTTCATTTACAGAGGTATTGGTTGTTCAAAACGTATTGGTCCAGTTAGATTGATTGGTGTTCAAACCAATCCCAGCCAGCCATTTGATGAAGCCACTGTTCCAAGAAGGAAAACAAAGAGTTACCAGCGATGAGTAAAGTGTAAGTAAAGTGAGAAAATATGAGTTCCAGGTCACAAAAAAATGGTCCAAAAGTAGCAAAAATTTGGCAAGAAAAAGGTGACTAAAATGGGCCAAAAGCAGTTAAGAGTGGCAAGAAAATGACAAAAAAGAGGAAACAGGTGGTATGTAATGGCAAAATGTATCTTAAATCAGCAAAATGTGTCAAACAATGGTGAAAAAGGGCAAAAATGTGCAACAAAAAGAGGCAACAAGTATGGAAAAAAGGAAACAAGTCTTATTTATTGGGCAAAAGGTAGATTATTTGGATGAAAAGTGGCAAAAATGGTTAAAGAAAGGTCAAAAATTGGATAAAAGTGAACTAATCAGCATCAAAAGTGTCAAGATGGTCAAAGAAAATGGTAACAATTAGTAAAAAAGTTTCCCCTTTTTACGGGTTTCAGGAGGAATAATACAAATTAAGACATAAAGAGCCGCATGTTGGGTATAACTGACTTAATAACAGCTTTTATCATTGTTTTAGTGAATTCATTTAATAAACTAGATTAGGAGTCGATGGTTGCCCTACCCTGAGAACACCTTCACTTGCTGCTCCACCCCTGCCCCCTGTAACCTTTGTGGGCAGTGTGACTCTCACTATTAGACTTGCAGCTCACCTGACATACAAAGCAAGAACAGGCACCTCTAGAAAAACTGACTAAAAGCATGTCCTTCACAGCTGTGAAAAAGGTTGACTTTCTTCTTTTGCAGAAACAATATGCCAGAGAGGTTTTCGCACATATCCGTGAGCTAAATTTAGCACTAGAAGAAGAAGAAGAAGAAGAAGGAAGATCTCGACCGTTGACCTTCACTCATGTGCGAGTCAGGTGTGAAAACAGCTTTAAGGCACATCGCACATGTCCGCCTGAACCGTGTCACAGTGAGAAATGGCTGCCCGTGTTGAGTCAGAATGGGCTACAGACAAGTTAGAGGATGAGTGAATGTGTTGTGGTGTGTTTGAAGTCAGTTTTTGGAAATATGTGATGTTTGTGTAATTCTTTAACCTCAATACGTTTTATTTCACCTCTTATTTTGTACCTTTTTAGCTGTAAAAACAGAGAAGTGCACACAATTTCCCATTTTAATTGCTGATTATATAGTACTGTGCTACTGTTGGTGAATTGGACAGTATTGTGTCACTGAGTGTGACCTTTCCACTGAGCCCAAGGTGGTGACTGTACACCAAACCGTTCAAAAGCTGTTTTACCAAATTGACTGTCCGTCAGGGTTGGGGTCAATTACATTTTTCAATTACAATTACAATTTATCACAATTACAAAGCTAATTCTTAATGCAAACCATCAGAAGCTGAATTTCCATTACCCTTGGAAATGGGCAAAATCTAAATAGCGCAATAAAAACTGGTAATGGAAACACCTGAATTTTGAAAAAAAAAAAAACACTCAAATGTCGCTTAAAGGTTTTTACGCTTTCATTTCAGACGTTTTGATACTGAAATGTGTCGCAAAAGCGCTATGGTAACACTTTTACCACAAATACACGTCACAGAACCTGGTCACATGACCACTTCTCTCTGAGAAAACTTGGTGCCGTACGTGTGGACAGAAGAGGAGACCGGGACATTTCTTAGCATTAGAGAGCAAAAAACAAACAAATGCAGTTATAAAGAGGTTTGAAGCATCCATCTTCCTGCAGCAAAGTCTCACGGGATGAGATTTCACAGGAGTTACAAGGCTCCTGCCCAAAACAGTACAATTACACTTTGTTGACATTTAGAAATATCGCTTTTATTTTGCAAAAATCTGTAATGGAAACCCAGCTAATGACCAACTCATCAATAATCAGCTCAACCCATTCTGTATTTCTGAGCTAAAGGAGGATTGAAAGCATGATGGGGCTGAGACTGCTTAAAATAAATGCTACTTTGACCCACATATCCTCCTTTTCCACCAAATTAGAAATCCATACTTAATTTCTAGGACAAGAAGTGTTGTTCGTGCCGAATGGAGGGCTGATACGGCCCGCCATGATAGGCTCTCAGTCAGTTTACGCCTCTGGACGGACTGGTGAAAAAGTCAGGATGATGGAGGGAGGGATGAGGAGAAGGAAAGCTGACCTTTAGATAATCATCTTAAGGCTGAGTTCAGGATGCTCATTTTTTGGGGGTAGAAAAGGAATTAGGTTTGACTTTCTCGTCTGAGGAGATTAGAGGTTAGACCAAAGTGCCCGCTAGTAAAAGTCCCCCAAGTTTAGCTTACTGTATATGTGACAGAGAGAGTGTGTCTTGGTTTGTGTGGTAGATAATAGAAGCTTAAGATGGATGGCTGTTGATGTATCAGATCGCAAAAAGAAATTGCTGCTTGCTCCTGGAGCCTTCTTCAATCTTCAGCTCCCTGGAGCAACTATAATATATTGAGATTTCTCCAAAAATCTATAACAGTAAAATGAGATAACTCACTTTGATGATGTTGCCTAGTGATTCATAAGGAAGGTCAGTTTCATTTCTAGGTCTTGAACTTTCTCAGTAACTTTGATACTTGTCTTGTGTTTCTGTGTAATGTTTCATACTTTTTTTTTTTATCTGAGGCTCAAAACAAGTCTTTGTACAGTGTGCTATGCAAGAATAACATGATTAAAATAGAATTGTTTTTTCATTGGTCAATCAAATTAAATATTGTATTCATTCTGGGAAAACAACTTGAGGGAGTGGAACAAGAATTGTGTTGTGTTGGATTCTGTTGTTTGATTTCTGTGTAAGAGCTTTTATAATCAAGTTTGCTTGGGTTGTTTGGTTCCAGGCTCAGTATTGGGTGCCAAAGTTCACTGATATGAAAGTAAACAGGACCAAAGAAAGGCTCCGTAACAGGGTTCTTTTGTCTTTTCATTTAAAACTTAAAAATCTTACGTGCCACCAACCACATCCAAGCTTTGACAAAAGCTTAAATATCCATAGTTTAGAGCAGTGTTTCTCAAATGGGGGTACGCAACGGCACTACAGGGGGTACTTGAGAGAGAGAGAGAGAGAGTAATGTTTTTTTTTTGTTAAAAATCATATTCATACTAAAAATTACCAGGAACACACAAACTGACAAGAAAGACACACTACACGAGAGAAAAATACACAAGATCACTACAAAATACACAAAAATATTAGATACACATAGAAAACGACATAAGGAACAACCTCATAACCAAAAACACACACTGAGAGAGAATAATTTAAATAATGCCCACAACACACAAAGGAATAGAAAAATATGCTGAATAATAAAAACAACAGACAACAAAATCCAGAAAACATCACCAAAAACACACAAAATGACACCGAAAACACACAGAATGATGATAGAAATGATCTACAACATGAAGTGATAATACACGAGTCAGTCTTGGTCCCACAATAGGCGGGAAATGAACGTGTATGATAAAAACTATAGAAAAAAATCTATTCAGGAAGCAGTGAATACTGTTTTTTTCCACTTATTTATAAAATGAGATGTTTTAAAATGTATTTTATCACTCATTGATTCCATCATTATGCTCTATAGTTGATTTTTCACAGTATTCTTAGCAAAATGTGTTAGTCAGACAATGGGGGTACTTGGATTCAAAAGTTAGAGAAAGGGGGTACGTGAGCCAAAAAAGTTTTAGAACCACTGGTTTAGAGGAGTGGTTTGAATCCTTCTGTATTCCAGCTATTGTAATTATGTCCTTACCGAGACATTTTAGCACAATGTTGTGTATAAATGTCCATGAACTATCATTTTTGGTGTTTTTTTAATCAATCAATCAATCAATCTTTATTCATAAAAAGCACTTTTCATACAAAGAGATGCAGCTCAAAGTGCTTTAACATTGTTAAAAATACACCCACCCCGTACAAACCCCACCCACCACACACATCGCAGAAGTGAAGCTTTTATTTTTAAAGCTTCCCCTGCTGACTGGCTACAGTATAGGTCATAAATCCCACCTCCTCAATGATGGGTCAAACTGTAAAGTTAAAATACTCGTCACGTAATTTTTTTTTCAAACCTAAACTCTGCTGCGATCGTTTATCACCCTACATGTGTAAAATAAGTTATTTGAGGTTGAAAAACGGGATTTGACGTTATACATGACAATGATTCATAGCCGATGATTGGGCAGTGCGCTAAATGGGCGGGACTTGTTACTAGGGCTCCTCCTGCCAGACCCAACTGCGCAGATTCTGGCTCCAAATTCTGTCAAATTTGCAAGATGGCAGCGCCCCTAAATGCTGTATTTTGGCTTCAAGAACATTGAGTGGGGACAGCTACAGTGCACACCCACTGCCGTGGACACAGGGTGCTGAGACAGAGCCCCTAGTCCAGCAAAATAGCAGAAGCCATTTACCAACACTGACTTTGGGGATTATTAAAAGGCCAGCACCGGAAGGGCCCGGGAAGGTTCATAGGCTAAAAGTACTGTAGTTCTGAAAGATAAGAAGGCCCAAGACCAATAACACACTTAAAAAACAGTACGAGAACCTTCAAACACACAGAGAGCCAATGCAGCTGTTATAAAATGGGTGTAATATGTTCCAGCCTCCTAGTCTTTGTCAGGACACGTGTTGCTGAATTCTGTAGTAATTGTAAACTTGAAATACTCTTTTTGGGAAGATAGTGATAGTGATAAAAGCATGAATTAGCTTCCACTGTGCGAATTAGCTGCCATGCATTCTTAAGATTTCCACAAACTGTCAAAGTAGATGCTAGCTTTGTGTCTGCATTAAAATGACAATGCATTACAATTGTAAAAAGTGCAACTGGCTGCCATGTGCAGCGCATTTCTCTTCTCATTCATTCATTAATTCATTCCATTTTTTAGTTATGTGACTTCCCTCTCATGTTCTGTTGTTTTCATTTTGGTTTAAGGTTTGTTATTATAGTTTGGGTATGGGTGTACAGTAGTCTTATTTTCTGGTTTTAATATGAATAGGTGTAGTTTTGTGTTTGACAGGGAAACAGATTCAGGCAGAGATCCTATGGTTCCTGTTCTCCTCCCTCTTTTGTTCATTTAGGCTGACACCAACTTCCCTCTTATTTTTGTGTGACTGATTTGCTGGTTTGTGATGATTTTTTATTTTTTTTTATTTTAAAGAAAAACCAGGGGATATAAATATGGCACTGTATAGGATACCATCAATTTAGGGTGGGAGGCGTTCAAATGTGTGGAAACAGAGCTATACCTGGAGCGCTGTAATGCTGTGTTCAAGGCTCATAAGTAGGAATTTTCCAATCTCCTACCTGAAGAAATGTATTGGAAGGCCACAGATCACACAAACATGAGTGTCTTCATTGTAAATACCAGAGTTGAAAGTAACGGATTACAAGTACTCACAGTACTGTAATTGATGTGCTTTTATGGGTACGTCTACTTTTTTGAGTATATTTCTAAATCAGTAGTTTTACTTGTACTTAAGTACATTTTAAAATAAGTAATTTGTTTCATTTCTACATCTAACCTTTACTGAGTAATTCATTATTTTTTTTTATTTTAAAATGATTGACGGACATTTTGAAACTGCAAAAAATGAAATGACCAGACAACAATCAAATGCATCACATCATAGCCGACCAATCAGATTAAACTTAAAATATCTATTATGGAGTTCATAAATATAGCTATACTTAGAGAATGAGATTTTTGTTTTTTTTTAATTTTGAATTAAATTAATTTATCATATTTTTTTAAAGAATTGCACTTGTTGACAAGCCTTTTATATTATACAGATGCTTTTGTGGAAAATATATTAAGTTTCATTTGTGCAAGATTTAGTTTTACGTTTATATATGAGATGTTTACTGTATGTAATGGAACCGTGAAGATTTATTACCAAAAGTAAGCATAATTCTACTTGAGTATTTTATGTATGACTTACTTGTACTAATTGCAGTCAGTATCAGTACTTCTACTTGAGTAGGATATTATAGTAGTCTTTACACCTCTTGTAAATACTATATTGGTCAGCCATGTTTTGGACATTTTGGCAGAAATAAATATTTGGAATTTGGAAATGCATGTTTCCGAGTTAAAAATTAAATTAAATGCAGAATCAGCCATTCTGTTATAGACCATGACTTCTGAGGGAGTGCAAATTAAACCTATGGGTGGCGCAAATCAGCTCGAAATGCAGGACCGTAACAATAGCAGAATAGATAAGGGGAAGAAAAAAGCTGTAGTATGATTTTGTAACGTCAAACATTTGGTCATAAACTATCAGAGAGATTAATCCACAATTATTGGTCCTTTAAAGAAATGCTGCACTAGCCTCCAGGAGCTCAGCTGATGTTTCCAACTCACTGAATAACATTATTAAACCAAGCAAATATCAAGTATCTGTGGTCATGCACCCAAGCTGTTGGCACCAAGGCGGATTTCAGTCTTCTGTGTGATCTGACCTGGAATCAAACCACTGACCTGTTCTTAACCAAAATGACATTTACCTGCTTATCCAAATATAATGTACATATTAACCTGGGGTGAATGGCTTCTTGTGGGCTTACAGTGTTTTATGTGTCATATGTCAGCTCATGAGCCTTTTTTCACTTCACTGATTTGACTGACAATTATTAATGGTTGTTGACTAAAATGGTGTTAGTTTGTATTTCAAATAGTCACTAATTAGGATATGAAAGAAAGAGAAGATGCACTACCATACCTTGATTTCTACAGAAAATTTCTGAGAACCAGTAATCCAATTCCGAGGATATGTTTGTTTGATTGCCTGTAAATTCTGCTTATCGATTCCTCTTACGTCGCAAATACGTGATGACGTCACATGCAAGCAGTTCTCAACTTTTCCAAGTTTTCCATGTTTGATGTGCTACTTAGGGAAGGTGAGTCTCATCCAGGGAGAAGCAAGAACGGAGCTAACATCTCAGCATCATCTGCCTTACATGTCGAAGGTAACGATAAACTCCTCCAGGTCCTGTACATTGTTTATGCTAGCGCCAAGTGAAGCTACTTTCACCATATGAATACTGTCCATCTCCTGGTATAACATTTTAGATGGAGATGATGACCGCCAGAGTCATGCTCGGTCAGAAACTGGCTCTCACAGTAACGCAAAGGTGGCAGCGGGTAGCTCTTGCACACCTTTAGCAACCCCATTCATCGAGGCAGGGAAGATGAAACTGACAGAGGCGAGGATAGATAAATGTTATAGTGCAGTGACCAGGTGTGTGGTGAAGGGTTTACACCCTTTTGCCACAGTAGATGCCCCTGAATTTTGGTAGGTTATTGTTGTGCCTATTTTCTGTTTTCTGTTCAGGTGAAAGCTAGCATTATCAAAGTTGGATGTTGTTTTAACCAATAGTTATGTATCATAGTCTCATGTTTTCTGTAGGGATATGATAAAGACTGTCAGCTCAAAATACCAAGTCCCAAACAGAGACAGTTTAACAAACCATCTGATCCCTGCTTGGTATGGTGTTAAAAAAAGCAATCTGATCTCCGACTTGAAACATGTCACAAAAGCAGCTATCACAACTGATGGTTGGACCAGTTTTATTCAAGACCATTACCTCACTGTAACATTACACTACGTCAGTAAAGGTCAGAATAAAGACAAGGCCAAGGTAGTGTATGAATCTCAGACAGGGACAGCTGTGGTAGAGGAGATTGAAGGGATCCTGGATGAGTTTGGAGTAAAAGAGAAGGTGGTGGCTGCCACAGTGGATAATGCAGCAAACATGGCTATAGTTGTGAAAAAGCTGGACATTATCAAGTTTCCATGTTTTGCGCACACACTTAACATTGGAGCTCAGAAGCTGTACAACTGCAGCACCATTTCCAACTGGGCAGCAAGGATTCGTTCTGTGATCGTATGGAGGAGATCCCACATGGCTAAAGTAGTCCTTAAAGAGAAGCAACAACTCCTCGATAAGTAAAGACTTACATACTTGAGTCAGTCTGCCAACATATACAGTATAACATTTAAGTGATTAGATAAGAACCATTTAAAATGATAAATTGATGAAAATATAATTTTGTTTGTACGAATCTCTTCATGTTTTTGTGCATGTTTGCATTTCAGGGCTGCCCCAGCACATGCTTCTTTTAGATGTGAGGGTGAGCTGGAACTGTTTTTGATGATTGAGCGTTTCTGTGAGCAGTTATCAGCCATCCAAGCTGCAGCTATAGACCCATGTCTAAGAAAGCCCATGGAGAAAGACAAGAAAGTGATGTTTGGAAAAAAAAATACAAAAAACATGGTAAAGTAAAGCCATTAATAAAAGGTTTGTGTTTGCTGTTAATGCAGCATGTATATAGTTTTGTTGTGTTTATGTTGCAGGCTGGACAGAATTGACAACCAGGACTTAAGGAAGGATAGGATAGCGTACATGCTACATTTGGTATCGGAGAAGATAAATGAAACGGCGCAAAACAGACAGTGTTCCAGGGATCCGGCGACACAAACTAACAAATCCATTTGTATTATTTAATTCCCTCACCCAATGAGAATTGATAAGAGAGACGGTAAGGAATCAAATCGATAAGCAATATTGATCATGGAATCGGAATCGCTAAATTCTCAACAGCACCTAATAAGACTTTTTACAGAAAAAAACAATGTGTAGCTAAAGCATGGCCACTTAGATTACATGTTTTCAGGCCTATTTGCTGCCAGAACATCTTTGGTGCATCAGGGTATGGACCATGGATAGTTACCAACAGACTGCTTAAGTTTAAGTGTTTTGTCCGGAAAATGCAAATAAAATCGGTGGAAATGTTTAGTCAAACGAACACCTGAAATTAGATCAGTTTTTGCTACATAGCAGACGGAATTATCTTGCTAAATGTTGCCACTGCTTCCAGGGTGGATGATTTAAAAAAAATAAAATAAAAGGTAAAAAAAAAAAAGGTAAATGTGCTGAGGATAGTGAGGTATGTGCCACTTGTGGCTGAAAGCTAGGATTAGAGCTTGAGATCTGAAGGTCATCTGGTGAATTCCACCGACTGGAAAGACTTCTCCTTAGGGGTGCATTAAAATACAGAGACTTAAAAAGTATTTTAAGAAAAAGTTAGTCAAAGTTTACCTATAAAGCACATTTTTAGTTATAAATCAGAAAGTGTTTTGAAATAAAACAAAACGCAACATATGCATTTGTGAATTAGGCGAATATATACAGTAGATTAAGGTCTTGGAAAATCTAATGAGGGTTAGACAGCTCTCGGATTTAAAAGAAGATTGTTTTATAGTTTGGTAGCTACAACCTCAAAGGCAGAGTATGGACTGGCTTTAAAAATGAAATGATGAAACCACAGTAGCAGAGAACTTTATTTATGTATTTATTTATTTTGCATGGAGTGCAGCTTCATATGGAATAAACATGCAAACTAAGCATTTACTACTTTTGTTGCAGTATGTTGCCCACTGGACCACAGGCTTTCTTTGAATGTGCAGCGATGTGCCCTTGTCACTTATCATATTTTTGGTGGTTTTCTACCTTGGGCCACTTTTGTCAGATACTGACCTTGGCAGACCAGGAACTTTTTAGTTGTCTTTTGATGTCATTTTGAAAATGCACTGAACCATTCGACAACCCTTCACAATTTAGTTTAGCTATGACTCTAATTGTCGACATTTTTCCTGTTCCCGACACATCTTGATCATAATAAGTCTATCGGTGGGAAGACCTAAAAGGAAGTCATGAATTTCAAGTGGAAGCTCTATCAAAAGATCATATATTTACACAGGACTGCAACAAGAAATCCTGTGACTCAACACAATGGTGGTTCCGTTCTTTCCAGTGGCTGAAGTCCGTGTTTACTTCGGCCACCTTTTGTTAGCTGGAGGCTGATGGATGCTCCACAGAAGCCACTAGAATCACCATGTAGTGAGGTCGCCAAGATGCTAACATGGTGGCGAGGATGTCGGAAAACATGGTAAGTTTAAAGAACTCTTTGCTGCCCTAAAAAAAAAAAAAAAAACTCAAATACTATACATGAACTTTTGAGCTTGCAATTCAAATGTATCCTTTAACACCGTGTTTTTCAAATGGGGGTACACAATGGCACCAAAATAGAGTAGAAAATAACCATTCAAATTATGTGGATTTTATGATGTGTGTTTTTGGCTAAAATGATAATGATGATGAAAATGATCTTGATCAGAACATGAATTGAAAATATAAGGGTCAGCCTTGGTCCCACACCAGGTGGGAGATGACTGCAAATGATAAAAACTGTATACATAAATCTGTTCAGGAGGCACTAAATACTGTTTCATTTAACTTATTTACAAAGTTAGATTCTTTAAATCTTGCATTCAATCATTATGCTCTATAGTTGTTGTTTATTAGTATTTTGAGCAAAATGTTGTATCTTTACAAAGGGGATATTTCAGTTCAGAAATAAGAGAATGGGGCTACTTGATCCAAACACGTTATAGAACCACTGCTTTAACATGCTATTGCTCACAATAATAATGCTAAAAGTATATGTATTTTGGTATATGCAGTTTTTAAAACCATATTGCTAAAGCAGACCAACATTGAAAAAGGTGGACTCCTCTTCCCACACCCTGCTCCTACAGTTTCACTGCTAATGTTTTCAGTACGTGGTTCATTTTGGCTTTTGTCAGGCAAGCAGCCTTGGACAAGGGAAATAAGAAGCAATCAAGCTTTAAAAAGACCCCATTTCAGAAACGTTTTCCTCTTATTTCCAATATAATCGCCCTCCCAGCCTGGATACTTTCCACCAAGGGAAGGGGGTCAGGTGAACTGGACTATTGTTGAACAGCCAATGGGATGCATTTGATACTGTCAAGAACAATTTGGTTCAGATACAGGTTGTGCCAGGAGCGTGTCAGCCTGATTTAGGCTTTCTCTGTTAGGTTACCAGCATTAGGGAGAATCTCTCTCCATTGATTGTGACTGGAGTTGGCTGGCGAACGCATAGAGATTAACGTCAATGACATACACCCATATTGAGACTTATAAGGTCACACTCGTTGGACGTGAACATGTATCTGCATAAAAAACACTCCCATTTCCAGGACGGGGAAACGCAAATCTAATCTGAAAAATATGCACACATGTATTTCATGAATACATTTGTGTGTGTCTGCACATGTGGGCACACATGCACGGACACGCTGTCTCATTGCATCAAGCTCCAGCCCCCAGTGAGACTATGGGGGGAAAGGAGCACAGGGAGAGGTGTCTTAACATTTCACAACATTACAGTGAATGCTCTGCGACGCCTGCAATTCATGAAATAATGCAGCACAGCGCTGTGTGAGGTAGCCATGCGACGGCTCATTTGGGAATTAGAAGGAGGGAGGAGTGATGCCACTGTGGATGCATTCAATTAGGCGTTATTACATTTGTATGCATTTATGAGATTTAATGTGGCTTATGCCTGAGTGCATTGTAATGAAAGGATTGGATATGTTGATCCTTTTTTTTTTGCCCATTTTTGCAAACCACAATGTTCAGACTAAAACACACAATCACACAAACACTAGAGCTGCAAAGAGTACTGATATATCCTATTATAAGTACTGTTACTTGAAATTGTGCTTCAGTACAAGTCATACATAAAATACTCAAGTACGAGTGAAAAGTAACTCATTGAAATAATACTCAAAGTCAAGTAAAGTTACTAGTTACTTTCAACCCCCGTGATTAATACATCTTACCATGATCCTTCACACTTTAAAGGCTGATGAGATATTTCTATCCTCATTATTGATGATACAGTAGGTCCAAATGTATATGGGCACCGCGTGGCAAGGCATAAGGTCTATCTTTTTCGTCAAATCTCTTACTTTAGTATTTTAGACATAATTCTGCTCAGAGATAAACAAATAAATTAAAAACACAGGTGAAAAGTAGACGGAGGTAAATAAGGTGCCAGAAGAATGGTATGTAGGTCTGCTCAGATACTTTCTTTGTGTAGGAAATAAACAATTCCTTGCACTGTGAATGCACCACAGACACACACAATTGTTTCTTGATGGCGATACAGACACGCTGCGGCTTTGTTACACATTTTCAATAGAAGAGGCCGTGTCCGAGCAAACCCTTTGTGAAGTGCCTGAAAGTTGACCAGACATTACAAATCTCTCTTTACACTTTCTCTCCCTCGTTTCCTCCGGATGCACAGACAGTGGCTGTCAAGCCTTGACACAAAATTGATCACAGTGGACCAATGTCTAAACGCTGTCTCCATATTTACTAGTTTTTGTCCATTGTCGGATTTCACCCGCAACCTAAAGTGTTCCCGAGGGCGGATCTTCTAATACTGGTTTTTGTTTTTGTTGGTCATGCGCTTGGCAAGCTGAGGCTTGTAGATAGGCTAACCATGCTGTGTGTTTAAAGCTGCTGGGGATGATAATTAAACTATACATGTATTTCATCAAAGAGTTGTTCTCATCTACTGTTGATGGCAATGTGACCCCAAAAACTCTGCCAAAATGACATTTCTAGTGTTTTCACTAATTGGAAAAAATAAATAAATAAACAATTCCAGATGTTGATATTTTGGCTCTTCACGAAATGCCAAAATACGTCCAAAAGTGGAGTGAAGACAAACATGATAAACAGCGCAGAACTAAAAGGACGTCAAGCAAATCACTGATGAATTATCTGATGAAGAAGCACAAAAACATCTCGTTCAGAATGAAGGAAAAAATACTTTTCTGCTTCGACACTGTCTTTGGATTCTGTTACAGGACTAAAATCATGTCACAAGGTAATACACAAATGTTCACAAACTGGCAAGTGGCAATTTTAACATTTGTGAGTAAATTTGTAGTTTTATTGATCTATGAGGGCTACAAAATGTCTTTATAGGTGGTATTAGGGTCTTATTCATGAGTGAGGGAACAAGGGTCCGTCCTGGTAAAGAGGGTTAACGATTTACCAGTCGATCTTGGTTAATACCCTCACTTATGGTCTTGAGCTTTGGGTCATGACCGAAAGAACAAGATTGCGGGTACAAGCGGTTGAAATGATCTTCCTTTGTAGGGTGGCTTAGAGATATTGTGAGAAGCTCAGTCATCAGGGAGGGGCTTGAATGACTGAGCCCCTCCTCCGCATTGCGAAGAGCCAGATGAGGTGTTTCTGGCACCTAATTAGAATGCCACCTGGACACCTTCCTGGTGAGGTGTCCAGGTGGAAGACCCAGGAGAGACTATGGCTGTGTTATATATATCATACTACTCGTACTTAGTCTGACCTCAAAATAAGTATGTAGCGCGTTCACATTCAACAGTATGGAAAGATTGAGTATGTGAGAAATACGCGGATGTACTACATTAGGACATTTTTGAAGTATGCACAGTGGCCACACTAGTCATACTCAACTGGCCCATGATGCATTGCGAGCAGAATGTAAAGTCGTCTTGAGACCAGCTTTAAGCTAAAAATCAAACATCCCTTTTCAAAACAAAAGCATTGCTTCTGGTCTTCCTTTAGTTTTTTAACAATTTTATAAATAGGGCTTAGCCAGAAGTTTTGTTAATTGCATAATGGCGGGTCTACAAAAATTCTATGAAATATCGGCATGAAATGTGTTTTCCGCGAGTTTTATGGATCAAATGACCACATGTTGATATTCTACCTTGTCCCTTTCTCGCTTAAAATGCTTTCAGAACTTTCAAAGGTGGCTAAATAACGAATATGTTTAGTCCCAATGTGCTTCAGGTTTTTGTTGTAGCTTTGAAACACATCTTGGGAAATTTTGAAGTATACTTCAGTCAGAACGGTCGCCATCCTAATCATATTTATAGTAAGTATGCCATTTCGAACACAACCTAAGTCTCTTGGCAGGCCTGGGAACACCCCGGGATCCTCTGGGAAGAGTTGGACAAAGTGGCCAGAGAGAGGAAAGTCTGGGCCTTGCTGCTAAGGATGCTGCCCTCACGACCCGACTACGGATAAGTGGCAGAAGATGGATGGACGGAGGTGTTAAAATAATATTAGTTTTCGTCCCGAGCAGCTTTAACAACCATTAGGTGTGCACTTCCTCTCAAACTGTTAGCCCCTATCTATTCATTCCCGCCATAAGTTTATTTAGAGAAAAGTAAACCTTATTCCTGGAGTCAGTGTAGCTATGATAATGTGCACAGCTTGAGGTGGCATGGGAGTTGTGAATCAGTTATTAGAGCAGATCTTTTATCAATAATTCAGTTCAGTGTATTTATTTAGTTTAAAAAATGTATAGGCTTGATTATGCAAATGTCTAACAAAATAAGGTGCTTTCCAATCCTTTGAGCTATTGTTGAAATGAAAATACAAAAATAACTGCATATACTCAGCAGCGAGCTTCATGTCAGCTTTGATTGGTAAAGATGAATGATGCGCCATAATTGTTTCCTCAGTTTTTCTTGCACAGTCTTGCTTTCCTTCAGAGAAAATGCACAAGGTTTATTTTTTTTATTGAACAGATGATTAATTAAGTAGCATATCACGCTTGTTTATCTTAAAATATGACACTTAATAAAGGAAAGGCTAATTCTAATGGTTGCCTTATTATCACTACGGCATTTCCCTTCCGGCATTTTTTGTAGACAGGTCATAGCAAACCAGAACTCACAAGAAACTGAGGCTGAATTTATATTCAATCACTGACACTATAAGTAAACAAATCCCTGCATCCGTGCAGTCATCATTGACTTGACAGCACCTTTAGTATTACTGATGAGCTGCTCTCTTGAGTTCATATGCATTTGTGTGATTGTACCTTGAGGTGGGAGTCACGTTCGGTATTACTTCCTGAATTTCCTTTGTGAGGTGAAATTCATTTCCTTGCCTAGGTAGTATTGTAATTCAAGTCATTGTTGTCAAAGGGGCAGTTGTGAGGATCCTAATCTATTTTCTTTTTTTTGTTTTCCCCCTTCCTGTGTGTTCGTCCTGTGTGTTTCCTTGGAGCTGGCTCCGCACACCTTGCCTGCAATCAAGTCTGCAAAGCTGCTTCTCATTTACAATCAAGCTACGTACATACTCCACAGTTTAAGAGCAGGCTCATTCTTCCACTCGACGTCAGATCGTTCGTTTACCGACCGTGATCGCTACACGTCAACCTGTCTCGTTCAGCCCCTTGACCTCACCTCTGGATATCTCGTTCACAGAACACCGATAACCTGTACCTTGGACCTCCTGCCAGCATCTTACAAACAACAATAAATAGCTTTTGTAAACCTTACCTAAAACTGTTTGTGTCTATATTGTGGGTCCTGTTGTCTTCATTACAACAGCAGTATTATGAAAAAACTCCCTTTATAATGGTTTTGCTACACTGATGTACATCCCTTTAGCCTCATTCAGAGAGACAGCGTTGAAAAAGTTCTGTTTCCTCCCTTCCTTGTTATTCCACAGTTAGAAAAAGTCAGCTCCAAATGGTTGAGTTGAATTTTTCCCCATCAATGCGACTATTCTGGCTCCTCCTACCCCACAAAAGAATCTGAGCTCCTCCCTCTCAAACTATCTCAGAGATGAAACAAACATAGCAAAGACGGGTTGATATTACAGTTAATACCACAGTTAATAAATTTCCCTTCAGTTTAAAGATAATCAGAAGAGCAGCATGAGCGCTCACAATCAGTTCAATTTCTAGCAGCCGTTATATTGCCTCATAATGCCTTTATGGGATGATCTGATGGGTTTGTGACCCAATGCAACACAGCGGTTGGACAAAACAATGGAATATCATCTTAAAGGTAGGGTAGGCGATTTTCAAAAGCTAGCTTGATTTTGAATGTAGCCACCCTGATGGCTCCGCCTTTACGCCCCTCGCCCCTCCCCTCTGTGCTCACTCTCATGCATGCGCACAGCTGCTGCAGAAGCTCATCGCTTCTATTTTGTAGAAACTGTGTTGTCTCATGTCTCATTCAGCAGTAAATAAACAATAAACTTTACCATTATATATGTTAAAAAACGTGACCAAAAACTCGGTTTTAACTCTGTCAGCAGTGACGCGCTTTCAGGGTGAGCTTTTTTCTATTGGTAGAACTTATTTCAGGTTCACTGCTGCTACAGTTGACAGATTTTCTTTGTTCCTTTTTCAGAGCACATAAGATCTTAATTTCTGTCAGGACATGAAGACAATTTCAACCAATAACTTAAAAAGTGTATCTGGAGGAAATTGCATACCCAAGCTTTAAATGAACTATTTATGTGATCAGAAGAGGTGAGGAGGAGAAGAAAACGACTATTAATGATTTACTCTCCTTGTCTTTTAACAGTCACTTTTGAGTGTATAACGCCACAAGGTGGCGCCTCTTATTTAGTATGACCAATAGGTCACTCTTCTTTGTTTACTTCCTCTTTTACTTTTATGTTGTGGACATCGGCCGTGTGTACTCGGACCGATGTGCTCTTTTATTGTCACAAGTGGTGAAGCTGGCATTTCTATTATAGAATAAATAAGAACTGTGTGGAAATCTAAAAGTCTTGCTCATTTTGCTCTCCAGCAGCACGCGTCCACAGCAACATACTTCTCTGCCATCGCCACCACACGTTACAGCCCACTCATGCATATGCATGAAGGCCCGATAAAACAGTCTGTTCTTAGGAAACGCTTTGACAGTGATTTTTAAGAGGGCTAAAACTCCAGAAAACAGGTGAGTTTGGGAAAAAAAAAAACCTCAAATACTTTGTTGCTGTGGTTCTTAGAACAATTGGAGATGGGTGAAAAAAGCATAACACTGGACCTCTAAACCCATTTTAATATGTTAGGGATTGGGTGAAGTGTAAGTGTGCGGCGAGTCAAGGATCTCAGGATCGCCTCTGATTGATTCTGGGATTTTTTTTTTTTTGTAATCCCCCCTCCCCCATGTGTTTTTCTTCTCATAAAAGCTTGTTTTTCTCTCCCTCTTCTCTGCTCAGACGTTTTGCATATCACACATGAACACAGGCTCCCGTCGTCTTCCGCTTCCGCTTTGTAAACACTGATCAGAGTGAATAATTCAATAACTTTTATACTCTTGCTTTGAAGAATTGAAACATTGCAAATTTATGCTAGTAAGATCAAGCTTTGATATGCATTTTAGCTCCTCAGATGCTCGCTGATCATAGACGGAGATGTAGATTTGCTTTCCTGATTGTAAACGTTTTATCCCGAAATACAATGAATTCAAATGTGGTTTATCAGATCAAGAGGAAATGACCTTGCTGCTTTAAATCCTTTGTTTTTCCATTTTGTTTAAGACAACAAAGTAGGTGTAAAGAAATGAGAAAACCCTTAATAATAATAAGGCTTCAAAGGCTGTGTCCGTGTTTCCTAAGCACTTGCTAAAGTTTACCTCAGGTAGCTGTCAAGCCATATTTTTGCCTCTCTAGAGATGATGCCCATGGTGTGTATTTCTCTGCATACTATAAGGGGATTGAGCAGTACCTCGAAGGAGCACATCACAACTGAACTGGTGACAGGATCAGTGTGACGGCCTCAAGGGACGGGTTCAAGTCCTGATGCCCAGTGACAGGGCCAAGATATGGAACACACACACACAGATAGAAAACGTGCAATTATAGGAAGACAAACTACTGTGCAGTGCAACTACGAACACTAAACTGACCACTATGCCAATGTCATTAAGTGATAATACTATAACAATAAAACAAAGGCAGCATTAAAAATGTAGAAAAAATAAAGTGAGGAACTGCCTTATATCATATGGCAGAGATTATTTTAGCCATCTACTCAGTGAAATAAGTAAACTGTAACTTAATTACCAAAAGGTCCTATTTTCACCGGCGTTTATCTATTTGTCAGTTTGCAAGATTATTTTAAAAGCGCTGAAGGCAGATGAGTCAAACTCATCTCCCCGGGGGCCAAATCTGGTCCTTAGGAGAAAGTAAAAATGTCAGAGAAAACACTGTGTGAATGAAACTCAACAATATTTGCAGGGGCTCACATTTTACCTGGTGCTTTATATTGCATGATTGCAGCCATTTTTAATGTTTAAACTGTTGAAAAATTCAAATTCTTGCAAAATCCTTAAAATTTCCTCAAATGATTACACAATACTTCCTAGTTTTACATTAACCCTAGTCGCAAAATCTAGGAAATTTGACGTGTATATCCTGTTGGGACTGACATCTGTCACTTATTCCTTGGTAGTTAGTTTCTTATATATTTTTATTTTATTTTAAGTATACGTAGAAGTGTAAACTAGGGCCACAATAATGTTGAAATTTCCCGTACAAAATCCGTGGCCCACTTGATATCAAACTGCTCCGTATTTGGCCTCTGAACTAATTGATTTTGACACCCTTGACTTAAGGGATTTTGACAATTTTTAACGAAAGATAGACCTTAGGCCCTGGTAGGTTATACAACTCAATATACTGTTTCTGGAACATAAATCCTCATTTTTCATCATTTGCAAATTTTTAAAACATATCTTGGTTCGTAATTGACTGATCTTTATTACATTTAAATACTTTATGAAGGGTTGGTTCCTTATTTACTCCACCAAGTTTCATCCTGATCGGATTAGATTTTTTTAAATGGGGGGAACATATACAGTATTTGGACCTAATGTGTGTTTATTAATGGTGATATAAATTTATCCCAAGCCTTTACAGTGTGAATGATCATGGTACCATCAGAATCATTGATCCAGATAACTGCCAATATCTGGCAAAAAGGAGATTTAACAATAACAATATTTATGTAGCACTTTTACTTTAGCTTGTAAATACATCTTTATTTATGTCTTATTTTTTGTTAATTTAACTGAATATTTAATTTACTGTTTGCCAAAAAACAACACACTCAAAAAACTAACATTGGCTGTTACCATAGTGATAGCTATTCACTTTATCCCCCACAGATGATAAGCTTTATTTAATTAAATGAAAAAAAAGGTGTTGGGATTAAATTCCTACAAACATGTTTGCAAATTCAGTTCAAAGGATTGTTGCTTTTACACGTGCATATTTCTGTGTGTGAGTAGGTCTGGATTTAGCCACACACTGTATAGTGAGTCTGAGCGTTTGCGTGGGATTTGTTGGGTTGAACCTTTACTAATAAGCATTACTAACGTTTCAACAAGTCAGCAGTGTCAAACTCATTTTAGTTTAGGGGCCAAATGTGAAGTAGTTTGATCTTAAGTGATCTTCGTAATTTTAGACCTTAAAATACAATCCACGGGCAGCAGCCACAAGTCGTTGATTCTGGTGCAGTGTTTACATAGAGTTAATCTTGATTCCATTGATTATCCTCTTTATTTACATTTTTATAATGCTTTTCTCCACATTCCCTTTGATATTGTTTTCTTTCTTACTGTGGACAACACGAGGATGTGTGTTGGAGTTACTTTGGATGTGTATGAAGCAGTATTGTAAGCTGTTGTTGTTGTGCATCTGAGCCGTATATTCATATATACAGACCTCTATAGTATATGTGCTCACTGCTCATTGAGAAAATAAATGATACGTGGTTCCATTATCATCCTTATTAACAGTCGACGCAGATTTTAGGCGGGAAAACGAGCAATTTCAACATTAATGTTTAGAAGTTTGTACTTTAGATGACGTTTAGAACCCTTAATAGCCCACATCATGAGTGACGTGGCTGGGAGCAAAAACAGGAAACGACGCTGGATAAAGAATAGATATATATAAACACTGTGACGTAAGTGTTGCTCAACAGTGGCCATCTTACCTCAGACAACTGACGTTCTGACATTCTGACGCGCTTTACGGTAGCCGTTGGAAGGTGAGTGATCAGCTCAAACAAAAATACCCTTAACTTGATTAAATATTGACGGATTTGCCTTATTACAAACCTTATTATACGTAGGTACGACATAGAATGCTTGCACATGTTGAAATTGCTGCTTGCCATTTGAAAATTGGTTGAACATTTAGCAAGTTCGGGTTATTTAAATAGTACATGCACCATTGACATTGATATATTGAGCGAGGCCAGCTGTCTGAGGTAAGATATCTGCCATGTTGCTACATCGGTCTCCATTGTCTAACAGTGCAGGTAAGTCATCTAGTGATTATATATATATCTATGGTGGTTTGCCTCCAGGCTAAGCCCCGCCCAACAATATACGTCACAATGTTTACAAACAATCAAAGGGTCTATAAACCCTACATAAAGTGTTTAAGGTGCCAACAATAGCAGTCAATAAGTGACAGATATCAGTCACTGCAGGATTTTGAGAATCTTTTGTTTTTGTTCCTTTTAACTATTACCTACGAGCGGAATTTGATGGTCTAAAGGTCCGGATTTGGCCCCCCATCCTTGAGTTTGACACTTGTGTTTTAAGTCATGTTTTTTTTTGTTCTTATTTTGAAAACTACAAGCATTGTGAAGTAATTTCCTACATGTCTAAGCGTTCCCCTATAGCTTTTATTTAATGAAAAGCAGGGATGAAAATTACAGCCCCGTGCTGAATTAGTTAACAGCATCTCTATGGATTAATCAAGTGAAGCATCCATAACTGATCATCTCAGTGTGACAGAGACATAGAGCTTGCTGACAAACACCTGGGCGAGGTCACACCGCATGCATGGTGAAGCACTGTGGTGTGTGTGTGTGTGTGTGTGTGTGTGTGTGTGTGTGTGTGAGAGCCTGCAGAGCATATCCCTAGCTAATAAACAGCACTCCCTTGTTTCCTACTCTATTAATCATCTACCTGCAACTTTAGGTTTTTTGTGTCACCTTCTTTTAAAAAAAAGATTAATCCGCCTTTTACACTCTAATCACAGCAAGTCATTCCACCTTATTAAGTCCCCATAGGAACTCAAACTCTTCATGCAGGTTCAAATTAGTGCTTCCTTGCTCTGTTTGATTTCCATCCAGTGATTAAATAGAGGTGAATGAGAAGAAGAAGAAAGATAAGCTAACGTCAGCAGCAGAGGAGGATCTTTGAATGCAGAGCTCTATCTTTGAAAACAGTGTAAATCATATCCCTGACTCTCCCTACCAGGCTGTTTCTGTGAAACTAAATTACTTGGACAGACTTCTGAGGCCTGCATCAAAGAAGGTTGATTTTTCTTCTATTTTTTTTTTTTCCAGGTAAGTGAGTTAGCTTTTTTTTTTTTAATCTGTCACAGACAGTGGAAGCACTTTAGACTCAAAGCCTATCATGGAAACTGTAACACCACATTGGGGCGCAGCGGTAGAGATCAAAAAGCACATTTTTATTGAGAAATAAGGAAAATATACACTTTAAATGAAGCTATATGGATAGGAACAATATTGACTTTTTTCTATGTTGCGTCTGATAGAAATCTTGATGAATCTTCAATCTTAATAAATCTCGTGGTCCCACATTCTGGCGATGGTAAAATCGGCTCCATGTTTCAACTGCTGTACAAATACAGGTGGCCATAATGTTGTAGTACTCGAGACTAAAATAATTATATACTGTACTTATCAGTGGCTTTTAGAGTTGCAGACACCTTGTTTTTGTCTGCAAGATGTATTTAAAAGGAAAGAAAAGAAAAAAGAAATTTGGCTCTGGTCATGTCTCAGGTTGTCTCGTACACTGTAAAAAGTCTGACAGATAGTTACTTAAAACAAGTTCTGATGAACTACGGCTGGGCCCGCAGAACGTCTCTGCGCCAAATAGCACGTACCACGTTCCCGAGAATTCAGTTAAATGACTCGGTTCCACCGAGGGAAACAAATGAAATTGTGCGACGTAAAATCGTAATCTACGTTGAATTGCCTTTGAAACATTATATCACACGACTATGTTTCGATAAATTTAGAAATTATCGGGAAAGGGGATGGGCCCCCAGGACCTCGTCCCCCCGCCTTTCAAAAAGGTTTCTGAGAGTCTCTTGACATCCACTCATAGAATATCCATGTCGAATTACAGCCCGATTTAATGAGCATTAGCGGAGGACTTGTCATTTGAAAAAATGGGCTCCTGGGGCCCCCCCTGGTTCCCCCGTGACGCATACGGAGTAATGGGCCACATTCATTAATTGATATGTGTCAATGAATCGGTACCATCAACCATCGTATTATTGACTCGCAAATAAATGAGAAATCGACTTTTGTTTTTTTTTCTTTTGGGGCCCCAAATCGAAAATCGGGCTCTGAGCATCCATAGATTATGTCTAGCTAATTTCAGCCCGATCCATTGATGAATAACAGAAGAGTAGCAATTTTAACTAGTGTGAAAGAGAAGAGAAGAGAAAAGAAGAAGAGAAGAAGAGAAGAAGAAGAAGAAGAAGAGAGAAGAAGAAGAAGAAGAAGAAGAGAAGAAGAAGAAGAAGAAGAAGAAGAAGAAGAAGAAGAAGAGAAAGAACAAGAAGAAGAGAGAAAGAAGGAAGAACGAAGAAGAAGAAGAAGAAGCAAGAAAGACGACGAGAAGAAGAGAGAGAGAAGAAGAAGAAAGAAAGAAGAGAAGAGAAAGAAGAAGAAGAAAAGAAGAAGAAGAAGAAGAAGAAAAGAAAGAAAGAAGGAAGCAGAATAGAAGAAGAGAAGAGAAGAAGAAGAAGAAGAGAAGAAGAAAGAAGAAGAAGAGAAAGAAGAAGAAAGAGAAGAAGAGAAGAAGAAGAAAAGAAGGAGAGCGAACAAGAAGAGAAGAAGAAGAGAAAAAGAAGAGAAGACAAAGAAGAAGAAGAAGAAGTAGAAGAAGAAGACGAGAAGCAGAAGAAGAAGCAGAAAGAAGAAGAAGAAGAAGCAAGAAGAAGAAAAGAAGAAGAAAAGAAGAAGAAGAAGAGAAGAGAGAGAGGAAAGAAGAAAGAAGACGAAGAGAAGAAAAAGAAGAGAAGAAGAAAGAAAGAAGAAGAAGAAGAAGAAGAGAGAAAAGAAGAAGAAGAAGAAGAAGAAGAAGAAGAAGAAGAAGAAGAAGAAGAAGAAGAAGAAGAAGAAGAAGAAGAAGAGAGTGGCGTTTTGAATCTGGTAAAAAATGTGGCAACAAAGTGATATGTAATATATTTTAATATATTTTAATTTGCTATATTGTCCAGTTAAAAAGATTTGTTGAATCCAACTCAATCTGAGTCAAAACTTCACACGGTCTTTTTATATTATGTAAAAGTTAATAAAAGGTACTTAGTAAATATTAATTGAGCCCAGTCCCACTTTTTACAGTGTATGGAGGACCAACTCTGTCTTAATCAAAAATAAAGAAATGAATGAATTAAAAAAAATGCCAACAGA
Organism: Gouania willdenowi; assembly: GCF_900634775.1. Lineage (NCBI taxonomy): Eukaryota > Metazoa > Chordata > Actinopteri > Blenniiformes > Gobiesocidae > Gouania > Gouania willdenowi. The sequence goes on from NC_041044.1 coordinate 39,099,166, forward strand.
TCTCTGCCATTAATAAATAGATGAATAAATACATCACGCAATACCTAAATATATTTGGGTATTTAGTGGATATTCATGTGAAAGCGCTACGAGATGACTATTGTTGTAGTTTGCGCTACATAAATAAAATTGAATTGAAATTGAATTTGCCATAAATACATAAATAAATATTTAAATGAGAATAAAAAAAATATATAATTTATGGCATACTGTATTTAGGTAATAAGCAATTGATTTATTGATTATTTGATGATTTTGACCCTTTAAACTTCAAGTACATATATTTAAAATAAGTATCAATACTTTATTAAATAGTTTGGAGTAGTTGGTTATGAAGTCTTATTAAAGAAACCACCTACATTTCTAAAGGTTTACTTCTACAGACATCTTAAAATGCTATTAGCTTACTTTGAAAGTTGTAAAAAAAAAAAAAAAATAGCTATTATGGCATTTATTTAGGTATTGAGTGATTGATGTATTGATTATTTTATGTATTTATTTATTCATTCATGGCATAAATATGGTCTTGGTCTTCACTCAGTCTTGAATCCCAATTGTCTTGGTCTTGTTTTAGTCTGAGTGCATCCAGGTCAAGGTTTGGGTCTTGAGTACAACACGAGTTTGGGAGAAGCATGGCAACTTTTCTGTACCTTTAGAGACCACCCAACCTTCACACATTTAGCATTCACTCACAATCCCTTGCCATAAGGAGCATTAGTAGCTTCTTGGCTTGAGCTGTTGTAGCTACAGTAGCTGGTTAGCTATCAGCTATTGTGGGTCAATGATCCCACTCTGCATTTCAGTCACTTTTTATGCCATTCCAAAAGCTGGACATTTAATAATCCAATATAATTCATGTTCATTGAAATGCACATGGTGTATAACCTATTGGTACATTTGCATTATGATTATATTCATACACCATACTGGGTTTTGCTAACTTTGATACACTCCTCCAAATAAGCATATGCCTTTTTTTTCTCTCTCCGCGCATAGACATGCACAGTAGGAGTAAAAATATATGTATTAGATATGAAAGAAATAAACGAGGGAGTGCTTGCCAAGGCTGACAGGCAGGGGAAGCAAGCTAATTATCCCATGGTGCTTGGGAGCTCATTGACAATCACAGGCTTGCTTTCAGGGTGCATATAACTATTAGGAAGAGAGACAAGGGCTGGCCAAAAGTAATGATCACTGAAGCTCCAGCAGCCAAACCAGATCAACCGCTATCCTTCAGCTGTTTTAAAAAGCTGTGCTACAGCGCGTGCCAAATTCATCACACTTCACACATGCAAAGCCCTGGAATGAACAGCAGCAATTATTTAACATCCAAGAGAGCCTATTAACCACAGGAAGTCATTAAAATGTTATGTACGGTATAGTTGATAACCCCATGTTTGCTGTTAAATTTAAATACATATTGTGATAGTAGAAATAACCAAATCAGCGTTTTGTTTGCTTTGGTTTTTATATACATATCGTATCTTCTGGTCAACACCAGGCAAACGAATACTTTACTTTCTTTAATATATTGGAGCAGTTGGTTTTAAAGTATGTATGTCTTATTTAAGAAATATTCTAAATGTTACATCAGATTGTAGGTACTTGTATTGTAATATATTAAGTCTTTAATTTTATAGTTTTCTTCAAACTGTATTGGCTTACTTTTAGCACATTGGCTAAATACATTCTACCAACTTTGAGACTAGCAACAATTCCAGTGACGTTTTCTGGTGTTGTTGGAATTTTTCATTGAAACCACAACATATCCATAAATCACCGTGTGAATGTAGCAAAAACAAGTATAAGATACAATCAACATGCAAATGGTTGAGTAGGCTCTTCATATTATTATTATATGAATATTATATTATTCATACTACCGACTTTTGTGACATCCAATGGTATCTTTGTATCTTTTTATTTGGATCTCCATTAGCTTCGGCTAGAGCCATTGTTCCTCTTCCTGGAGTGTACACTTCAATACAATTGTGTTATTAGTGCAGTACACAATTACATACAACACATCACACAACAAAGCCACACAAACAACTACAACAATTTAAAAAACAAAACAAAAACGTCACTCACACAGTCGGACCTAGTTCCAAATAACAATTCCTCAAACATGTAGCTTTTAACATGATTGGTTCTTTAGCTATATACTTTTACATTATATAAATGCACATTTACAGTTATTTATCAATATACATATACATTTATAGATCACATAAAACTACTCATACTTAACCTAATTAATGTATTGAGTAGCTTTGTTTGTACATCATTAGGTATCTAGAGCTGTTTTGTTAATACATTTTCTTTCAGTAGTTTTTTTTAATCTAAATTTGTTATTTTATTGAAAAATGTGGTGACTTTCCTTACACTGGGATAACTACATCCTTGTGTTTTTTTTTTTACTAATCTTGATTTTATTACTGTTTTAAAAGTGTGTTTTCATGCTTTTAATTTTAAAGCCTAAAGTCGAGCTTTGTGTGAAAAATGTTGCTCTTGTATGGTGTGTATGTATGAATGACAATAAAAACTATCTATAAAAGATTGCAGGTGGATCCAAAGGAGCCATGGACTATCTGAAAAAGACGCGTGACATTTAAAGTGTCCGTCTTTACGTACTCGGGGAGGAGAAACACCCATCTGTATTTGAATGGTGGCAAGATTTGATTTGGTTGACGCTTAGTGGTTTAGCGCCAAAGATCAGGGGAGATTGGTTTTTAATAAAGTGTATGAAACTTTGATTGCTCTTATTTGCCTTATTTTCTGTGTTCACTTTTTGGTCGTCTTTCCTACCAATGGCTATTGAACATACAACTGTCCAATGCCAACTTTATTGGTGTTCAGGATAATGCAGGAAGTAAATCAGGACTTGAATGTTCAGACATGAAGCAAAATTTATTAACTTCAAATTAGATTTTGCAAAAGTTCTGTGAAGTAGCTTGATGTTGATGATTATTACAGTAATTATTGAGGGAATTCCTGATTCGTTCTTGCCACAATCTTATTTTCAAATATGCTGTTATATGTATTTGCTATGCTAATATTGATACTGGGCCTTATTGCTACTATTCAGCAAATGCTAGGTTAATGCTATTACTAGACATTTGCTAATGATATTGACAGATGAATGCTCATGCTAGGCTAATGCTCTTGCTAGGTTAATGCTAATGCTAGGCTAATGTTATTGATAGGTGAATGCTAATGCTAGGCTAATGCTTTGTTGGTGCTAGCTAATGTTAGTTAATGCTAATGCTGATGGTAATGCTAATGCTAGCTAATGCTAACTGATGCTAAAACTAACTTATGCTAATGCTAGTTAATTCTAATGCTAGCTAATGCTAATGCTAAGCTGATGAAATGCAACGCAGGCCAGCCCCTGCATCCTTGCATTTTCTTCTAGTTTATTTTGTCGTTGTTTTACCTTTTCTGGTGGAAAAGCAGACATTTTAGCTGCTATGATGTTGATGATTATTACAGTAATTATTGAGGGAATTCCTGATTCGTTTTTGCCACAATCTTATTTTCAAATATGCTGTTATATGTATCTGCTATGTTAATATTGATACTGGGCCTATTAAAAAAAAAAAAAATCCTTAATAAATTGTAATATTTTGGTGTTTTCCCAGTACAATTTCAAAACAAAAGTACAAAAAACTTATCATTGTGTGGAGGACAAAATATGCCAAAACAAACTGCATTTACTGCATATATTGTCTATTTTTGTGCAGTGGGGATAACAATAAAAACACAGGGCTGGTAAAATAATCGTGGAGCATTGTTCAGAATTACAAACTGGCTAAGCGCTTTGATCACACCCAGCATGTTTTCGTTAAACTCATCAGTTTAAAGCTGTTCATTGAAGTTAGTGTAATTGAACTGCTGAGGTATTCTGCAATCTCCAACTCCAAAGCCTCCCCATTATGCTCCCTTATCGCCTCCTCCACACACAAGTGATTAAAAAACAAAAAGTGGCTGAAGTTTGAATCCGACATCCAGCCTAACAAAAATAAAGTAATCACCCTCTTTTTTCCCATTTTGATGAGTGTGTGTGCATGTGTGTGTGTAAACAGGTAATACCTTCCAGATCCCCATCTGGATGTGGATATGACTGTTCTTTTAAATGACAGGCTTTACGTGCACAAAAAGCCATCACAATCCTCACACTTCTGCTCCCCCCTGGCAATGTAATCACTTTGTGCATTGAATATTGCATTTATTTCCTAATATTTCACTTTCCCCCTCGTCTGATCGTCGCACTTTCTACCTCGTATTGCTCCCTGCTTGCATTCCATTTTCATGCTCGCTCTAAATGGCATTTCTTCCCCCCAGAAATTAGATATCACCCTGGCCTGTCACTTATTATTTCAACCCAGGAGTGAATACTCCAGTTACGACCTAGATCCGGCTCTCGCTTCTTGTTCTGCTTCTCTCGCCTTACCCCTCTAAAACTATCTTCTTATCCCTTCATCTCAATTTTTGCCTTTCCCTCTCCTACTCTCACTTCTTTTTCCAAGCCCAACTATCAATTGCATTAAATCAAATGGAACACATTAAAGGTGGCATGTGCAGTAGACAATGGATTTTATGATTGCCTGCCATGTTCGGCCTGGTTGTGCCGCACAGCCCCATGAAATGCCATTTGTATCACATCATTTCATAAGTCCTTACTACACAGACGAAACAGAGAGGAGGGACGAAAAGAGAGGAAGTGGCATGCATTTGGAGATGGGATGAAAAAGAAAAGGCACAACTATGGTGGTCGTAAGAGCTCACAGCACAACACAAACTGAAGAACAACACAACACAAAACGCCCTGAGCTCACAACACAATGCAGAATGACAAATGCCACAACGCAACACAAAATGAATGCGCACACAAATACAAACCTCACAACACAACACAAACCCTGGCAACTCGAAAGCTCAACACACCACGAAAGCAGTCCGGTAAAAATCCACGAAGAATAGTGACGATAACGGAGGTAAATAAAAAAAAAAACACGAAGAAGAGTGACGTTAAAGTTGGTGGTCAGTGCCCGATTCTTTCATGGGCATGATCCTTTCCTTCACTCTTCTTCGTGAACTTTTACCAGACTGCTTTTGCGTTGTGTTGTGAGCATTCGCATTGTGTTGTGTGCTTTTGAGTTGTGTTGAGAGCTTTTTTACAGCCCCCATACTAGTGTTGTAGTACTCAAGATCGGTCTTTTAAATGTCTTGGTCTTGTCTCGGAATCAAAAGCATTTTTACTCAGTCTCGTCTCTGTCTTGAACTGCCCAGACTCTGGGTTTTCTATCAAGACCAGCACTAATTTCTCCTATTTTTAAACTTTTTTTAATGTGATAACAAGGAGAAGAAATGGATAAAACAATAGATATCATGGGTTATTCATGCATTAATCCACAGCGTATAATGATTGTGACCTTCCTAATGTGACTGTGATGCGCACTACACTACATACAAACAAGAGAGAGAGGTGGGAGTCTGTACATTCACATGACATACAAATCTTGTTTTCAGATATTTAGAATAATTGTGAATTTATCAGTAGTTTTATTACATATGAGTTTATTTTTTCTCAGTTACCCCATTTTTTTTTTTTTGTGTAATCGAGAGTTTTACGTATATGTCCTGCTTTGATAGAGTTGACACCTTTTTGTCTGTCAAATGTATTTAAAAGAAACTAAAGATCAAATGTTATTAAACTGTTGAACCTTTTCATGTTTTTAATTTTCATGTATTTTTTTATGGTCTTGGTCTCGGCTTATCTCGGTCTTGGTCTTGACTCGGTCTCGGCTACAAAACGTCTTTGTCAAGTCTTGGTCTTGTCTTGGTCTCAGTGCATTCTGGTCTTGGGCAAGTCTTGGTCTCTAATAGGTTGGTTTGAGACACAACACTACATTGTACACAACACATATGAGATGAAAGGGCAATACGGAGGAATCAGAAATAGATGTAATGTAGAGGCTGAGGGGAATGAGATGTGTGATAGGGATGAATAAAGTCGTAAGAAATAGCAGAGGGAGAAAAAAAAAATTAAATCTGCAAGAGCAACAAAGCCAGACGAAGAGTACAGGGGTAGACGACAGGTGAGAATGAGGGTTAGAAAAAGAGAAGAAAAGGAAAGAAGGGCGATGAAGGAAAAGCTGCTGAGTTTGAGTTGGCAGGATAATTGAATGAATGGGAACAGTGAGATGGAGAGGAATAGATGTGAGGTGGAAGAAAGGGCATGAGTAGAAAAAGAAAACCTGCACAAAAAAAAAGAAGAAGAGACACTGATGAGACTGTGAGGGAGAACAGGGAGGAATGGTGCATGTGAAATTACATTATATTCAAACAGGAACAAGCTGCCTGGGTTAGTGGGAGGATTTACAACAAAAAATACAGCAACCATGGGAGAAAGAGAAGAGAGAAATGATGAGGTCAGGTCTCCCACCCTTCCCTTCTTTTCCCGCCTTCCTCCCTCGCCATTAGTACAAGAGCATATTGAGCTTATTAAATTCTAATTGTGCGTAATGGCCGCCCAGGTTCTCTGAGGCCTGGTGTGACAGGGTGAGAATGAGTGGAGATATTTGTTTCGCTAATTGGAAGCTGTTCAGCTCTCCAAAGTGTTCTGGTGTTTGCCGCTGCTTGGGTAGTGACCGATAAAAGCCGATGGATGGATGAATAGATAGAGAGAAATGGGCGAGGGTGGGGGGTGTCTGAGGTGAAATGTAGAACGAAGCAGGCCAGGGTGTAAAAGGAGCACCTTGGGGGTATTTACTGTTGAGAGAGAATATGAAAAATCAATGAGGACGTAATGAGCTTCATTAAGAAAGTTGTCACACACACTAGCAGAGGGCTGTTTAACATGCTGCAGTAACCGTGTTAAAAAAAAAAAAAAAGATGCTTACACAACACACCTCAAACGGGCTTGCGTTTACTGATCTTTCAAAATCAATTTTCAAACCAGGGGATTGCTTCTAAACTGCCTTTTGTGTTTGTGATTTAGTATTCTGATCCGCCCGTAGCTGGCGTGTCCTTGTAGCGTCCTTACACACAGCGGGCTTCAGAAAGCCATTTAGAGTTGTACACTTGTTCAGTAAAGCTCCTTTCCACCCTCTCCCCATGGCAATATAAGCAGTAGAAGGAGCAGAAGGTGCGAAGAGGTGCAAAAAGCCTCTGCCGTGTTTCCATATGGCCTTCATCCGCTGAGCTCTGCATACACACAAATGCACACGGAGGCACGCGCTGAAAGCAGACGTGCAGGTAACCATACACACACTGTTCTCCAGGGCACCAAAAACAGTCACTTTGGGAAACATTTGTATTCAATACCATCCAATCCATAGCATTAAGAACTGACCCAGTCGATATAAATCACTTCCTCATTTGAGAATTAATTCTACATTTTAGATGAAATATAATAATAGTATGGTGGCTTGATTTAGACAGTGTTTTACGAACAATAGGTTATTTTAAAATGCACCATGTAACAAGGCAAGGCAAATCTATTTGTATAGCTAATTTCATACACAAGACAATTCAATGTGCTTTATATGATCAAAACGTTCAAAATTCAACAGCTTAAAAATCAATAAGAAGATTAATATTAGCAGTAAAAACATTTAAAATCAGCAGTGACATGATTAAAAATGTCCCTCCCAATCATACGCGATTTAAAAATGTTAACATGTGATGCTGACTTCAGCTCTGCTGCAGTTTGTTCCACCTCTTTGCAGCATAACAACTAAAAGCAGCATCATCATGTTTACTGTGAGCTCTGGGTTCTACTATCTGACCTGTGTCCATAGACCTAAGAGACCTGCTGGGTTCATATCTGACTAACATGTCACTGATGTATTCTGGACCAAACCCATTCACACATTTATACACCAGCAGCAGAACTTTAAAGTCTATTCTGAGACTGACTGGGAGCCAGTAGAAAGATTTTAAAACTGGAGTAATGAGCTCTGACCTCTTTGTTCTGGTTCAGACCAGAGCTGCAGCGTTTTGAATCAGTTTTAGCTGTTTGATGAAGACCATTACAGTAGTCCAGTCTGCTAGAAATAAAAGCATGTACCAGCTTCCTGATATTTCGGAATCATGAAAACTTTCACTCCGGAGATGTTCTTGATAGATTTGACTCCTGAATGTCAGATTCAATTAAATTCAATTAAACTTTATTTATATCGCTCATATTACAACAAAGTCATATCAAAGCGCAAAACAAGTCCATAGTAAAAAAGAAAGAACCCAACAAGATCTACATGAATAAGCATTTAGCAACAGTGGGAATTAAAAACTCCCTCTTTTTTATAGTAAGAAACCTTTAGCAGAACCAGGTTCAGAGGTGGCAGCCATTTGCTTTGACTGGTTGGGATTAGAGAACAGAAGGGCAAAGAAAAAGAAAAAGAAAAAAAAAAAAAAAAAAGAGAACAGAAGGGCAAACAGAATAGGATAGAAGGATAGTCCATCCGAGTGTCCTAGACTAGTTGAGCCATGGACCATTGATCAGTCCATCGCAGTGTTCCAGACTAGTTGAGCCATGAGCCATCGATCAGAAACTGCCAGCTCCAGCATCAAGACACTTGAAACAGAAAAGAGAGCCCTCGGAGAGCGAGGAGAAGGCACAGACTGCAGGAAAAACATGCTACACTATGATCCACTTGTTCCTAGTGGTTAGGTTAACATTAAACATCTTGCGGCTTCCTCCATGCTCTGAAATGCTACCACTACAGACGAGGTTTCGTCTTGTACTGGTTGCACGTATTGATATATGAGATCTGAGTCAAACAGGACACCAAGGCTTTGGACTAAGTCTTTAGCTTTTAAAGATTGAGAGTCAAGATACTCGTTGTATGGTAGACTTCTGGTTGGTCTTCTTCTGGTCTTTAGCTCATCTTCAAAGGGCAGCCTCTTAAATGCTTTCAAAGTTCCAGTGTATGTACAATGAACACTTGCCATTGGGCTGTTAAAGAATGTTGAAAACAGCATCTCACAACTTGTTTAGCAATAGCACAATAGAGTTGGCCTTGTAACTATCATACGGACTAATACATGTGAAAAAGGTCCTTCAAGCTCTTGTTCAAAAGCCACTTGCTGCAGATTTATAAAAACATTACATTTTTATTTTACTTTTAGGCTCTACTCCACTTTTCTGTCATTGTTAAATTCAGGATTTGTTTTACACTTAATGTAACCTGCCTTAAATGTTCCTCAATCTCACAAAAATAGCACTGGTGGTAAAAAAAAACCAACAACAGCACTTCCAATACAATCCTTTGAAATATATGTGTCCATTAGTCATGTTATAACTGTTTAACTGTCCACTTTGCAGGCCGTGCGATGCATTAGCTGCTGTAATAACGTTGAGATAAAGTGGTGTTTTAATTTTACTTTCCAATGAACCATTGGCTGCTGATGCAAAAGGCCCAGATTTGTTTTTTGTGATGTTACAAATTACACTTGAGCCATGGGCCATTTCGACATTTACAAATTGTTTCTTTGTTAGAACTAATAGATTCTTCTTGTACCTTCAATGCTCTGCTCTAATCATTGTTATCCAATTAGATGTTTCCTCACCAGACCTCAGTGTTTTATTCATTAGGTCGAGCACTAATCGGTAATTAAATATTTCATTTGGGTTTTTATTTTGTTTTTCCATGTCTTTTTATTTGGCTGCCGATGACTAAAGAATGGCAGGCAATTGAAACATTTTCCCAATGGAGGGATGACAAATACCGCCTTGCTGTCTTCTGCTGGTCTCCTATTAGAAATAAACACAAAGTATATTTGGCTGCTTTGAGTCCTCTCCCCCTTGGTGCTTTTTAAAGTGTATCCCTGTTTTTTTTTTTTTCGCATCCCTGTGTGTCAAGGATTTTCTGAAAAAGTATCCTTCTACATCTTGCTGGAGAGACATTGAGGCAACCCCCCCCAGTGTGATTCGCCTCAGGAAAATGTGCACATGAATCGTGGGTGTGAAAATAAAGGTTTTGCACGTAAATGTTTTTTTTTTTCTATTTTTGTGACCTTGATTTGAACATTTTACAAATGCAAATACAAACAAACATTTAACTGTAGATAATATGAGAATCTAATCAGATGATAAAATTGTAAAATGTGATGAAATGCAGATGTAGGAAGAAAAAAAAAAAAACATAATTAAGGATCAGAAATCTCTGTTCTGATGTATGGCTAATGCATTAGACGTGGTGTGAAAAGAGCATTATCCATTTATAAAATATACATGTTTCAAGATTCTCAATGCATTTGCGATTTGCTTCTCTTTTTGTAAAACGCTGCATTTAATTGCTTTAGATACCAATTGAAGATGAGAAAAATAGATTCACAAGTTGGAGAATATTTAGTTAGCTCTACCAATTTAACTGGGATGGAAGGTGCACAGAATAAATTACTCCTCCTTGGTGTTTCAAAGATTAGTTGATCAATTTTTAAATATCGTATTGCTTCCTTCAATCTTCCCCAAATGTATTCAGTTGATGGAATTAATTACATCGATAACAGAAATTGACACCATGAGACACATTAACAATGAATAGGGTTAAGTGCTATAAATTAGTAATATTGACTTATTTCCAACCTAGATTTTATCAAAAATGTGAAATTTATATCATGGTTCAGTTTCAGTCTTTTGTGTGCATAGATGAATGATTCTGGTCTGAAGTCACATTAATGGAATAAAAATGAATTTTTCAACAGTGAAGACAACGGTAGAGCATTAGTAGTCAGTATTATGAATAAATGAGCTCTTTGTGCATTAAACGTCCTTTTATTTTCATTGTAGAAAAATGACTTGCATTCAGCAGAATGTAAAAAGACACTCATTTATCTTAAGAAAAGTCTTTCTAGATACTGGTTGGCATCTTTTCATCTGATCGGTAAGGCTGGGCAATATATTGAGATTGAAGCTATATCGTGTTTTCTATTTTGGCAATATAGAAAATTACAATATTGCCTATATCGATATATATATATTTTTTTTTACAGCTTATTTTGTATTAAAATACTAGTTTTAGGAGTCGTTGCTTTCGCTACTTTTCAGAACAGCATTAAAAGCACATTTAGATGGATTTTTAAGTGTGTCCTAACCCTAAACATCCACACTAAAGAATTCACTCACACATGCTGTCTCTTATGGGATATAAAGCCAAAAGTGGCACGTACACAGCTGACAGTAACTGAACCTGAAAGAAGCATAGACTTAGCAATTTTTTTGCTACAAATATAGTAAAAAAAAATGTGCTTCCTTTTTGCCTCTCTGTGTATGTGCATTCCACCACTTCTCCGCCTCCACCAGCAAACCGACACAACTTCCTTGCGGGGTTTCTACGAAGGAGGGAACGTGATTACCGTAATTTTCAGTGGCGGCTGGCCAATAGAGGGTGCTAAGGTGCCGCCCCACACATGTTAGTTTGAGTAAGACATAAAAAATAATGAAAATTAATAATGAATTAAAAATACTGCGAAGCAAATTTATATCTGAATAAATAATATATAGATAATGATTATGCGTAAAATTGTTTGGTTCATCTGTGTCTGATTGGTGACGTGTTTCCTCCTTGGGACGCACTAATCTTTACCTTCCACTCTTGTTAAAATTTGTACATGCGCAGTAACTCCTCTTCAATACGAGTCAATTGAGCGACTCTGGGCGCAGCTTACATGCGCCCAGCGACACTCTGCGGCTGTGCAGAGTTGAATGCAGCCGGATCATTTCCACAACACCACCATCGCGCCATGGGAGGAGCTGACGTCACAGTCGTCTGTCACAGAGTGGTTTTGAGAGGTGAAGCCGTGGGATGGTAGAAGTAAAATGAAGAAAGAGGAATTAAATAATTCTATTTTCCCTGCCTACCTGCCGACCTAGCATGGATTGACAGGTAGGAACCATTCAAAGCACTTTTCAATAAAAAACAAAGAAACATGAAGAAACTAGGAACAAACTAAATTTGATGATTTCAAATCTTGAATATGTCCATATTTTGTAAACAACGTCCTAAATTATATTTTGTCAGGTCTTAAATTAGGTATATTATTTTTACCACTCTCTTTGTCACCCCCATTTGTATTTAATTTTTGATAACCACTGGTATAAACTACATTTGTTCTTGCTTGTTTATGCGTTCTGTGGATATAATTGTGGTGTAAAACTGGGTAAAATTCTATAACTGCACTGTCCTTACTTATTTGTTCAAAGCTACACAAACCCTGTTTTTGGTGTTTATCTTTATTGGAGTTGTAGCCCCCCCTGGAGAAAATGCACCAGCCGCCACTGGTAAAGTTTGTAGCATCTCAGTAAAGCACAACATCTTAGCTTTCAGAAAGTTTGAATCTTTCCATTAGAGCAAGTTTTATCAGAGTTTTGGTCATTTTAATACGCGCAAACCAGGATGTGTTGCCGGCGACACAGTCAGTGTCAAAGGGTTATTATAAATTTGCCTGTGTGGCGTTTTTGCATCAGCAAATTTAACCTCGAATTGTCTTTCTGGTCAGACTTCATTTGAAATAAAATATCGAGATTTATATCGTATATTGCCATTTTGAGAAAAAAAATATTGAGATATGAGTATTGTTCCATATTGCCCAGCCCTACTTATCTGCCTGTTCATGTTTTCCTAACGATGCCCAGCTGCAAAATTAAAAACCCTAGCTGACCAAAATGATGAATTTGAATGTAGTTATTATCAACTGGATAGAGGGAAAAGCTCCATTCAGTTGATAATGCACTTCTTATCCATGATTTTCTCTACATTTCTGGCTCTTGTGCATTAGCATATGGGTCAGCAGCTGTAGCAAAGTGCTTTCCACTCCACTACACACATTGGGAAATCCCTAATTTAACACAATCACACTATTTAGTTAGCACCTGGCCCACCTGATGCGCACAGAAATGTGTACAAACTCACAGCAACGCACACAGTCACACAGGCTAGCGCTCACACTCGCCTTGCACTGACTGCATGCTTCGCTACGCTGCCAGATGAATTGTGTGTGTGTGGAGTTTTTTGAATGCTATGTTTAGTTTCTTAGTTGGAAAATGGTAATGATCCATTGCATGTGAGTTTCTTGCCATTTTTAAAGCTTTATTTTCCTCTCTTTTGTGTATTTCCTAAATTTACACAAGGGTGTTTTTTTTTGTTTTTTCTCTCCTGGAGCTTTACCCAACACCTGTGCTTTCTCTCTCCTGCGTCCAACAACTCATGCACTGCACATGCACTGTGCTGTCTACCAAGTGCTCAATGGCTCTTGTCCCTAATTTGTGAGTCAAAGCCAATTTGCTTAACTCTACTACGAGTGTCAAATTAATAAATATTCAAAAATAGCAACAAAAAAAACCTAATTACAACAACAGTTACTGGTTGAATTGGAGAATAAGGAGCCATTACCACTCATTTCATTAAATTTAGGTGAAAACTGATGGACAGTGATTTCCCTTAATGCTACTGCAAATGCATCACACACACATTCTGTATATGCACTTACACACACTCACCTTTGCACATTTTCTGTAACAAGTATCCACTGAGTTTCTGAGAATCTGCATTTCCACTGCACTTAACTCACTCACTTTGACAGCCCAGCCACGCGGCACACACACACACACGCACGCACTCACGCACACACACGCACGCACACACACGTACACACACACACTCTACCCAATGGTCTGACATCCTCATTATGTCAAACCTCTAGCTGTTATAAATCTAATTTGATCCATAAACTAGATCAGGTTTCCTTGACACAATATCTTAACTTCAATAGCTGGTTTTCAATTACAGATTTTTGGTCAGGGGCCTCGTATCTCCCGTGAAATCTCATCCCGCGAGACTCCAAGCCTCCTTATAACTGGGGGTTTCCACTGGATACATCTCCGCTGCGCCATGGCACCAATCCGGTTTGCCCCGCTGTCCGCCGTCCGGTATTCCACACCGGTTGCGTTTTGAGTGCGCCACGGTGCACTCCGGTTGAACACTGTATCCAGTGGAACCCCCCAGTAAGACTCTATATTCCTTTGTTGTTTTACTTCTAATGTGGTAGTAATAATTTTAAAGTACAATTTTAAAAAATGTCCTGGTCTCCTCTTCTGTTTACACGTACCGCGCGATGTTTTCTCGGAGAGATGTGGTCATGTGACGTGTATTTGCGGTAAAAAGTCTTTCCATAGAGCTTTTGCAACACATTTCAATATCGAAACGTCTGAAATTCCTCCTCATGAAGGCGTAAAAACTTTTTAGCAATATTTGAATGTTTTTTTTTTTTTTTTTTTCTCGAAATTTAGGAGTTTCTATTACTTGTTTTTATTGCACTATTTAAGGGAATGGAAACACAGCTACTATGTGATGAATTGTTCTATCATAAGGCAATGCTAAAGAAGGCCATATCTGTAGCTAGAGGTTAGCAGATAATAATTGTCTGGTGGGTGTGTGCAGTCTTCACTTTCGGCGAGGTATCAGGGGTCAAAGTTTTGCCCAATATGTGAACCAGTTTCCAGGATTAAACTGCACATTTGGGGTGAAGTAACTATAATAAACTAAGTTGCAATTGTGCAAGATTTCATCTTTTCTTTTTTAAGTTTATACATGAGGTGTTTACTGTATGCAAGGGGACAGTAGCAAGATTTATTAGCAAAAATAAACGTGGGGGTGAAAGTAACTAGTAACTTTTACTTTGAGTACTATTTATTTGAGCTACTTTTTACTTGTACTTGAGTATTTTATGTGTGACTTACTGGCAGAGGTGAAAGTAATGAATTACAAGTAATCACGTACTGTAATTGAGTTGCTTTTATGGGTACTTGTACTTTTTTTCAGTGTATTTATAAATCAGTAATTCTACTTTACATACATTTAAAAGCAATAAAGTAATTAACTACTTTTCTACATCCAACCATTACTGAGTAAATTGTAAATCTTTGGTTTTAAAATGATCAACAGACATTATGAAACTACAAAAAATGAAATGACTAGACAACAATCAAACGCATCACATCATAGCCGACCAATCAGATTAAACGTAATGCACCAAAACAGCATTAAATAGAGGTTATTTTCTCAGTTTTAGAGTTCATATTACTGTATGCAAGGGAATCTAGTAACTTTTACTTTGAACACTATTTAATTGAGCTACTTTTGCTTGTACTTCAGTTTTTTCATGTATAACTTACTTGTACTTGAGTACAATTTCAATCAAATAACAGTACTTCTACTTGAGGATTTATTAACTCTTTACGCCTCTGTCCATGAATGAAAATTATTGGTTGATTGTTGTTGAGCTGAATTTTAATATCTATCAGAGAACAACACTTCCCATGGTGCACCTGTGGGAGGAAATAGCCTTTGATCACTGAGTTCGATCACCTGAGTGTGAGAAGCTCAGTCATTCAAACAAACAGACAGACTTCAGAGGAAAGACACTAAAAGACGCCAATGGTTGGTGAAATGTTTATTTATTGTCATGATTTCTGGAACTTTATGTTGTTTAACTAAATGGCAGATCAGAAATGTAACATTGCTGCATTAATTTAGTTGATTTGTGTTGAATAAGCTTGCAAAAAGGCAACATTTCATTTAGAATTTTGAACATTAAAAAGTATAAAAGACATGATAGATAGATAGATAGCTTTATTTCAGACTCGGGGTCCATAAAAACCCTACAAACAAACAAACACAAAAACACATAAAAAAGGTTTAAACCAAGGTTAAAAATGTTGCAATTCTGTTAATTGTAATAAAATGTATGTTTTAAAATCTTTTAAAAGACTTGTTTAAGATATTAACTATTTCTGTCTATAAAGGTTTACAACTTAATAATTGGAAAATCACCTTGGTTGATATGGGGCACCGATTGTAAAGTTGCACATGCTAAAATAAAACGCAACATTTAGCAACAAACCACATCTGCACAATGCATGTGAACTTTTTATTTGTTAAATCTAAATGTTAAACGTTAAGTGTAAACTGTGAACTTCGATATTAGCTAAATATTGGATTTTAGATTTAGATGTAACATTTAGATGTGACATTTAGATTTAGATCCAATATTTAACATTTAGATTTAACATTGACATCATATTTTTACAAGAAAAAAAATCAGAAATTTCAAAAATATTGCTGTAAATCTGGTAACAAAAAAATTCACATACATCTATTCACGTGGTTTATTGCTAAATTTTACAAAATGTTGTACAATATTGTAGCGTTTGCAACTTTACAGTCGGCGCCCCATAGGTTGATCAGTAAAGCTGGTGTAGTGTAAAATAATGCTATGCTATAAAGTTCCCAACAGGCGCATGTGCACTAATAGCTAGTAATTACTTACACATATACGTACAATATTTTGCTACCTTACATGTTCCTACTATGATAAACCCTAATTCTAATACGAACCCTAACCCTAACCCTAGCCCTAACCCAGGGCGACCGTGGCTCAGGTGGTAGTGGGTCGTCTTCTGATTGAGAGGTTGGGGGTTCGATCCCAGTGCCTGACTATGTGTCAAAGTGTCCTTGGGCAAGACACTGAACCCAAAGTTGCTCCCAGTGGTCGACTAGCACCTTGCATGGCAGTCCTGTCCCACTGGTGTGTGAATGTGAGAGTGATTGGGTGAATGAGCTGATATGTAAAGCGCTTTGAGACTGCTTCAGTGTGGGGATAAAGCGCTATATAAAATCAAGTCCATTTACCATTTACCATTTAAAAATGAAAGGAAAGATTCATACCTTTTTTCAACGTGACGGATGCGCATGCGCAGTTCGCCACATGTGCATGCCCATTGTCGACTGTAGGAAATTTTCACGGTACGGTTATTTTACACTACAACGGTACCAAAATTGATCCGATACAATATCAGCACAAATCATACATATTTGTATCACTTATTTGGTAGCGTTGAATATTAGGCCTGATCATGTAATGCAATGGTTCCAAAACTTTTTGTGCCCATGTTACACCAAAGGACAATACAATATCTGTAAATGTGCATAATTATTTACGAAAGTCAAATAAAATGTGACAAAGACAACTATACTCATAAAATATATGTTAACGAAATATAAAAAAAATACATATAGAAATTACCTATGTATTATGAAATGAGTGCATACAAAGTAGTACATTAAAAAATAATTATTTTTGTGTAGTTGTATATTGCAATAATTAGGGCCCTATAAAATCTGATTTTCTACATTTATTTTATTTTGAATTCAGTTTAGAATTCAGTAGAAATAACCATTTTTTTCATAAAATATTAGTTTTTTACTCCTGTGAGAAAACAAAATAAGACAGAGCTTCACAGACACAGTAAAGTGGTGGTTCTGTGTTTAGGAGTCAGTGATGATTTGCGCAGTTTTTTGGCAGTTTAGACGGTGATTCGGGTTGTTTAGGAGCTGTTTGAAGTGGCCAGGACGAGAGGGTAGCGGGCGTTGCACCTAATAAATGGTCCCCATAAACATTTCCCCATTAAAAAAAAAAAAAACATTTTTTTTTCCTCACGGTGTGACGGCGTTTGATGCCGATTTTGTTCATTTCCGTGTTCAACAGTGGATTCTGTTTTTAATGGTTGATCCTGTGATTCAGTACAATTCCGTTAACGTGGATTTTATAGGGCACTAAATAATAACGTATGGTTGTTGTCCCAAAATCCCACGGCACACCTGGACTTGCCTCACAGCACACCAGTGTGCCGCGGCACACCGTTTGGGAACCACTGATGCAATATTACTCAAACAGAAAAGCAATAATGGGAATGGGACATTTTGGAGTGTTTAAATCTGACAATTTCAATGCAGGCCGATATAACCTGATACTTGTTCTGTGCTGACATCGGACTAATATCCGATAGCGATTACGAATTGGCACAATCATTTAAGTCATAGACAATGACATTTGTAACTATTGTTTTCTATTGTAAAACTGTTGCAAAACTCTAGCTAAAGTGAAAGTAATGTTTTCCCTTTATATACTAAAGTTTTAACATTACATTTAGACTTATTTGGCCATAATACTTTTGTGTTCTCTTCTCATCAAAAATGTTTTTCAGTCATGATACTAACATTTAATACGTCAGCAATAAGTGAGCACCATGTTATTATCCCTGAATGAAATGAAATGTCCACAACAACAAAGCAACAAGCAAATCAAAGCGGAGTTATCTGAGAAAATAACACCATCGCCGTGTAATTAAATCCAGCATTGTTCTCAAGAGGCCCCGCATTGATTAAACCTGCATTGTTGATTTAATGCTTGTTGTCGTTTAAATCTCTACTTTCAAAGTTCAATGCATATGAAGCCTTTTTGTTGAAATCTGAAAAAGGGCACCATTTACATTTTGTTTATACCCTTTCAGACTATTTTAAGTGTTTTACAATTACAAAGCAGACAGAGCGGTCCAAATGATGTTGACAAGTAGCAAAGCCAAGAGAAGAAATTGTCTGTGTGCTTACGATTGAAATGGAAAATAGCACGCAGGCTTCAACCGATGAGTGTAATTTTGGTTGAATCCCTGCAGGAGTGCTTGACATGGTTTGTAATCTGTTTGTTTCATTCATTAACATATTTCTATCCATGATGAAGGTTAAAATCTTCAAGATTATTGTCCAGTACAGAAATGGGCAACTGACTCCAAAAAACACACAAAATGACTGAAAAATACACCAAGGACAACCAAGAGACACAAAGTTTACTCCAGACATACGATACGACAACAGAAAAAAATGCAAAAATACTCACACAACACGATGATGGAAAAATATACAAAAATACACAAAACGACAACACACTTGTGATTTAAAAAAAAAAAACTCGCAAAATGACTAAAAAGTATTAGAAAACTACCAAACAAAATTACTCAAAATGACAGAAAAAATATATAAAAACACAAAGCAAAACCAAAAATATGCAAAAGGAATAAAAACTCCAAACTAAAACAAATGCACACAAGAAAAATATACAAAATAGCAACAGAACACACAGAAACCCCAATCTTTTTAATCTGTTTGTTTAATTCATAACACATTTCTATCCATGGTGAAGTGGGCAAGTGACTCCAAAAAAACACACAAAATGATGGGAAAATATGACAAACAACCGCAAAAATACATCAAAAGCACACATTACGACAACAAAAAATACACAATTTACTCCAAAAACACAACGGAAAAAGATGCAAAAATACTTAAACAAAACAAAATACTAAAAATAATTATACAAAACCCAAAAAAATCCAAACAAAATGACAAAACATTTAAGACTATAACAGAAAATTCTCAAAATTAAAGGAAAATTTTACAAAATAACAATGAAATTACAGAAAATGACTCCAAAAACTCAAAACAACAACAAATACACAATGAGAGGAAAATATTCAAAATATGACAAACACACAGACACCCCATTGTTTTTTTTTTTTGGTTTTTTTTTAACTATAGTAATGCTCATATTGCCATTATTCCAAATGCTGGCATTAATGTTGAAGTTATTAGTGGGAAAATGTATGCTGTAAACCAGATTCTATTCCACATAAAATGGTCAACAGATCTGTACTCGCACGTAAACATCTGCACACACACTGGTTTACTCCAAAAATACTATACGATAACAGAAAAGACAAAAAATTACTCACACACTTGTGACTCCAAAAAAGAACAGAAAACCACCAAAACAGACACAAAATTTACAAAAAAATATGCCAAACAACCCCAAAAATACAGTATAAGTGCACATTATGACAACATAGAAATTACAATACGACAACAAAACACACAAAATTACTCTCAAAACATGAAAAATGATGGAAAAATGTACAAAATGATGACAAACCACACAAAAACCCCATTGTTTTTCACTGTAGTAATGCTCATATTGGTTATTATTCCAAATACTTACACAAATATTGATAATGTTGGCCCCTGCATCAGATACAATCACATTTTTATGTCCCATCTTTGGTCCAGTACAATAGTTTTCTGGTCCTTGTTAATGTTTTGAATGTTCGTCACTATCAATCTGGTTTGTTAGTCACAAAATATTTTGACTCTAACTCACAACCACGTAGCTGAGAGGCAATAAATGAACGAGTAAGTGTGCACTTCAAGGTAGAATTACTTGAACTCGTAAAGGGAAAAAGTCATCCTTTTGGGCTTCTTGAAAAGGGAAAAGTTATGCTGTCAACCAGATTGTATTCCACATAAAATGGTCAACACATCTGTACTCGCACGTAAACATCTGCACACCCAGCGGTTTACAAACACACAGACAGGCCTGTCTGACAGTCAGAGTTGGAGAGAATAGATGTAGACAGGTTCAGTGATTCTGATGTCAGAGACAGTCTGACCACTCTCCATGTCTATCCTCTCTCCACCAGACCTTACATGGCAGTTCTCCTCTCCAGGGTGTTCTAAGAAGACAGCAGGGGCGGCGGAAAGTGAGGTGAGGAGAGACGGAGATTGGGGGCATGATGGCAGGTACTGGGGAATTGTTCCAATGCCCTTGACATGAAGGAAACACTGAAATATAGAAGGAAAAAGAGGCTAGAGAGAATGAGGCAGAACAGGGAGAAGAAAACCTCAGTCCACATCATGGGGAATGTTTGTTATTACTTTGCTTTCCAATGTTTGTAAGTGAAAAAAAAAAAGTGTTTTGTACTTGTAAATTACATCCATTTAAGCCTATCTGAGCGAGTGTTTTTGTGCTCACTGCACAGCCACGATGTGAGCCTCAGACCAGGGCTTTTCATTGGGCCAGCAGATGTTTTGTTCTCACCTTGCCATACCTCATAATGTGTGATGGCTCAGGGCCCCGGGGCCAGTCTGATACACGCGTGTGCCAAAAGTGCATGTACGTACACACATGCGTCAAGAAAAGTCCAGCCCCTGCATGCACCACCTGTTTACCACCACGACCAAATCTGATATTCGCACTCTGACACAATGCGACGTGCCAAGTTTTTGTGTGTGGGGGGAACTGTCTCTGTCCACTGACACATCGAGAGAGAATGTGTCAAAGCCACAATGGTGTGAAGCACAAAGGCATGAAAATCTAAAGCTATGGGGAAGAAGGGAAGACGGCCAGTGGCCAGTGGCCGGCTCGCACCCAAAGAGAGAGAGAAATGAATGGTGAGGCGGAGAAATGGAAGCAGTGGAAACTTTAAGGAACAACAGAACAAATATTTTCAGTCTCTCTGATGGTTTAGCTAAAACCACATCATGCTTTAGGCGTAGCCTGAGTTTGAGATTCTTGTCAAGAGGGGCAAAAGAAAAAGGCAGTGGCCATCCGTACGTAACCTTATCAATAGACCGACATTCTATCCGTACGTAGTGCCCCTCATTGGTCAGTTTAGTTGACGTGATAGGTCACGTGATTAAGACGCTACGTACTTGTACTTCTGCTTGCTATTGATACTAATTCCTAAACAACGTTGTGGACATGCTACGTATTTATGAATTGTTGTGATAGTCATACGTAGCGCCCTCACTGGCCAGTACTTCTGTTTGTTATTAATATGTAGATTCCTAAACTACGTTACGGACTAACCGTAACCCTAACCCTATCGCTAGCCTTCTGAGGTGGATTTGAATTTCTTGTCACTGTGAATTTGTAGGTGTATCTCTTGTTTTTCTTCTGATTTGAATGTACGGAATGGTCACACTTTTCCCCTACATCTAGTTTTGTGACCAATGAAATGAACAAGTCTATCACATGTTTACTATAAACGTACTTCTGTATAACTACAATTTATTTGATCATTGCTGTACCTGCCAATGTCAGTAATAAATGGAGATACTGTGCAGATATTCAAGAATACATAAAAAATAGAGCAGATCACAGAGGGTACAGATATCAAATGTCAGGAATCCAAAACAGAATGAAAAAGCTGTTTGGTTTGGGGCTGTTCTTTTAGTTTTCCTACTGTTTTACTTACTGTTGTAATTACAGCAAGACCAGTATAAGCAGAACTAAATGACAGCAGATAAATAATTGGAAAGCCAGAGTTTGGTCAAAACTTTTTTTTTTTTAAATAATGATGTTATGGGTTAAAAAAAATAAAGTGTATATATATATTGTTTACGACCACAGTAGCTCAGTGAGTCACCATGATAAATACACAAATCATGAGACACTCCAACTTGTTGCCTACCAAACTTTCTTTTATTCTCAATTGAAAACAAGAACCTTTTTCACAAAACTCCAAGAGCTTAAACCTTGACAAGGCTTTTAACAGTAACACAACATTTCATTTCATAACAATACACTGACTGATATTTGAAGTGTTTCTTTCATAATTATTTTGTTTTGGAAGTTTTTCTCAAAAAAAAAAAAATAAAAAATACTTCTCAGGTTCATCATATAAAGTGCCTCTTTAAAAAGACCAGATTTTGCTAATTACATAGCCAGATTGCCATGCTTTTGGTTAGTTATAAAGGAATAAATCATTAACCGGCTTTTATTTGTTCATCTGTTAAAAGGATTTATGTCAAAATTTTAACCAAAGTTAGACCTTACACAATGGTGGGGATGTGGATCAATATACTGATTCTGGATTGGTTTAAAAAAAAAAAAAAAAAAAAAAAATCCCTCTCTTTAATCATTGGCAAAATTTTGAAAATTATTATATTGGTTTGTAATTGACTGATCTTAATCAAAGTTTACTCAGTTATGAGGTTAATTCCCCAATTACTCCACTGAGTTTCATCGAAATCGGATTCCGATTGTGGTGTCCATACATTTGGACCTACTGTATGGTTAATAATGGGCATAGAAAGTTCTTCTGAGCCTTTAAAACATGGGTGTCAAACTTATTTTAGTTCAATGACCAGTTTGATCATAAGCGGGTCTCAGGTTAGGCCAAGCACCCCTCGCCGCAGCCTGTGGAAGGGCTGACACTGTCTGAGGAGCGCCGTCAGCTATGTCTGTCAATCCTGTGTGGCTCATTAGTTCCTGCTGCTCCGTGTGTGACGGCATAGACATTATATACTGTAAGTAGATAACGTCTGTGTGACGGTGAGCGGTGAAGCAATTTATCAATATAACCTCCAATTTAGCCAGGAAGTGGAGGCGGTCGTAGTTAGGGTTAGTAAAAAACAAAGGTAAGTATTGCAAAGTTCCAAGTTTGCCAGAGAAGTGAAGGCGGTAGTTGTTGAGGTTAGTGGAAAGGTTCATGTCCAGGTATTGGATACAACCATTTTAACTCAAGATGATCTTTGGCTGTTCCTGATTGGAGGAAGGATAATCCAATCAAAACAGTTGGGGGCAGGGTCAGACATCCGGCCCCACCTATAAGTCTGACGCCGCCCCATTTCGAGTGAAAACAAACAATTTCCACATTAATGTGCCCAAGTTTGCACTTCCAATTATAAATTAGACAAAGTACGAAAGGCATCAACAATATGTAAGTAATTAGTGACAGATACTTACATGTCCTTTGATGTAT
This sequence comes from Gouania willdenowi, assembly GCF_900634775.1. Lineage (NCBI taxonomy): Eukaryota > Metazoa > Chordata > Actinopteri > Blenniiformes > Gobiesocidae > Gouania > Gouania willdenowi. Next base: position 39,122,606 of record NC_041044.1, read on the forward strand.
TTGTTTTTTGACCAATTTTATTTAATTTGGGGAATTTTTGTGCAATAATTTGAGAAAAATTGCAGAAATTTGATCGCTCTGAAGGGCCAGATTTGGTCCATGGGCCTTGAGTTTGACACGTGCATTAAAGCGTGAATGATCATGGTACCATTAACAGTGTCACTGATCCAGATAACTGTAAATATCTGACAAAGAGGATGTTTGGCAGTAATATTATTACGTTATGTTTTTGTCTACCTCACAAACTAATGAATAGATTTTCATGAATGGGATAAGGAACAAATGGTTAGATTTTTGGAATGATCTGGAACAATGTCCCAAATCTAGCATGTAGGTAACAGTAGAGGATGGGGGGAAGCTTTGGTATTGCGGAGGTCTGCGCTCTCTGAGGTCTTTGTAGTTTAAAGGTGTTACACATTTAGCATCAACCTAAAAAATTAGATTTTATTCCAGGCACTTTGTTGGAAAAAAGTCTGTTTCTGGCAAGAATGGATGTTTTCATTTTCAGCATCAATCTTACTTCTTGTTATTTTTGTGTATGTTTACATCTGCACTATTATCCTATGTTAGTATTTATTTATTTATTTATTGTTCCTACTCTCTGCTCTTATACTGTATATACTGTGTTGCTGCAAATGTGAGTCCCCCCTCTGATGTATTCTATTACTTGCATATATGATTAAATGCTACTCCTTTGTTGTTGTAAAGACAAAAAGTAGCCGTAATTGTACATTTATCATATTAGCCGATCCTACGATTTTTTTAAACGTGTGTTTGGCCTAATAGTCTAAAAAATAATATAATGCATCAGTTTTACATGGAGCTTTTAAAAAAAAAACAGCTCAAAGATGCATCACAAAGGAAGAAAAAAGCCTCTTCCTATACAAAACAGCATATTGCATCTAAATCGTGAGCCTATTTTTCTGTGGGAGCCGCCATCTGTGTAATGAACTGTTACGAACGCTCTTTGTAAATAGCGAAAGGAACCCACAAATGCATGCAAGCAACAATAAAACTCATTTTTAACACATAAATAAGACTTGACCAACATGAAAATCAGTAAACGTGCAGTAAACTCTGCAAATGCAGCACTTTTTTCATTAGATCATGGAAGCGTCACACTATTAGTAATCTGCAGGGGATTATAGTGAATTTGAAATCTAAAGGCAACCACAAGTAGGCAGGAGGAAAATTGATACCCTAGCCTGAGCAGTTTGGATAGATAGCCTGGCCCTTAGGTGACAATAGGGTCAGATAATCAGTTCTGCAGCGTGTATAGAACTTCATACGGATCACAGCCTTCCTTCATGTCAACAGCAGATCAATAGCAATGTTACAAACCAGATTAAAGTGCATTGAACTAATTGTGAGAAAAAGCAGATTGGAGAGAAATTGACTTATTGAATGGCGTTTATTTCACCTTTTAATAATGATCTTATTTAGAAAAGGTGAAATCAGTTCACTATTTGTATATTTTCTTGGAAAAGCCTCCTTGTATTTTACATTTAGTTTTTGATTTGCTTGGAGAGCAAATATAATTTTGACCTTTAAAGCTTTGCTGTTTGTTTATATTTCATGGCAAAGGTTAAAGCATACAATCGTCAATGACTTTATAAATGAACAGCAGGGCTTTGGTTTTCATATTCTGTCGTACTGAACCTGGATGTAGTGAAGGATTAACATTATTTTGTACTTTTTAATGGTCTCTGTCTAGCTGCAACATTCATTATTATATTCATTCTGTCTTGGTGTATGAATATATTTCAACTAGCATGAGTCGTATCAATTGTTTTCCAAGCTACATCCTTTCTGTGAATGGCGTTAAATAGATACACAATAGTAGCGCTTCCACTAATAGGGGGCGAAAGTGAATAACGCCCTACATGTGTCAACAGGGCCTGGCCAGGTCATTTAGGGGCCCTAAGCAAAATCAGTATATGGAGCCCATAGTGTGCACAATTTTTCTTTGGTAAAACAAAAAAGATTTTGGTATTATTATTACCCAGGGTTTCCCGCAGAAAACTTGCAAAGCCTGGTGGTAGAGAAGCCCACCATGTTTTTGTTAAAAAAACAAATTTCAAAAGTTGACAGTAATTTTGAAATTATGACTTATGTGTTGTTATAAGCCATTTATTAACTACATTTAAATGTAGAGTCTTACAAAAAGGCACAATCTTGAAATATGGTTTTAACAAACACAAAAAAAGACAATTAAAATAAATTATATAAAGTGTTTTCACTTAAGTTAAATCAAGCCATTGCTGGTCACATTTAAAAGTAAAATAAATTAACATAAATAAAACATGGCCAAGGGGTAAAACCAGGAAACTACAACATGGAAAACGTGAAAGCTATTAGTTATTTCATAATAGATATTCCATTTTAGTCAGTGTACTGTATTTATATCAGATATTTGTTTCAAACCCAGTGGTCGGTTGGCATGCAGCTATTCTAGCAGTGAAGAAGAGATGCTATGCTAGCAGACAGCTAATAGAAAAATGGGACTTTTACAGATATTCACGTAATAGATAATCTTTCGGTGCTAAAGAGATAAGGAATCATTTATCAACATGTTTAAGAGTAGAAGGCAATTCCGCCCGCCGCCGACACTTCTGGACGAATAAATTATCTTTGACATGACGAGTGCTGTTGTTTGTATCAGGCATTTTCTTCCACGCTACTTGCTTACAATGAGCTGACCAATCGTGGCAAGGTCAGGTCCAACGTCACTCTCTCGGTTGCCAGTTTGTAATTACAAACAAATTCATGGCTGGATAGGTTACTGGAATGCAAGTGGGGTTGCCAGGTTGGGGGCCATCTAGTGGCCAATAAATAATCAATAATTTCTATTACAATCTTCAGTCTTGAGTTGAAAAATGTGATTAATTGCAATTGATTACAGAGAATTGTGCGATTAATTATTATTATTATTATTATTATTATTATTATTATTATTATTATTTTTATTTTATTTTTTTATTATTGACAGCCCTAAAGATATATGCATTGGGGCTTGATAGATTGTATAGATTGTGTCAATCTCAAAAGCACAATTATACGTAATTTCAACTTTCTCTTTAAAAAAAGTTGACCGTTTTCCCAATTCATTTCACTCTAAGCTTTACCAAACTTGTGTTTTTATCTCATTCTCTTCTAAAAGTTGGACTAAAAAGGCAGTTTGTACCCTCCTTTTGATGGAATTGTATTAAAAGTAAAATGTGTGGTTTTTTTTTTTTTGCCGGTTGAAGAAAAGGGTTGAGGCCTTTCATCATACGTCTGGATTTTGTTACACAGCAGTGTCTGCGGTTCAGTTCAGGCTCAAACGTACACCCTTTCATCTGTATTTGTGTTTTCAGAATAACATGCACACAGAGCTACTGACGAGCTCAGTGATGAGCTGTCTTTTTTTTTTTTTTTTCAGATGATGCAGTTCTTTCATCTACCTCTATGTCAATCACCTTTGGCCCATGTTTTTTTTTTTTTTTGTATCTTTTGGGTGGACACAAACAAATAAATAAAAAGCTTTTTATGTCTGAATTCAGCACCCAAAATGCTAAAATCTTAAAACTTTAGAAATACTTTTATTTTTCTTTGTGATTGTTGCGGACCAAACTTCAGAGATGCAAAGTTTAATCCATCAAAGATGACTGTGTGGTGAAATAATCAAAACAATATGTCTACAGGCACTCTGTAGGCAGATTCTATTGATTATAGAGGAGACCCAAGATAAAAGGATGGCTTGGAAAATAAATGCCGTACAGGGCCACATATCTCCCTCCCAATCACCCCCCCCCATCAAAAAAAAAAAAAAACACACACACGCATCATACTGTATCTGTCAAGTTTTTGATTTGAAAATATGGGAAATTCTCTGGCGTCCGATTTTAAATAGATTTTTTTATTTTAAAATTGATTTAAAAAAATAATTATTAATATTTTTGTGTATTTTTGCAATATTTCTGTGGTTACAATGCTTTCGATGAGTTGCAATGGTTACTTGATTATGTATGCGCAGGCATTTTATTTTCATATAATCTGTTCAGATCAGTGTTTAAGCTGATACAGAAGGATACATTATTTTTTTCTTATTTTTGTGCATTATCAGTAACTCAGGGTGATTTATCCTTAATGTTCTCACTTACAGTTGTTACAATGCCATCATTATGTTGTCATGGTTACTTTGAGACCTCTACACAGTAACTTGTTGTACTTTATTTTATGATGAGAGTTTGTAACACTGCATTTTCTTTTTTTCAGTGAAAATGTGCAAAAACACTAATAATAAATAATAAATAGGATGTTTTGAAGCAAATAGTTTTGTCCTCTGAATGATCAATGTCTTCTAATGAACTCATACAGCAACTTGATTTTGATATTAACTGGGTAGAATATCGCAATAATATTGTATCGTATTGCAACATCCTTGCCAATACTCACCCCTACTTACGGTTCATATACAAGTCAATATATTATAAATTTTGTGTTAATTTCATACAGGTTGTCTTTGAATTAGACATTTACATTGTATTCAATACATATTCATATCTTTCATATTTCTCATGCTCACTCATGGTTATCTGGTATTTGCTATTGACTTATTATACAAATTTGTTGCACACTTTACATCCTTTAACACTTTTTTGAAAGAAGTGTATATTTGTGGCGCTTGTCCTTGGTGGGATTTTCGTGCTGACTTACGTCGTTCCTTCCCTCGTGGGAGACGGAGACGCTAGAATCACAGTTTGTGTAACTGTGCCCCATCCTGCTCCTCTTTCAGGCGTGCATACTTTTTCAATCGTTGTACTCAGCTCCAGCTCATTGTGCGACTCAATTGCACGCAGCTCATGATTCATGTTCTCACTGTACGGACCAACACTCTGACACGACCTGACTGCTCAAACCGTCTTGTTTCTGGAAATGCAACGTACAAATTAGAAGAAGAAGAACTCTAAAGCGTCGCCGAGAAAACAGAAGAAGAAGAAGAACCCGGAAGTTGAGAGACACTCACGTATCTGAGCAAAAAGAGATTAAAAGAAAAAAAGGCGACGATGTGATGGACCAGGAACTAGCTTGACAGACGTGGGCAGTACGACCCGTTAATTCTACAACGGTCCCATGATGTTTGCGCATGTGTATTGTGAGAGTTTGAGGTAAACCATTCCGTAGCTTCAACAGTGTAATACCAACATGTGGAGCGACTGGATTTTCTTACGACCACACGATTGCTGATCGGGAGCTGGTCGTGAGGTGTTAATCGCTTCTCTTGACCCCATGTATATTACACGATGCACGACACACAATTTAGCCGAGACTCGGCCTAGTCCCAAAAAATGATGCACGAGTGAAAAATTGGCTCAAAATAGGCCGAAAGCCGCTCAGCGTATGCCCATTTTCCAAGGTATACAGCGGTGGACTGGCCATCTGGCATACCGGGTATCGTCGTCCTCGGCCAGAAGTGGGTCAGTCCGGTCCTCTACTTTTTTTGACCAGTGAGTAGAGGCAGACATAATAACAGTCGGCCAAAAATGGTTGAAAAGTGGCAAAAACATGGCAAGAGTGAAAAATGACTAAAATCAGCCAAAATTAGTCAATAGTGGCCAAAAATGGGAAAATGAACAGGAACCAGGTGACATGTAATGGCAAATGGCTTAAATGGGCCAAATCTGGCAAACGATAGTGAAAAAGGGCAAAAGTTGCAAGCAGTAGTCAAAAAAGGGCTAAAATGTGGCACAAAAACAGGCAAAATGCAGATAAAAAGCAAAACAGCAGTAATTATTGTGCAAAAGTTTTTTTGGATGAAACGTGGGGAAAAAAAGGAAAAAAAATTATGAAAGGACAAAATGCGTCAAAAAGAACTTGCAAAAATTGACCAAAAAATATGAAAAAAGGGATATTTATTGGCAAAAAGTAGCTGAAGTCTGAAAAAAATGTCAAAAAATGTAAAAATGGGACAAAAAAAGTTGGAAAATGGCCAAAGGAAATGGGTAAAAAGACATTAAAAGTTTTCCACTTTTAAGGTTTTCTGGGGAAATTATAATCAAAATCAAGACTTAAATGTTGATTTTGGTCTGGACACAACATGCCAGGACTGTATTTTTGTCCCAGTCCATTTCCACACACACACACACACACACACACACACACACACACACACACACACACACACACACACACACACTAAACTGCAGAATGTGTAAGCACCCTTCTGTAATGAAGGGCACAGACTGTAGCTATACTGAGCTGAAAGGAGTCTTTGTGCGTTGGTGTTTGCAGAGGAGCACATGTCCATATAGACACCCACACACTCACACAGGCAAAGGCACTTGTCATTACTCGCTCCGTCAAAGTAGATCATACAGGCATTAATTGAGAGTGCAATCATGCTCTGAGCCCACGGTTCAAAGGAGCTGATAATAAGCTGTGATGGGTCTAGATGATGGAAAAAGCCAGTCAGGCTGCCGGCGTGTGCTGACACATGCTGAGTTACTGTGTATGTGTGTGAGTTCTTGTATTTCCATCATATGCAGACACATTTTATTGAAAGATCAGCCTCTTTTATTTTTCAAAAGTTTAAGCTCTGATTTATGGTCGGATTTACATTTTTGGAGACCATTTAAAGAAGTTGAACAAGACTCTCATGGCGCCAGCGCTATATGTAGTATTTTATTTGTTATATATTTTAATTAAAGGTATGTGTGCAGACCTTCACTGTTTATTTATCCCTGTTACTTTTTATTTTATTTTCCTAATTGTTTTTTATCTTTATTGAATTATTTTTTCAGTGTCAAACTCATGGCCCGGGAGCCAAATCCGGCCCTTTGGAGCATCCAATTCGGCCCACAGGATGAAGTAAAAATTAGAGCGAAAACATGAATCATTGTGTAAATGAAAGTCAACTATATTTGCAGTGCCTCACTGTTTTCCCTGTGCTTATAGTGCACGACTGCAGTCATTATTAATGTTAAACAGTTGAAAAAACTCAAAATTCTTAAAAAATTCTTTAATTTTTCAACAAATAATGAGAAAATATTTTCCTTATTTAAATAAAAATTGGTCACAAAATCAAGACAATTTAAAGTGAAGATACTGTTGGGATGGATATCTATCACTTACTGTTTAGATATGGTTGGTTTCTTACATATTTAGTATTTTATGTATACGTAGAAGTGCAAACTAGTGCACAAAAATGTCAATATTTCTGGTTTTCCCGCCTAAAATCTGTGGCCCACTTGAGATCAAACTGCTCCGTATTCGACCCCTGAACTAAAATGAGTTTGATTCCCCTGTCTTACACGCACGCACACACACGCACGCACGCACGCACGCACGCACGCAAAATGATTGATTGCTAATTTGTAGATATTTGTAAATGTCATTTTGAGTGTCTTGTTGCGTTGCTGTCTTTGTGTCCGTCATTGTCTTGTACATATGTTTTAAAGTAAAATAAAGTAAATAAATGTTAATGCAGCTTAAATTTTAAAAAAAATGGAATGATGGAAAATTTGAAAATACAGACTGAACACTAAACTGTAGAAGGGAAAAAAAGGGACCATTAAAAATAAGTTGAACAATTATTTTTTTGGTGCCAGGGAAATATGTATAGTATTTCATTTATTATTTAATTAATGTGTTATAGACCTTCACTGTTCAGGTATTTATCTTTTTCTGTTTTTATATTTTTTATTTTATTTATTTAAATTGTGTTTTCTTTCTCAAGTGAATGACAAGCTACTGCCATCAGTTATCATTATTTATTTATTTGTTATGTTCTTTACCCACCCCCTCCCAGTTATTTTTGTCCTCCTATACACACACACACATTGATTGTAAAGTGAAGGATTTGTAATTTGTTTATTGCTTTTGTCATTGTCTTGGTATGTATGTAAAAAAAAATACAAATAAAAATTAACTAATTAAATACAGGAAATAGATGTTAATGTAAATTTTAAAAAAAAAGAAAAAGAAGATTTGAGGCATCTGTTCAATGTCCCTCGCTTGAGAGTCTTCAGAATATATTCCAACTCTTCAATTAAGTTTCCAAAACCGTCTCGCCATTATTTAAGGTTCACTTCACCGCAAAACCCTCAAGCTTCCAGTCTTTGTACGTATAGGAGTGTAAGCCTTATTGTGTGGTTGTGTGTGTTTGTGTGTGCGCTGCATAGCCACCCCGGGCCGCTAACTTGTCCTGTAGCCAGCTCTGTATTCCTGGCATTGCTGTGGTCGATAAGACAGAGGCATGCAATATTAATGCAGTCTTTTACTGTGGTTGGTAAGAGCCTGGGACAGCCTCTGCTACTGTTTCATAGATCTGAGAACAAGCAGCAAGTGTGCCACACGAGGTGAGGACAATGTAAAAATGGATAGCATAAACGGAGGAGGTGTAAAGGATACAGAAGAGTAGAAAATAAACCAAAATGATGAAGCAAGGAAGAAGGTAAAAACAGAGATAAGTCAATGAGGGGGACTGAAAGATGGAGGAGGCGAGGCCAGACAGAGGTCAAAGGAGACAGGAGAAAGAAAGGAGTGTTAGGAAGGGTGAAGCTATAACATGAAAGCAAGGTGATGAAAAGGAGAAGAGGGGGAAAGACTGGTTTAGAGGGTAAGTGGGTGAAAGGGGAGGCGGGAGGTGGAATGAGAGAAAAACCAACGGCAAGACGAGGTGGAGGAAAAGAAGAGCTTTGATATAGAGAGAGAGAAAAGAAGGAAGTGATATGGAAGGAGCTTTAAAAAGTGAGAATTGCTCTTTGTGAAGAAGAGTGACGAGAAAATGTGTAAGATGTGGTGCGATTGTAACCTGTGATATTCACACAAACAAACTGACACCAGCTGTGTTTGACATGGCACACTGCGTACTATGCACTACAAACTCAATGGGTATATACTGGTTACTATATACTATTAGTATGGACTATTCCCACTGAAGTATACTATCAAGTTTCCAAGATGCATTTCGAACCTTCTACAAAAACCTGAAGTACACTGTGGCTAATTATTTTTATTTATTCACCACTTTTGAAGGTTCAGAAATTATTTTAAGTGAGAAAGTTACAAAGTAGAATATCAACATATGATCCATAAAACAAACGGAAACACCTTTCATTCCAACATTTCAGAGATTTTCAGAGACCTGCCATTGGTCACGGTTACATGTTTTTTTTAATTCGGAATTAGTAATTCCGACTTAAATAATTCAGAAATAAAGTGTTCTGCTTCGTGTTTACATGGTAATAGTAATTCCCGAACTGAGGTTTACATGGATAACCAGTTTATTCAGCTTTAGATGATTCCGCTTTAGGTCTGGGGGTTGGGAAGGCTCTGATTGGACGGGGCGAACATGACGTATCACGTCTATCGGGAGAAACACTCAACAAACCTTTTGTTGTCGGATACAACACAGAACACCACACGTGAGAACTGTTTTCACTTTTATTTTGATTGTAGTTTTGAAGCAGCGCAGCTCGACAATAACACATGGTTTCAGTTTGGACTGCGGCGCGGAAGAGAGATCGGAGCTAATAACCGGTAAAAAGCCCAGTAAAACTCTGGAAAACAATCACCAGGAATAAATAGTTGCTCCCTGGTAAAGATTGTCGCTCTAACAACAGGTAAAATAATCAACCGGTGATATTACAGCCTGTGAATGCAGTACGAGGACGCATTTACTCCGCCCTCGGGGTCCTCGTGCCAGCCGTCCGGTAAAGCCTGTTCCGTTTACTGAGGTCCGTATGTGTTTAATAAGGTCCCGTACCATGGTTCCTGCAACAAAGGGAGGTAACTGAATCTCAATGCCAGTCATTATTGGATCCTGTATTTATAAACTGCAGGTCTTATATTGAACACACCCTCAGTTAGTGTTGCCATAACATGCACAATGTATTCTAACTATTAGAAACGCACTAAAGTACCATGAAGACTATATTTGTTGATTTAAAAAATAAAAAAAAAAAAAAAAAAAGTCTTTGCATTTAGATTTTTACATGAAAGCAATGAAAATTGTGACCCAAGTTTAGACCATTTTAACATGTTTTAATGTCTGACTCTCCAGAGAAAGTTTTAGGAAGTCGTTTTTCTTCAAGCGACTCAGTTTCCCATTTGCTATATTACTTATTACACATTCCTCTCTCTCTCTCTCTCTCTCTCTCTCTCTCTCTCTCTTTCTCTCTCTCTCTCTCTCTCTCTCTCTCTCTCTCTCTCTCTCTCTTTCTCTCTCTCTCTCTCTCTTCTCTCTCTCTCTCTGGCTCACTCCCCAGCTCTTTCTCTCTTGATGCATTCAGTAGACCAACTCAAAAATGATTTAAGTGCCAGCGGGTGGTAATTTATTCATGTTCTGTTGGGAGGTTAATGATTGCACACCAAGAGCATTGAAAGAAAAGAGGCAACCTCATGCTCAAGTTCAGTGACATTTCTAAGAATCGGCAGTTATTCTATGCCCTTTCAACATGTAAATTCCCCATCAGATGTGAAGTTCACTGATTTGTCAGTGGTGCTTTTGATGGAAGCTTGCATGCTGCATTTTAGGTTGGTGAACTGGGGGTGGCTGTGTTATTTTGCAAATAGAGGAGGAGGAGGCGAGGGGGAGGAAGGAGAAACCAGCCATGAATCTACATTGAAGTAATTCAGTTTCCAGTTAGGATTTCTCACTGCTGTCTGCCAAAGTTGTTTTCAGGGGACACGAGAGTTATGTGTGGAAAAAAATGAATAACTCAAACCCATTACAGCTTGCTTTTAGCATCAAGTAACACTGAGTGGAGTACACTGGTGCTGCACTTGATGCATTATCAGCTCTCAAGTGGGTGAATTGTGGCTTTGGCTGTAATGTTAAAAGTCAGTGGAGTTGTTAATTTGAGAGGAGAAAAAAAAAAAAAAATTAAACATGCATGCTATTTTGGCTCTAAACTCTTATATTTGTATTTCCATCCATCCATCCATCCTTCCTCTGTCAAGTAAAAGTTATGTTCCCTGTTTCCACTCAATTCAAAATATATTTATGATGGTTTATGGTAGAGCAGCGTAATAAGTGTAAAATGCATAATAATCTCGATGCTAAATTATTCTATTGCTGCAGTTGTTGCAATAATAACTACAGCTATGCGGGGTCTTATTTAATTCCCAATGAAACAACATTTGTAATTTATGCACCATTACCCATTGCAAATACTCTTTAATTATTGTTAGAAATGAGAAGTAATAAGTGTGATCTGAGTGCTTACAGGGAACAGCTAATCAGCTGTAATATTTGGTTGGGGGTAGACTATTTATTTTTGTTACAGTATTACATTTATAACGATTCATCCATTAAATTAATTTATATTCCTATAACCCAACTACATCGAACTGTGCTCGGCGACTTGGCCATCCGGATGACATTAATTGATCTAAAATCATTCTAAAAGGTAATCAATCAATGGTATCAATACAAGGTAATACCATTTAACCTGAACAGATTTTTGTTGCAGTCCATTTTTTATATTAACATTGTATTATTTCTATGATGAAAAAACAAGCAGAAGAATCAGGTAAACCTTATTGATACATTATTTTTATTGGAAACTTATTCCATCCATCAATATCTCTGGCTCACACTGGGCGCTAGGTAGGGGTACACCCTGGACAGGGCGCCAGTCCATCACAGGGCAACACACACACAGACAGACAGACAACCGTTCACACTCACATTCAACAACCTGTTAATTTCAACTGAAGTGTTGAACTTTATTCAAATAAATGTGACTACATTTGACATTAAATGTTTTTTACTTGTTTGCTTATATCCATAATTAATTTATAGACAATTCCCTTCCAAGAAACATCAAGAATCTATTAAACCTCACCTGCACTGTCCAGTATTCAGGTAATTATTTCACTAACACTGGTTACATTGTTATTTTGGCTAAAAGTTACCGAATCAATTTCAAGTCACTGAATTGTTTCGAATCGAGTCGTTCTGAATTAACAAATATCGTCCTTGAATCAAATTGGCAACAACGAATCGTGATTTGAATCGAGGCGTTGCTAAAAACGAATCGTTACACCAGTAATTTCTAATCTAATAATAATTTGATGTTTTAACAGCAAACCTAAATAGCAATACTCTAGTTACTGCAAAGGAAAATGTCTGTGTTTGGGTTGGAGTATCTTCAGTGCCACAAACTTCACTCCCAGTCACTTGCTCTATAGTTCATCAAGGAGGTCCAAACTCTTCAGTCAATAGCATCACTATCTACACACACACACACTCAGACACACACGCATTGTCTGCAGTGCTCTCATGTCTTCCCCTTAAGCCCACAAGTGTTTGCTTTTCTGTTTTCCATTTGAGTCCTCACATCACCGGCACTGTATCCATCTACTCACACTGATACTTCAAGCTGACAGGGTCAATGATCACGTTGCACTGCTTCGTAGAGCAATAATGCCTTTTTCTCTGTCTTTCTCATCCCCCATCATTCATTCATTTCCTTTTCCAACTGAACATATGGTTCAGAGCCAGTGCCCTGCTTCTCAGATCAACCTGGCTCTGCTTTTTGTCAAATATTTATACTATTGGTCAAGAATGTTGTATTTTATGGCTGATAAAGAGAAAATGTATAAAAAGCAATGAGACAGATGGCTATAAATTAAATTGAAAGTAAAAGTGTAGAAATTAACAAACTGATTGAGGTCTCGAATAGTTAATTTTGTTAAGGATGCGGTAGGCTGATTGATTTGTCGCCCAGAGCTAAACGAATGCTAACACTCCAATTGACAGCTGTTTTATGCCTCCAAACCTTTGAAGCTAAATTATAAAAGCAAATCAGATTTTTGTTTTCCTCAATTTTTAGGTATTATTTGGCTGCTTGCCTATTGTAGATTTGCTCATTCTAGTATTGTGCAGCTTTCTGGTCTGGACTGTGGTGGAGGTTGGAGTTTGAAGGTGTGGACAGGTGTCTTATACAGATAACAAGTTCAAACGGGTGTCATTAATACAGGTAACAAGGGGAGGATAGAAGAGCTTCTCAAAGAATAGGAGTCATAGTAGGTGCCAAATACTTATTTTATGCAAGAATTTACAAATAAAGTGTTTAAAAATCATACAATGTGATTTCCTGGATTTAGTTTTTTTCACATTCTGTCTCATAGTTGAAGTGTACCTATGATGAAAATTACAGAGCTCTCTTTGTTAGTTCATTGTCCACTGGTGTGTTATTTGGTGGGTGCTTTCGAATAGTCCATCCTATCCATATTTCCTTAATCCCTGGAAGTGTTTAAGTGGCGGCCATGATAAGGAGCGTTCCAATTCTCTAAAAGCTAAGGAATTAAGGCTCAATGTTTCCCTTATAACCTCCTTTAGCCTAGCTAAAACTGATTCATCCTTTGCCAAAGGAGACCAGATAATACTGCCCCACAATTCCTTGTGGTGACAACATTTAAAGGGACCCGCTCATACAAGTGTTCAAGAAAAAATATTTTTGCCATGTTATGTTTTATTCATCATATTTCCTTTCATCTAGGAATGTTTTGTGTGGTTGTACATTTGTATGCCTATAACATTATGTAGACCTATATCTTGCATAAATATAACATTTTCATAAAATCATACTTATTTGGGTTTATTGTTGATTTCTGAGTGGATGGAGAGTGTGAGCAACCATTTTCAATGTGGCATTCTTTTAGTTTCTTGTTCCTTGTAGCCTTTCATCCTTTGATTTACATTCAAACCTTGTGATATTTGAGATTATATATGCGGTGAGAGGCACAGGGGAAAGTGTAATAAATCTGCTTTTAGTAGTCAATTTTCAGAAATATGTAGTTTTTCATCACGCCAGACGTCACTAACCGTCGCCGCCATCGGATTGTTAAGTCACTATTCACTATTACAATAGTTGTGCTTTAAAAGCTACTGTAAATGACCATTTAGTAGTAAAAAAAAAAAAAATGTAAAGATTGGAAACGCCATTGCTGTCCTTCATGTGATTGCCAACAGACAGCCCTGTGACAGATTGAACAAAACACTTCACCCACCCTCCAGCACTTCAGCAGTCTTGGCAAGTTGCCATTCTGTCAAATCGGGCGAGTTAATGAATGAACGTGTCAATCATGCATTAAAGGCTATGTCTGGAGAGCAGCAGGATTACATAAATGATACTCTCCTACACTGTACCCAGAGTTGACAGTGCTTACCATCCCCCTTCAGCTCCAAGAACAAAAGTGCTTGATGAATCAAAGAAACGGTGTAGAAGTAGTAGAACAGTTTGATAAGCTCGATGAAGAAGAGACTTCCAGCAGATCTACTCGCACTTCTCCAGCATTAGAAAACATTAAAAAATATATTTAGAGAATGAAAAACAGACTGCTTTGTAAAGACAGAACTATCTATAACTGATCTAATGAAGCATCTGTTGCATGGAAAGGTCATGAAAGACAATGAGTCAACGCCACATGCACAACGTGATATGAAACTTTTCCTTCTGTTACTAATTAGCTAGTTCTGGCAAATCGACATCCAGGGTGAACCAAACAATCCAACAAACCTCAATTGGTTAAAGCAGTCTGTGATGGAGATGGATCTAGACTTTCTGTCTGTCACAGGGCTAACATATAATGACAAACACACATTCATTCGTTCCTATAGACATTCCTATAGATAAACCAAAGTAGCTTGAGAAAACTCAGGAAGAACATGTATAAACTCTACACTGAGATCTCTGTTGTCTACACACTGGAATCAAAGCCACCGTTTTTTCTTTTCTTATCCCCAAAAACGTTTTTTAAGAATTTTGAAGAAAAATCGAACACTAGGGGAAGTGTTCGAAAATGCTGCATTCCAGGGAACTGGAACGCAGCATTAGAAAGAGACTTAGAAAGAGACTTTTTGAACGCCACCTGATGTCAAACCTGCCACTCGGTAAAGTCGAACAAAAAAGTACCATACTCCAGAATCATTTGTCTGACGTAACCACGTATCTGCCATAAAACATTAGATCCATTTTAATGGCAAAAATCATTAGGAAATAAAAAATATATGTTAAAAAAAATATTTAAAAAAAAAAAAATATATATATATATATATATATCCCATTCATTTTCCCATCCACAGAGAGTCGACAGCTCAATGTTGACAGGTAGTCATGGTAACACAGCTCAATGTTTGGCAGCCTTGTTGCTGAAATATGCTACATATTGTTGCCTAGCTTTGTTGGGTCAATAAAAAAATTGCTGTTCTTAATAAAAACAATATTGTCATTATTGTAAATACTGTCTTGGTCAGCCATGTTTTTGAGCTATTTTGACCTTTTGAGATCAGAAACCTACAAGTTTTGAGTAGCCTTGAACGCAACATTAGTATTAGCTTTAAAAAAAAAAAAGAACTCTTTGCACTCAAGTGTATGTGAGAAAGGGAAGCTTCCTGTTACATTCTTTAAATGTATGGAGAGGGCAAGACCCCCCTTCAGCCCCCAAATTGGTACTATGAATCAAACCACTTCCTTCTTTGCATTTCTCCTTTAGGAAGCTGCCATCTGGACATCTTCCTCCAATGCCCTCCATCTCAATATAGATTTTAATCTACACTTGAATAATCTCTAGTCAGTTTGAGCCCATGTTTTAAGACAGCTTTTTTAAAAAAAGAAGAAGCCCTGAGTGTCTCCTGCAGCGAAACAGTCTGCATCATTAGCTTAGTTCTTCCTACTGCTAATTCAAGGGCACTTGGAGGAGAAACCTTTTTTTTGGAACATAGACGCCTAATAGAGAATTTTATTTAAACCAGGAAGTGTCACTGCATTTCTCTCTTTCTAATGTGTTATGGAGAGCACCAGAGTGAAAGTAAGAGCTATTGCTTCAAACTTTTCC
This sequence comes from Gouania willdenowi, assembly GCF_900634775.1. Lineage (NCBI taxonomy): Eukaryota > Metazoa > Chordata > Actinopteri > Blenniiformes > Gobiesocidae > Gouania > Gouania willdenowi. The sequence goes on from NC_041044.1 coordinate 39,138,434, forward strand.
CTGTGTAGTTCATTACCACTTTGTAATTTTACCAACGAGGTTCAGAAAAACGTGTTTTTTAAACTTTTTTTTTTCTTCTCTCCTCATGGATTGCTGCATGGAAGATGCTTCCCCTACACCTTTAATGGTGTCTCCAGTGTCTTTTCACTTGATCTTCATTTGATCCGGTACTTAGTTAACTGGTATTTTCTGCTGCCCTCCGCTCTAAGCTCTGTCATTCCGGTAGGACCTTCAGAACCTCGGCATAAATTTGTAATAAGAGCCATCTCCCTCTTCACCTCTTGGCTGTCCAGCTCTAATATAAGAGACAAATACTACCCGGCGCATACGCCGCAGTCCAGCCTTGCATAAAGTGGTGAGATCAGGTGGATGGCATGGCAGTGCCTGTAGGGATTTCCTGCCATTGGGGCTCCAGTCTGCAATTAATCTAAAGTGGCCAGTCTTAATCAAGATGCCCATAGCCGTGAGTTGTCGGGCTGACCTGTTTCAGTACTGATTGCCTCCTGCTGTCAGGTGATGTCATCATCATGAGCTCTCAGCACAATTAGTGATAAATGGCTAGTGAGAGGGTTAAGCTTGCAGTCATAAGTTTGGGAGAGTCCAATAAGATTAAAGAGAGCAACATGCTAGTTGTAATTACATGGGCTCTAATAATGAACATGGGGACATTTGTTCATCATATTAGCTCAAATATAGGCTGTTAGACACTAGAATTATGAGTAAACAGAAAATATGTACAGTATACTTTAGAATTGTTTATCATTATTTTAGCTTTGTCTAAACGTGATATGACAATACTGATTCGTGTACTGTATATACAGTATCTGGAGTAAATTTGTACAACTGGTCATTATGAGTGATGATGCAGGAGGCATCCTCACTATTCTTATCCGTTTTTTATTTTTATTTTGACAAATAAGCTCCAAAATCTTCCTGAGATTTATGCTTGTACTTTCAAATTTTTGTAACTTTTAAATTTTTTGACTTATTACATTTTCCCTTTCCCATTCATTTCTATTGGAAATATCAGTTTTTTCAACTTTGAAGCCCTTCATCCCCAGCCATTCTTTAACTGATTTTGATCATTCAACCTTTAACATGTACCTTCAACCCATTTCAACTCTTCATTTTTTTTTTTTTTAAACATTTTCAACTTTTTAACCTTTTCAACACCCTTGAACTTTTTTCAACTTTTTCAACGGTATTGCTAATATTCGGCTATTTCTAGGTTCGTTCTTAGCTAATGCTAGGTTAGTGCCCATGTTAAGTTAATGCCAATGCTAGGCTCATGCTGATGCTAGATTGATGCAAATACTAAGTTGATGCTAATGTTATGTTAATGCTAATTCTAGCTAATGCTGAGCTAATGCAGAGCTAATGCAGTGTGACATTGTGTGCACTTGTATTTAATCCTTTCTTTCTTTCTGTCTTTCTGTCTTGCTTTCTTCTTTCTTTCTTTCTTTCTTTCTTTCTTTCTTTCCCTTCCCTTCCCTTCCCTTCCCTTCCCTTCCCTTCCCTTCCCTTTCCTTTCCTTCCCTTTCCTTTCCTTTCCTTCCTTTCCTTTCCTTTCTTTCCTTTCCTTCCTCCCTTCCTTCCTTCCTTCCTTCCTTCCTTCCTTCCTTCCTTCCTTCTTGAGCCTCTGTCACACAAGTAATTTCCCCCTGGGATAAATAGAGTATTTCTGATTCTGATTAATGCAGTCACAAAATTATTTTCAAACTTTTCTTTAAGAGTGAAAAACATTATCTTGATTATCTACTGCCAGAAATACATTCATTCATCTTCTGTTACCATCAAAAGGTCCTGGTCCTTCCACATCAAGCAGCACTTGACCTTAAGTGTCAACCCCAGTGCTTGAACGCAGCACCTTCTTGCTGTGAGGCAAACATGCTAACCGCTACTTCACCATGTATATTCTGTATCTGTATGATGCTAGCCTGAAACCAAAACAGATTAGCAAAGTAATGCAAAGCAGGATCATCTTTGAAAACATAGTAGCTTTGTTGTCGAGGTCCCTTAGTGTCAGAGTGGAAAACGTGTGCATTAGCACTGTTGGGCTTCAGTCAGCGTGTTGTTGTAACTGTTTTTTTTCCAAGGTTACATCGAGATTCAAGTGTTTTTTTTTTCTTTCTTTTTTTTTTAAACCAGCTCTTCGGGTAAAATGCTCATTACAAAAAGCAAGACTAAAAATCGTTTAAAATGGAGGAAACTGACATTATTGTTCTTGTTTTATCAGGTTTTAAAATATTGATAAATCAAGTCCTCTGCTTTATTTCAAATTAGCCCCTTATGTGATAGATAGATAGATAGATGGATGGATACTTTTATTTCATAAAATAGCTTTAAAAAAGAAAAGACGGTGATATGATGGACCAGGAGCTGGCAGGACAGAGCACGGGTGATAGATCACCTTTATTGTTAATACTGTATATACAGTATGTATACATAGCTACACACACAACATTTGTTTTCTGCATTTAACCCATCCCTGAAGAGCAGTGAGCAGCCACGGTTACATGTTTTTTTAAAATTCAGAATTAAAATCAGAATAAACCAGCCACCTAATGGTCAGTGTATGTTTTGGTCACTCAATTTTCCCGTTCAGAAAAGGAAATCCAAACGCATAAAACAATTTATTTTATTTTTGTTTTCAAATTGGAAAAACTCAAATTGAAATTCGAGGCATATTTCTTCATCAGGGTCAAGAAGGGATAAACACACAACTAAAAATATTATGATTTTAATTTTTTGTTTCTAAAACCAAATAATAGAATTACCAGAGGACAAAAACAACATAAAGTTCTTTTCAAAATAAGAGCATATATATGAGGACGCTGCTGTTTTTCTTGGCACCAAAATATTTGAATTATCTCTATATTTTCCGTGCTGTTTAAAATGTATTTGGAATCGTACTCCGAAATCATCTTTGAAATGGCAAAACAAGGCTTTTCATCTGCGGAAATTGCTGCAAATATATTGCACCAAAGTGGGAGTGGAATGGGTTTTTCAGCAAGACGTGAGGAGATTGAGCGCAGATGCGACTCACTGATGCATATTTAGAGTTGGAGGCGGCAAAAGCCATAAATTAGGTCAGAATGTGAATTTCCCTTTTGCTAAATGTGTGTGTTTGCATGAAGACATGGAATCTTTAGCAACTTGAAACGATGTGCGTTTATGACAATTGTCAATTATATTAATTAACAATATCTGCACTTCTTTTAGTCAGTTCAAACCTCACTACAGAGACAAATCCTATATTTCAACACAATGCATATACGTGTGTGCGTCTGTGCGTGTGTGCGTGCGTGCGTGCGTGTGTGTGTCAGTGAGTCGCATTAAACCATTTTCTGCGCAAATTCCCCTCACATGTCTTGCTGAAAAACCCATTCCACTCCCACTTTGGTGCAATATATTTGTAGCGATTTCTGCAGATGAAAAGCGTTGTTTTGCCATTTCAAAAATGATTACAGAGTAAGATTCCAAAGATATTTTAAACAGCATGGAAAATAATTCAAATATTTTGGCGCCAGTAAAACAGCAGCGTCCTCCTATATGAGCTCTTATTTTGAAAATAACACCTTCCGGTTTCACCATAATGAAAAACAGACGGTTTTTTTTTTTTGTTTTTTTTTTCTGTCCTCTGGTATTTGTTTTTAGAAATATGCCTTACATTTTAATTTTAGTTTTTCAATTTAAAAACAAATACATTTTTAAATTGATTCAATGATTCAATGACCAAAACATACACTGACACCTAATTTGGATTTAATTTTAATTTTAATTTTAATTCAGAATGGGAATTAGCTGTTTAAGGTGAGTTTAAAGAGGATTTAACTTGTATTTTGAATTAAAGCCAGGGGAATTAAAGCTCTAATGTCAACGTAGCCAATGATGGCCCAGGTAGGATTCAAACCGGTGACCTTCCATTTCAAGCCTGCTTCCTTAACCAAACCACCATCTTAAATCCAACTGGTTTGATGAGGTTAAGGTCATTTGATTCTTCCCATTTTGAGGTATTTTGACTATTTCAGCTGGAAGCCTTATTTCTCCTTTTCTGATAAGTAACACATCAGAATATAAAAGAACTGTATGACACTTACCTGGACATGGGATCGGCTAATATTAGGAATGAAATCAACGTCAGTATCCAGTTTTCCACTTATATCAAAAAAACAAAATGTGTTGTGTCAGACAACACACTAAAATAAATATTCTATATTATTTTTTCAGAACATGTTTAGAACCAATGACGTTTATTTGTGGAGTACAGTAAAAAGCACTTAAGTGTCAGATTGCGATGCTATTTTACCATAGACTTTCTTTGGGAGTGGAAATACAAAGATTAATGCTATTTAAATGCAGAAATCTCACAAAAGTGAGAACTTATGCCCAACTTTTATAGCTATGTAAGCATATACATATATCACTAAATTTTACACAATTATTCATAGCTTTATTTTGCTAATATACATAATTTTGTACTGAAAATAATGCCCCAATTTCCATATATACATGGTGTTGTGAAGCTGAATTACTGCTCTCTGGGTCTGAAAGGGAAATGTTCTCTCATTGCAGCCAAGCTAAAACCATTATCTCCACTAATGTAAATATCCATGGGAACACAGTGCAGCTGATAGTCTCCTTGTTGAGCCTGACAGCTATGGCAGAAAGACAAATTCTCATCAGCGTTGTCGACTCGAGCCCTCCCTCCTTGTTTGAATGGCTGTTAGGCCTTTTACCCATGCAGCCACTGCAATTAACATGTTCTTTTCTTGGCTGTCAAATGCTGGCTGTCAGTAACCGTGTGTAAAAGCTAAGAGATAATTTGGACCCCTTATGCCACATTGACTGACATGAATAAGTAGCATTATGTTTGCTTTTACCCAGGTTCTGCTCACCATCATTTCTTACCTTCTGTTCCTTTTGACACGACGCCAAGAAAAGCATGTTTTAATCCACTTCTTGTCTTTGTCTTACAAGTATATTTATCATTAACAGGAATGTTAGAGTTTACTCGACTGTGTGTTTAATACATGCTTGGTTGCCTCCATATTACGCCGACAGCTGACCAAAAACATAATAAAAAGTGAAGGATGTGAGCAGATTTTAAAGTGTTTGCAAAAAATATATATATAGTGTGAAGCTAATGTTAGGGCACGTGTCAAACTTAAGGCCCGGGGGCCAAATCTGGCCCATTAGACCAGTGGTTCTTAAATTGTTGACTTAAGTAAGTACCCCCTTTATCTTATTTTTGAAACCAAGTACCCCTTTGTCCGACCACAACATTTTGCTTAGAAAAACTATTTAAAAACAACTATAGTGCATAATGATGGAATGAATGAGTGATAACACACATTTTGAATAATTTCATTTTGTAAATAAATGAAAAGAAACAGTATTTAGTGCAGTGGTTTCCAACTTTTTTTGGATTGTGACCCCATTTTGATATCAAGAATGTCTGGCGACCCCAAACCCTTTTTTTTTTTTTTTAAATTAGTCTTTGATCATGTTTGAGCTAAGATATATATATATAGATATATATATATATATATATATATGTGTGTTTTAGTTGAACTAGATTTATATTTCATTTAGTAAAAGTATAGAAATACAGTTGTTTGAAATAGTTTTAATCAAAAATGATAATGATAATTCAAGAATTTCAAATATTTATTATCATTTTTCAGAGATTTCAGACAACCCCACATGTGGACCCGACCAAAAAGGTTGAGAAACACTGATTTAGTGGCTCCTAAAAAGATTTATTTCCATAGTTTTTATCATTTTTGGTCATCTCACAGCTGGTGTGGGACCAAGACTGACACCTTATTTGTTAGATTTCCACTTTTCCTGTCTCTCTCGTACCCCCTGCAGTGCCATTGCGTACCCCCATCTGAGAAACACTGCTTTAGACCATCCAATTCGGCCCGCAGAAGCAAGTTAAAAAGACAGAAAAATAATAAATTATTGTCTAAAAAACTGAATAAATAATTCAGTTGTTAATATCTCAAGTCAGATATCTAAATACACAAATTCAATGAAACTCAGCAATATTTGGAGGTTTGCAGTTTGCATATATACATGAAATAACTTTTTTTTTAACATCACTGCAGTCCTTGGTCACAAAATCAATGAAATTTAAAAGAGAAAATCCTCCAGGAACTGATATCTGTCACTTATTGCCTGGCTGTTTTTGGAGCCTTATATACTTTATATATTATATATACGAGTAAAGTAAAAACTTGGGGTCTTTAATGTTGAAATTGCTCACTTTCAGCTTCAAATCTGCAGCCCACTTCGGATCAAACTACTCTGTATTTAGTCTGATACCCATGTATTAGGACATTAAACACATGTTTAAAAGACAGAGGAGAAAATTGAGGACTATTACAACGTTCACAGTTTTTTGGTCAATAGGAAAATAGATAAAGACATAGTTTAGGACTCCGAGATAAATACACTGAATGTGTTTCTTCCCACAGCAGAAAAAAATACTCAAGTAAATGTCGAAAGTTGGAATCGCTGCTCGCAAGATGATTTTTTTTTGTTGACAAATGGTCATGTGACTTCAACTTCAGAAAAGCATTGTATTGTGAGATTGAGAATCATGTAGAAGAATCCAAAGATGGTGAAAGTTACATTTCTAATGTTTGAGGAGTGTTTTTACTTCTTTCTTATTGTAATTTCTTGAGTTTCCTCCACAGACGAGGAAGACAGTGACACCAATTTTGGTTATTTTATGATGTTCCCCATGATATGACGTCACTGAGCGGTACATTAGATTTTGGCCCTATTCAAGCTTTTTTTTGTGGAAGGTTGCTATAGCAACAATAACTTTCAATCTCTGAAAACACTAGAAATAATTTCGGAACTCTGTTCGGGGGCATCGTGGCCTCAGTCGTGGATGAGAATTAACTTTTGGATGAAATACCAATACTTTTTTTAAATTACTAGGGATTGTCGCCAGCAGCTTTAAATATCATAAATCTGCGTTCATAAAAAGCTTAATTTTACATTTTATTCAAGATGCTAACTATCTAAAGAGGCGCGGGCTTGAAAAACTAGCCCTCTATTAATGACAGGCAGCTCAGTTTATTACTGCAGCAACATGTGTGAGGACCACCATGGTAACCCCAAGTAAGAAAAATCTAAATAATGCACATAACAGTCGATGGCTACATTTTTTCTTGTTATACATTTTTTTTAATCATATCTAAATAAAAAAAAATTACATCCTACACCATGTCTAATTACTGTAATGAATTCTCATATTTTTATTATAAAATGATGATTGACAAAGTGATTCATGTAATAATAATATTAAAGAGTGTGGCGTGGGTTACATGAGGCCTAGGGCTTTGTATTTTCCTCCAGGCTGAGATACAGTGCCACAGATCCATGCTGTTATCCCCGCTGAGCTACGATTATGTCTTGATGTGAGGTTGACTATAGAGGCCTCATGGGGGGGTGAAAAACCTATAAACGTATGAGCCATTACACACAGACATGCGTGCCAGCTTAAAATGTCTCTTGGGTCAAACGTTACATAATCAGATTATGTTGTGCACCACTGGAAACCTATGTAGCATATACTTTATTACCTCTAAAGTTGTGATAATTCTTGAACTTGACCTGGAAACACAAGCTTTCTGTTCTATATTTGCCTGTTAGATCTTAAAAGAAAAGTTAATTGTGCGAAATAAATAAACAATTATTTGTGTTATTTTCTTTTTATTATTATTTACTTTATCTGCACATGCTGTCAAAGGTCAACACGACAGGAAGTGTAATCTTTTTATAACAGCAATGCATGTTTTGTCCAATAAATACATGAATTTATTTTATTTTATTTAAATGTGACCATCACCAACCCTCCATAAGGAAGGGTAAGAACAATGATTTTATTAAAGGAGAATATAAAAGGAGAGGGAAGTGTTACACCTAGGTGAGGGGGAAGGGAACAGGGGAGAGGGAGTCGAGGTAGGAAAATGGAAGGGGTGGCGTGGGGACAATTTTTTTTATTAAAAGTCCAGACATATATTTGTAGCTATATTTAATGTAAAAAGGTAGCTGGTAATACAATATATGTAGTTGAGTTGCTTTTATTGGGGATGTTTCTAAATATTTTTCTAAAACAGTCATTTTACTTGTACTTAAGCACAGTATTTTCTGAGTTTGAGTTCATAAACTTAGCTATACTTAAAGCCTGATATTTTTTTTATTTATTTTACATTAATTGGTGTTATTTAATTTAAAAAATATATATATATATATATATATATATATATATATATATATATATATATATATATATATACAGATGCCTTTGTGGGAAAAAAAAACAAAAAAGTCTGTAAGATTTCAACTCTTCCTTTTTAAGTTTATAAATCAGATGTTTAATGAATGCAAAGGAACCGTGGCAAGATTTATTATCAAAAATACACGTGGGGGGTCAAAGTAACGAATAATATTTAGAGTACTATTCAATTAAGCTATGTTTTACTTGTACTTGAGTATTTTATGTATGACTTAATTTCAATCAAGTAACAGCACTTCTACTTGAGAAGGATTATATTAGTACTCTTTACACCTCTGGTAGTGAGAATAGCAAACTTAAATCCAGCGTTTTTTCTTCAAAGCAATGATTTTATATATATATATATATATATATATATATATATATATATATATATATATATATATATATATATATATATGTAACATTGTCCTGTAAGATGAGGGTTCCATAATTAATTTCCAGAGTCCTTCAAAACAAGACTGTTAGCATACAAGCCTCTTCTTGTTCAGCAAACATGATACTAGTAATTGATCATGGGACTGTGGTTCTCTTTGTGTGGACGTATAAGGGCCCTGTTAGCGTTGACAGCATGGCAGGAAGTGCTAACTTTCTACACACACACACACACACACACACACACACACACACAAAGAGAGATGTGGCTCATTCATATATTATTATGAGTTTTCCAGAAACTCTACAACTGGAGGACGAAACAGCATTATCTAGAATAAATCCTTTCTGGCTCTGGGAGACCATGGAACCTGCACAGAATGAGAACTGATACAGTATATCATACTCATGTAAAAGTACTGTTACTGAAATTGTACTCAAGTCCAAGTACACGTATGTCATACATAAAATATTCAAGTACAAGTAAAAAGTAGCTAATTTAAATAATAGTCAAAGTAAAAGTTGCTATAGTTACTTTCACACCCCACGTTTATTTTTTGTTAATAAATATTGCCACAATTCTCTTGCATACAGTGAACATTTCATGTATAAAGACCAGATCTTGCACAATTGGAACTTAATTAAAATAAAATAACACCAATGAATTCATCTCAAAATAAAGATTTCTCAGGCTCCATGTATAGATACATTTATGAACTCTAAAACTGAGAAAATAACCTCCATTCATGTTTTGGCACCGTGCATTACATTTAAACTGATTGGTCGGCTATGATGTAATGCATTTGTTTGCTTGTCATTTTATTTTTTTGAATTTTTTTTTATTTTTTGTAGTTTCAAAATCTCTGTTAGTCATTTTAAAACCAAAAAATAAGAACTTACTCAGTAACGATTGGGTGGAGAAATGTACTTAAATAACATTTTTTTTAAAAAGTTACAAGTACAATTACTGATTTAGAAATATAATGAATAAAATAAATAAACAAATATAATATCTATGCGTACCCATAAAGGCAACTCATTACGGCAGACATAGGCAACTGGCAGCCCAGGGGCCCCCAAAACAAATCGCCAAAATTGTATTGCAAAAAGTTGGAAAGAATATAAAGCTCAACATTATACACTAAATAACTTCCAAAACACACAAATTGACAGCAAAAAAGCACAAAGTACACAAAAACATACAAAAAAAATTCAAAAAATACACAAAATGAGGACAAAAACAGACAAAAAACAACAACACATCACAGAATAGCTCTGAAGACACACAAACTGTCAACAGAATTACACAAAATGACAGGAAAATACAGAAAGTGACCCCAAAACACACAACTCGACAATATAAGTGCTGAAAACGACAGAAAAATACACAAAATTACAACAAAAACACAAAAAAATAACAAAAACACACAAAATGACTAAAAAAACTGACAAAACCACATATAAAGACAAAACAAATATTTAACCCTCCCCCTGTATTACTGCTTAGATCAGTCATTATTCTAAATGCTGACATAAATGTTGATAGTGTGGCCCTCAGATCAGATACAATCACAATTTTGTGGCCCCCGCTGCAATAGAGTTGCCAATCTCCTTATTACAGTAACGCAAGTACTTTAATCCATTACTTTTCCTCTGTCCTTGAGAGCAATGTCAACCTTCACCATGAGTGACAATTTATAATGAAACCTTTAACACTAAATAATCCTCTGTCAGTGTATGAATAGGGGATTTGTTTTAATGATTTCTGACCAGAATTAGAGACTGAAATATGTTTGAGTCAATAACTGAAGCGGAACCTTCAGCTAGCTTTAAAAAAAAAAAAAGGCCTTTGTTCTACCATTCACTGAACAGCCATGATTGCCCACCCACATTTAATGACATTTGTTACTTTTTTTATTCCGTTCCATAACGTTTCCTCTTTAAGTTGGGTACGGAGGGGAGAGAACAGCAGTGAACATTCTCTGCCTTTAAGGAAAGGATATTGGCCTTCCATTTGCTCTGACTCTGACAGCAATGCTCTGTTGAAAGTCCATTTCTCAAGGTGTGTTTTCAGTCTCGATTCAGAAAAACTGATCTTTGATGGATTAAATCTTCTTTTTTTGGTTGTTTTCTCTGAGAATAAAATCGTATTAAAATATATATGCTTTAAATTCCAGAAGGCACATGCATCATTTTTGCTGGCATACAGTGCAAGCGAGTCAATCGACGTAGCATTAGAAAACATAATCGCCTAAATGTAGTCAAAGTGATTTCAGATGAATTACTGCTAAACTGTCTACATCACGCCACTTTCCTCTTAGTTTGGCATGGTGTGCAACTGGAAACTGAAACACAGCCACATGGATTGCTTACATGTGGATTTTGGGATAACTTTGGATTTCTGGATTAGCCTCGACATTAGTGAGCGTTAAACGCTTTGGTTATGGATTAAATTGTTTCCTCAGTCAACTCATACATTAATATCAAATGTGTATAGCTTTAGCCTGATAATAGTTACATTAAGGGCTTAGCATATTTGTCCAGAAAAGACAAAATTAATGACTGCTGAAGAGACTTAGAGTGGCCTATTTTCATTTACAGTACATTAAAGGGATTTAGCTGGACTGTACATTTTTGATTAATAGCAATGACTAGCAATTAAAGCCTTTATGTAAATTGTAGACTTGTGTAGAGTTTTTATAATGCACACCAGCTTCATTAAAGCTTTTGCTTATTTTAAAGGAATGGTTTGCTACTTATAAATGGTCCTTATTTCTTTACACATCAACTTGCTAGATTAAAAGAATAGCCAGATTCTATGATTCAGATGCATTAACACATTGCAGTTTGCAAACATCAAAATGTCAATAGAGGATTCCTAAAGTTGTGCAAGTGAAAATGTCTTTCTCTCACACTGTAGTTTGTCTTCCTTAAGCTCAAAAATCTACAGTTTTCTTGATATCAGCCACTACCACGATCTGATGGTGGAATCTACGCTCCATGTGGGGGCTTGGCCCTCATGTTGCTGGTTCCTCTACCATTGTGCAGTGGTGGGTGATGGGCTTTGAGCTGGGATGGTATTCCACATTCCAATAAAGTTCTTTATGAAGGCAGACAGTGTCCTGCATGTTTATCTTGTACATTTCCAGACATTCCGGTATTCATGTATGCAGCACTGAGTCGTGGGCTTCCTTCTAGGCAGGTTGGTTTCATGACGCTCTGGTGACAACATAATCCAAGATGGCTGCTTGGACTCGAGCCGAGATGATTTATTTAATAAGAACCTTAGAAGAGTGGATGAACGGAAGCATAAACATGATGACATTCACACTGACTGATTACACACACACACACACAGCCTTCGGCCAACGGAACAGGCTTCATCGGGCATGAAGCACCAGGGCTTCACTAATGACGCATGGATCATTATAAACGTTCCTTTTTCACTTAATGTCCTGTATAGTGGAGGTAGAACAGCTGTTGCACTAATCGCTGGCTTTGATTGGTCAAAGTACCGTCTTCTATCTCCGTTCTCCTGCTCAGCTGACAAAAGTGAAACCGTGTGTTCTTGTCAAGCTGCTGCTTCAAAACTACAATCAAAATATTGTGAAAACATGTGGTGGTCTATGTTGTAGCCAAAAAAATAAAAGGTTTGTTGTGTGTTTTTTCACGATTCGCACCATCCAATCAGAAGCCTTCCCAACCCTCAGATCTAATGCGGAATTGAATAAAGCCAAATAAACCTGTTTTCCATGTAAACCTCAATTTAGAATTACTATTTCCACAATAAACACTTTAATTCAGAATAATAATTTGGAATAATGAATTCTGAATTTAAAAAAACAAATTTATTGGCTAGTTTGTTTTTAATTATTTATTATGTGTAATGGTGTCATCAGTGTGTTCTGATATTAGTATACTGTCATAGTGCTTAGTGGTATTTGCATGTTGGTTCATGATAATGATTAGTCATGAAGATAGAGGTTCATTATTTATAGTAATACTCCAATAGGCTAAATGAATGGCTGATTAATTTTAATTAATCTTAATTTTGTTTTCCTGGAAATGTGTATGTGATTGTTTGTGTTGGCATGTAAACTATTCATAATTCATTGCTAAGCCACCTGTTAACGTTTCATGATGATGTTCATTTTTTTCATGTGACGCAATTGGTTTGTGTTTTGTCTTGTAATTTTATGGTGTGACGTGAGTTCAAGCCCTTTTTGTATAGATAGGGTTTTGTTTTGTTAATAATAATAATAATAATAATAATAATAATAATAATAATAATAATTTGTTAGTTTTTCTCCCAGTCTCTTCATCAGTGATTGGGTCAGAGTTTCTTCCTGTGTATTGCACACCCTATGTTGTCAATATTGGCTGAAAGAAGGATTAGGCTCCACTCTGTTTCCACTCAGGTGTGCATCATCTCCTGATTGCCTATTGTCATTATTTAGGCAATGTTTACTTTTGTGTCTTTGTTGATTTGTACTTGGTTTTGTTGAGCTTGCACTTTAGCTATAACGCATAAGTAGAGGGAAATGAAGTTTAGTCTAAATGAGCTTTCCTTGAAAAGTGGAGCGGATCACCTTAAAGAATTATCTAAAAATCTCATTTGAATACTATAAAATAGTGTCTCTTTTTAATACAAATCTCTGCAAAACATGACTGCATTTGAGTTTTTTTCTGGGAAGAAGTACCATGCAGTGCTTACAACATAAAATGCCATCAGTAGCAACTCATCCAGGCAAAACTCTTCCTCGGCGGCGCTCAACGTCATTGGATTGCAAATGAAGCCGATACCTGCGGCTTTTAAATGACTTTAAAGGGAGCGGAGTAATCCTTGTGGATTACAACGATGACATTTCTTTTTTTGCACTGTCTAATGTTAATACCATAATGGAAATAAAGCTTTTGGTCTGCACGATGACATGGGCTGATGTAGAAAATAGTCATTTGAGATGGATTTTTGGAATACAAGCGACTTAATAGTTTATTGCTGACAGTTTGTCAACAGATCAAAGGTAATGTGGAAACGTCAAGGTCCTAAACAATGATTTTTGTATTAATTATCTCAGGAGTCTATTTGAGCCACCCTGTACACTTACAAAATTAATATTGGGCAAAAGTGAATGTTGCCTTACTAACAAAAATGCGATCTATTCTTTGTAATATCAATAAATATTCATTAAAAATGCACAGCTATTTTATATTCATATTTAAGTAGGCAAAAAACATCTGGAAATAAAAATAGTCAATGAAAATATTTTAGATTTTTCTTTTTTAACTGAAACAAGACTAAGACTAAAACTAACTCTAAAGATTAAATTAGGGTTTTTTTACAAAAATGTGTCAGGAAAAAAGGCCAATTCAAATTTACAGTCAAGTTTACACAAAACATTATACATTGTAAATTATTTGGACATGCATAATATCCTATTTATATATTATAAATATATTATCTAACATCTTTTCAAAATAATTTAAAATGCACAGCTATTTTGTTTATATTTCAGTATATTTCAGTATATATTTATATTTATATTTATATTTTATATTTAGATTTTTCTTTTTTAACTGAAACAAGACTAACACTAAAACTAACTCTAAAGATTAAATTAGGGTTTTCCCCAAAAGTGTTTACAGGAAAAAGAACAATTGCGCAACAAAAGAAGAGCCAACCTAAAGTCTCAAAATTTTGAGACAATTTCACTGAAAACTTATACTTAACACCTGAGGTAGATATAGTCACTGTGTTTTATGGTACTTAAAACATTTGTATATTGTATACATTATATTATTTTTTATTTTGTTTCAAATTAATTTAGGAAAACTATACTGAAACGTTTGACCACTAGGGGCCACCCATAAACTACTCGTATGCTGGGAACCCTGTTGAAACCTGTTTGCATTAGATTTCTAAATAATTATGGTAACTGGCACAAAATATCAATTTTTTTTTCATGTCAAAATGCGGTCTGGGGCAGAAAAACAAAGCTGGTTATTGAAGTAGAGACATTAGACAGTTAGTATAACTGCCATAATGTAACATACAAAGCTGTAAATCAACAGAGGTGCAGGCGTTTGCAGATTCATTGTGTAGAAACTCAACAGAATACAGTTCTGGTACGACCAGAACCAGAGCCCGCCTTCAGGCATCATATGATTTGATGAGTTGTTTGATGATTGGCACCGTACTTAAACATGTGTATGCTTTAATGCATGCTTTTGGATAAAAATTGTTGCCAATCAGTACTGAATCGAGCCAATTCCAAGCAGCCTTCTAGGCATACAACTTAAAGCACGATGCAACTTAGCTAGGTTCTTTTACACAAGAAAACTGTGAATTCATTTGAAAGTATGTATGTTGAATATAAAGCATGCCAAGGCTGGTTTTCACCGTATTTATCATGCAATGACATGGGACCTTTTCTGAAGTAATGCAGCGAAGCATGGAAGCAAATGTAATCAGTCAACTGAGAAACCTCATGACTAGTGACGATAATGAGTTGAGTGCGCTCGAAGGTGAAGCGATGTGTCACGAGGAGAAGCAACAAAGTGTCAAATAAACCATCTTCTCCAATGGCATGCCAGAGAATAACTTGTAATGTGATTACATTGTGTTGCATGCCAAATGTCGAAATCATAAACGAATAAATGAAGCAACAACAAAGAAAAATGAAGAAGGAAAAAAAAAAAACACCCTTGAAAGAAAATTACAGGATGTTGCTAAAAAGGAATAAAATTCTCAGTGGGTTTGTTTCCATGGAGACTGTCTTTGTTATCCATGTTGGCACACAAAAAAAAGAAGCATGTGTTTCATGTCGTCGCTGTTCATGACATGTGTTTTGTAAAAGGTGCCTTTTTCTGGTCAACCCCGAATCCATAGCAATCCAAAGCAACTGTGCCCGATGCATAAGAAAAAAAGAGTACTGTTGCATATTCAGATGAGCGGCCCCTTGGGGGTCATTAAAACTCATGTTCTGAGGGAGCGGTCGATCTCGCAGTGCCTTTAATGAGCTATAGTTATGGCTTTATTTAAACTTGCACTTGTTAACTGGTCTGCATGTGGACATCCATATGGAGGATGATAAAAAAAAAAATGAGTCGAGTAACGTTGCCATGTCTCTCGGCAAAGGTGGAAGAGGCAACATAATGGACGTTTACTTATCCTTACTGCCAATCACTTGAATACGCAGTGTGCTTTAACCACTTGGTGTCGGTTCTAGCTCTGATATTTTGGGAACAAATGTGTTCTGCCAAGCTCATAAGTGATATTAGACACTTGACAGCATTGTAATTCAGTGTGATGGGAAGCTAGCCATCCCCCGACCGGTGACAGAGTTCTAATTGTGGTGCAGCAGCTGAAAGCCTGTTGACAACCATTCTCATGCATTAGTGAGGACTATTGTACTTTAGTTCCATTAAAAAAATCTCTCCAAAATCACTCAGGAGCTAAGGGGGCTGTATTTTCTCATTCTGATTGGTAAAATTATCAAACTGAACGTACAGAATGCTGAAAAGCATATTTATGATGAATCTTATTGCAGCTTTATTTTGTTGCTTTGCATTAAAACATTTGAAATATCTAATATATGCATTTCATTTGTACAGAAGCGAATTATGGCCAATTTTGATGGATATTTTTTTTTTTGGGCAAATCAAGAATAAAGTTGAAATTAAATAATAGTTGAAATTTTGAGAATAAAGCGAGGTTTAATAAGTCAAAAATTAGCTCAAAATACAACATTGTAATAAAAGTCAATGGTTGACTAATGAAGTCAAATCTTTAGAAAGTTGACAAGGAGCAATTCACCAAATGACAACAAACAGCAGATAGTGGCCGTCTACAAAAGTGTATTGATGCTTCAAAGTTGGGTTTACTAAGAGATTCTTTCTCTTTTAGCTCATAAACCAGTGTTTTAAGGACTTTGAAGAGATATTGCCAAAAACTTAGAAAAGGTGGCCGCATTCAGTCAGTCTGTGGCTATTAAGGAGCTACAGTAATAGATTAGAGCCAGTTTAGATGTTGTTATACAGTATATGGTGAATTGGCCCGAGTCAGCTTCCATAGATTTGACTTTATGAGCAAACCTTCGACTTTTGAGAATTTTGAGTTTTGTATTTTGAGTTTATTTATGAAATTTCGATTTTAATCTTGTTTTATTTGACTTTAATCTCAACATTATATTTCGACAGTTTTCTCAAAACTTCAACTTTATTCCTGATATTTCAACTTTATTCTTGATTTCCCCAAAACAACTTTCTCCATCAAAATTGGCCCTTAATCCTCTTCCGTAAATATGTCACCAATTCTGTTCAATATGAGACATTTTTTTAAGTTTAAGCATTCCAGTTTCAACAGGACGATGAAGACACACGGTAAAGAAATCAGGCTGGTGCTTTCATTGGCCGTGCTGACTGCTTTAACGGCACTCACTTCTTTTTGATCTCATCTTTTCCTAAGTTTATGTGTTTGTGTTTTGGTGCACTGACTTGCAGTTTGTTCTCCGGGGGAATACAGGAAGTTCAACAAGCATCTGGTGGAGTCATAACAGTCTAAGCAGCCTCTGTGTTCTCAGAGTCATATTTTATCACCATGAACCTTTCTTTTTTTTGTTTTACGTACCATCACTGTAACCTTGCATTCAGCTCTAAATGTCTTCTTGTGTTTGTCAGCGTATCAGCTGTTTTATGAATCTGAATAGGAAGGATGGGTCTACCTAATTGGGGTGGGACTATACACGGAGTTCCTGATGCGATACCACATACAATAATGGGCTCAAGATGATGATACAATATTTTTGAAAATTAAAAAAGACCCCAAAAAATTTCAGTTGGAAAAATAACCCTGCTTTTATTTGACTTTAATTTTGGTCCAATTTGCATACTTAGTCTAGTCATGACCTTTTCTACTCAATAGAAATATGTATATATATATATAACAAACCAAATCAATGTGGTGTATAACAGATTGTAAGGAAGTTTTAAATGACCTACTCTTGTGTTACCAGTCATATTGTTGATGATACATATTGTGACATTTTCATACTCAATATTTTGTTGTACGATATAGTGTCCCATCCTCAATACTTAATCAACGTAGAAATGTGTGTCTCTTTGTGTGTACGTGTCTTATACAACTCAAAATTTGGTGAAGTAAGAATTTTGGTTTTCTCTGAAATAACTAAAAATGCTGTATTTACAACTAAATACTGTCCTAAAAAAGACAATTATCAAGACACAGCTAGAATTATATCTCTCATTATTTCCCGTACATTCTTTCCAGATTGACCACTTGCTAACCTATCATAGAAAACTAATAACAAGACAAACCTATAGACAATTTGGAGAAAAATAAATGGTTTATTAAAATAGCTTTGCAGTAGAACATTATTATACTGCTCCCGGTTTGTTTAGTCACATTCCTTGTATTGTTCAAAAACTCTCCTTGTCAAATAAAAGTTTTCTGATTCTGATTAGCTGTGTCTGGCCACACGAGCACTAACGAGCAGTTAAAATAGTTGTTCACAATACCTCTAGTTTATATCTAGGGAGCCAGAACACGGTCTTTGAAAAAGGTGAACTACATTATAAATAGTCCCTCAATATCAACATATGATTGGCCAATGGTGAATGAAACAAGACACTAAAAGAGGAAAAGTAATGCAATAATCTTTGACAGTGGGAACAAGCTGATGTTGGATTATAATTATGACAATTCAAGTCATGGGAATTGACAGACGTACAGTAATAAAGTCACACTGAAGCAAATAATAAACAGTCGCAATTATAATAATGAAAACATATTACATATTTCAGATATGTTCATATTTCCACCCATATGTGAGTACTGGCCTCACTCTGGCCACGCCATTGAATGATTCCAGGCTCTTTCACTCAGAGACGGGGCCTCTCAGACGGTATTTCATCTGAGTCCCAGCACGTTTCAGAGTCGACTTTAGGTAAGGTTCAGGGTCAGGTGGATGGGGCTCTGGAAAAAACCTGCCAAGCTCATCATATCTGCAATTATCCTCATTCACTGAAGACTGGCCCTGACAGAGCTGTGATTTATACTAACACTAAGTGCCAGTCTTACTTGGCAGCCAACAAATACCAGGAGATCTGCAATGCCAGAGGCATCGCGCTCCACATGGAGGCAGATAAAACCTGGCTGGGGGAAGGCCACTACAGTGGACATGCCAAGATAAAAGAGGCCCAGGAGGTGCAGTCCAACAGAGACGCTGGTTGGCTCTCATAGTGGGTGCTGAACTATAGTGGATGAAGAGGAGTTTGAAAAGAACTCTGCAGGGCCAGCTCACAGGGTGGCAGTCACTGTTACTGTGTCACTGGCTTGACTTAAAAAGGGTGGCCACAGTAAGATAAGTTAAAAAACAACAGCCACACAGAGGAAGAGTCCAACTTTGTCATCTATGATGATTTGAATTCTAAATAAATTATGTTTGCTATGAAAATATGACCTTGTTCTTGGTTTTTGTGAATATAATAAACCCATATGTACTTGTTTTAGAAATTCAACCTGTATGAATTCAATTGCTCTGCTTTCGATTGTATTTGACAAATACATGTATAGGTTAAAACCTAAACCACAGGGCTGTGGCACATCTCCATGTGCCATTACTGTATCACCAAGAGAGGGTGAAGTATTTTGAATGAATTGCACTTTATTAAATGTATGTTTGGCACGTTTTATTTTGAAAAACTTCCAATTCTGCAAATCTCCTTCACTTGAATGGACTCTGGCCAGGGGAGTATTTACTCAGCGGAAGACACAAGCAAAACACAGGTACTACCCCACAAGACCAACATGTGACTAACAGTAGCCGACTCAGTTTAAGAATGTTTACTTTGTATTGAATTAATCAAAGAGTAACTAAACCCCAAATCACTGTTTTCTACTGAAAACCAATGTATTTGGGTATGAAGTAGTGTTATTGATCGATTTTATTCAAACACTTGACGTTTTAGTGAAGTTATTTTGTTGTAAAAATGACTGCCCTCTATTGGCAGAACGTATGCGGAAACGACTCAGCACAGAATGTTCGCAGTCATCAGATGCAAAATACATGCAGTGAGTCTGCACGGTTGTAAAATTTGAGCTTTGTGTGCACTAGCCTTGTTGAGATGTGCGGAGTCCTCTCCGCAAATGTTTCGCTCTCGTATGTTTGGGCCTTTATGGTGGTTTGTGATGTTTTGGTGGCTTCTTACATCACAAAAATGACCTCTGTTGCCTCCTCCCCTTCTATTAAAACTAGCGCCTGTGGACTCTCCAGTGTGTCGGATTGGATTTAGAAAATAGACAGCTATAGTGAGTATTGGGTAGATAGTTAGCATAGCATAGATTGTTCTTTAGAGATGTTAAGTAAGTAAGTAAGTAAGTAAGTATTTATTTATAAAGCGCTTTTCGCAGATAAAATCACAAAGTGCTGTACACAGAAACAATAAACATACATTTACATCACATGTGTAACATCATAAAAGGGCAGTAAGAATTAAAAATAAAATCTTGTTAACTAAAAGCAATTTTGAAAAGCGAAGTCTTCAAATGTTTTTTAAAAGTGTCCACGCAGTTCATCTCCCGGAGAGACTGGGGCAGACCATTCCAGAGTCTGGGGGCTGCAGCCTGGAACGCCAGGTCTCCTCTGGTTTTAAATTTGGTTTTTGGGAACCTTAGTAGACCCTGACCTGAGGATCGAAGGCTGCGTCCTGAAGTGTAGGGACACAACATGTCTGAAATGTATAGAGGAGCCTGGCCATGCAAAGCCCGGAATGTTAGAACCAGTATTTTATATTCAATCCGGAACTTGACAGGGAGCCAGTGCAGGGAGGAAAGTATCGGGGTAATGTGTGATGTTCTGGACGTACCGGTCAAAAGTCTGGCAGCAGCATTTTGAACCATTTGGAGTTTACACAGGGTCGACTTATTAAAACAGGTAAAAACTGAGTTACAGTAGTCAATGCGGGACGAAATAAAAGCATGGATGACCAGTTCCAGATCAGGTTTGGACAGTAGATGCCTCACTTTTGAGATATTTCTCAGATGGTAAAAACAGTTTTTAGTCAGTTGACGACAGTGGCCCTCCAAAGACATCGATTGGTTAAACACAACCCCAAGATTTCTGATGCTGGATTTCACTGATGAACCCAAATCACCGAGAGAGTTCTTAATAAGTGGGATCTTTTTATCAGGGGCGATGATCAGAGTTTCTGTTTTGTTGGGGTTTATCTGGAGGTAGTTTGATAAAAACCAGTTTTTGATGCATGAGATACAGTCCAAGAACTCAGGTAAAAAGTGAAACTCTGAGTCATTAAAAGAGCAGTATAACTGGATATCATCAGCATAAAAATGATAAGAAACATTTTTAAAACCACGGATCAACCGACCAAGAGGCATCAGGTACAATAAAAACAGAACAGGCCCCAGAACAGAGCCCTGGGGTACTCCACATGACAGGGTGGACACATTGGACATTACATCATTAAAAGCCACATTAAAAGTTCTACCATTTATATACGAGGCAAACCACTGTAGTACAGCACCGGAAAACCCCATTTCTGATTTGAGACGATGGATCAGTGTGTTGTGATCTACGGTGTCGAAAGCAGATGTTAAATCCAATAAAGTTAAAACTGTGTAGCGACCAGAATCAGCAGCCATCATCACGTCACTGGAAACCTTCACAAGGGCAGTTTCAGTGGAGTGGATCGACCTAAAACCAGATTGATATTTATCATAAAGATCATTATCTTCCATGATTGATGTTAGCTGCTTGGCTACCACTTTTTCCATCATTTTTGACATGAAGGGAAGCTT
Organism: Gouania willdenowi; assembly: GCF_900634775.1. Classification (NCBI taxonomy): domain Eukaryota; kingdom Metazoa; phylum Chordata; class Actinopteri; order Blenniiformes; family Gobiesocidae; genus Gouania; species Gouania willdenowi. Next base: position 39,159,961 of record NC_041044.1, read on the forward strand.
AGATATGGGCCGGTAGTTTATAGGCTGACCTGGATCAAGATTAGGCTTTTTGAGAATGGGATTTACTAGGGCGTGTTTAAAGTAGCTGGGGACTGTGCCGGATTTAAGTGAGAGGTTGATCAGTTTCACCAACCATGGACCGACTTCATCAAAAACATTTAAAAGCAGTGAGGTTGGAATAATATCCACAGGGCTCGATGTGGGTTTCATTTTTCTCACTAGATCCTGAATATCCTGTAGGCTGACAGGAGAGAAGGAGGACCATGTGCTGACGGGAGCTACAGAAGTGCACAAGCTGACCAAAGGAGTCGTGATACTGGCCCTAATATCTTCTACTTTATTTACAAAGAAGTTTAAAAACATGTTACAATCATCCCTTGTGTGTACAGGGACATGGGACGGTGGGGGTGTAACAAGATGTTCAATAGTGTTGAACAAGACTCTGGGGTTTCTCTTATTTTGTAGAACAAGGTTAGTGAAATAAGTAGAGCGGGCGCGCTTTATTATTTCATTTAGCTCCATTATCTTTTCCTTAAGATGGAGTCGATGCACTTCCAGTTTAGTTGTTTTCCACAACCGTTCCACTTTCCGACAGCTTCTTTTGAAGTTAAAAATGGTTTCATTCATCCATGGACAAGGTTTTTTATGAGTGCTAACAACGTTTTTAGCTGGTGCTACTGTGTCTAACAGAGTCAGACAGTGATTATTAAAGTTAGCCATAAAAGAGTCAACATCATCACAGCTAGCGAAGGAAGTTGGGTCAAAGGAGGCAGAAAACCCACTGAAAGCTGCTTCATTTAGGATGCGTCGCTGTTTTTTCACATTGGAAGGGATTTTAGTCAGAGTGATTGACAGGTTAAACAAAATACAGCAGTGGTCACTTAACTGTAAATCATTTATGCTTAATCTGTCTATTTTTAAACCAAAAGAAAAAACTAAATCTAAAGTATGACCTTTGGTGTGTGTTGGACCTGACACATGTTGTACAAATGTTACAGTATAGATTGGGCGTGTCTTAGCTGCTCCAGGAGCCACACCCATAATGATGGCATTTTTGGGAGGTTTGCATTCAATATTTTCATATAATATAAAGGACATGTTGATAGGTGAGGGACGAGAGGGTCTTTGGTTACCTCAGACTATTGGACAGATTGAGAGAAATCCTTTCCGATAAATTACATTACCCGTAAAAAAACAAAGATTTAAAGTGCAAAAACCTTAACTTATATGCTCTGTAGTGTTTTTTTTTTTTTTTTTTTTTACAACTTTGGGCAAATGTGCTTTTTAAACAAGCAATAAAAGAACAAGAGTGACTTGTCCTTGTTCAGAATAAAGAATAAGGTTTGGTAGATAAATGGAAGGCTAACAGGAGTATCGGCACAATAGAAAAAAACAAGCATAGTATTGTTAGCATTTAGCTTACAGCAACACAATGAGCAGCTTCATAGATCTAATACCTTGGCTGGAATTTTTCAGCCTTGTTTACCTGACTTTTATTAGAGTCTGGATTCGATTTGTTGGCGCTAGGCACTGGACCCTCACAGGATCGGAGCACAGGCTTCTTTTATTAGAGAGTCCAGCTGATTTACAGTGCACATGGGTATATGCGAAAATCAGTCACGCATCAAACGGCAAAAAAAACACAGTCGTGACATTGATGACACCAAATCCTCACACGGAAGGAAATGTGAAGTTAATGAAGTTCTTACTCATATGTTTACTCCTCCGCTGCTGTCATCTTCTAAGTTGACAGCGGTGTGTGCAAAAGAGCTTGACTGGCTTGATATTAATTTTCATGCCACATGGGACGGAAACGGCTTATTTTTCCTTATGAGAAAGCAAGTCATGGTGTGCCACTTTATGATTGGATGTTTGGAAAAAGAAAAAGAAAAGAAAAAAAGATCGCTCTGGGAAGTCACAAAGGCGTAATCGTCTTACATTATACTGTTTATTAATAAGGCTTCGGTTTACATCTGATTGCTTCTTAATAGAAAAGTTCAATAACCATTGCAATCTGTGTTTATTTCATTTGTCCATTGTAACTTAAAGCACATCAGACATGTTTTGACATTCTGCAAATTGGAGTCTGTTATTTAGCTTGTATTACTTTAAATTAAAAAAAAGAAAGAAGATCTTTAACGTTATGTTTGTACTTACTTTTCTCCCAGTCTTCCTGCACCCAGTGCTTTGAATCTCACAGCCCTTATTGCTTGACTTGCCTTCCTTCCTCATGTGGAAAATCGGTAGCTGAGCGTCAGCTGTCAGTCATATGTGAAGGCTGGCTTCTGCTTGTGGTGCTTATCAATAATGAAATGGGCAATTTAACAGCCTCGGATTCACTCTTTCTCACCTGAACAACCATCATCTCTGTTGTAGAAATGGAACAATGCTGATTTGCTGACATACAGTGTGCCACCTATATTGTATATGTAAGTGTTTCGTGAAATGGAAGCCGCGCTTCTGTCAGTATGCCCCAGGGCAGCTGTGGCTTCATTGTAGCTTACCACCATCAGTATGGCTAATGTGAGGGACTGGTGTAAATGAATAATGGTTTCTGTATGCGCTTTGACTCCCAATTTTCACTGGATACGAGTCCGCTGCGTTACGTCTGCGCTACGCCACTGGAGCTTATAGGTTTCACTTTCGTCTGTGTGTTAATTTCCACCAGGTCCGGTACGCTGCATATATCTGCTCCGTAGAACTTCTATTTCTGGCAGATGCCGGAGCATGACGCAACAACTCAGCACAGAGCAAATGCAGTGAAACAGGAAGTTAAGCACATACTAAACATTAAAACATCTGGTTACTTTTCAAAATAAAACACTTCAGATCATATTTAATAATATTATTTCTTCTCTGTTGGATGTAGCTAAAAAATGTTGCTAGGACAACAACAACAAAAGGTCAACTTTATTTTACCTTAAATCATGTAACAAACAAACAAAGCTGTGACACTAAATAATGTAACAGATACATATATGTCTGAAAAGTGTTTCTTTATAAATTAGTTTTTTCTCCTTTATCTCTCTTTTCTCTATCTTTTTATTTTTTTCTAATATATATGTCATTCAATATATTTCCCTGGCTCTATTAACCACATAAATGCACATCTGTATCTGTACTTATTTGTGAATATTGCTGTACTTTATTATTATAAATGCCATTGTAATTCACTATAAAAAAATAAAAATAAAAAAAAGTTTATAATACTTTAACTGTTCGCGCACGTTTATGTAAATATCGCAAGAACTCCTCTGTCTTGTGATGTCACAGTCGTCTAACCAGACTGCACCGGATCGAAGCCATTACAAAATTAGTTTCGTAACGGTTAGGTGTAGAAATTTAACGAATTACTGTTTTAAAACATACTTAAATACAAGTACAATTACTGATTTAGAAATATACTCAAAAGTACAAGTACCCACAAAAGAAACTCAAGTACAGTAATGTGAGTAATTGGAATCTATTACCTTCACCTATGGGTACATGTACTCCTTGGGGTACACAATGGCACTACAGAGGGAACTTGAAAGAGAGAGAAAGTGGAAAATTAACAAATGAAAGCATTCAAATATGAGTTTTTCATAATATTTATTTTCAGTTAAAATATTATCATAATGGTGATGGAAATTATCTTGATCAGAAAATGAACTGAAAATACAAGAGTCAGACTTGGTCCTATATAAGGTGAAAGATGACCGGAAATGATGGTCTATAGAAATACATTTATTCAAGAGGCACTAAATACTGTTTCATTTCACTTATTTAGAAAAGGAGATATTTCAAAATGTGTGTTTTCACTTTTTTATTCTGTCATTATGCTCTTTAGTTGTTTTTCTCTATATTTCGAGCAAAATGTTGTACTCGTGCAAACGGGGTACTTGGGTTCAGAAATAAGAGAGAGGTCATTATTGAGCCAAAAAAAGTTTGTGAACCACTGCTGTACATACTGTACCTGGCATCAGATTTAGTTTGAGCTGCAGCTTCATCACTCCGAAGCTGAACTCTTGTCACGTATTGCAGGCAGGCAGGTGTGCCCCTGTCTGTGGTTGAACACTTCTCATTGATTTGTGAATTATCCCTGTCATATCGCAAAGGCCATTTAAAACTGACACTTTACTGAGATGGACCTGGATCAAGTATTGTGGGGGGCATTGGAGAGGCAAACCACAGTTAGTTGGGATTTATCATCTCTCTCTATAAAAGCAAGGAATCTGTCTGTCTGTCAGTGGGTCTGTCTGCATGTCTGTATGTCTGTGGCTCAAATATCTCTTGCTGTTCAGGGACAGACAGAGCTGAGACCTTCAACATGGCTGTAGCTTGGTTCAAAGCTGTGCAACGTCGTATTTGTTTGTAGTTAATGAATGATTTCATAAAATTGTCAACCGCGAGCGAAGCACGGTCACTAGTCACGTGTGTGCCCAGAGCCAATCACAGTGGTGAGCTAGAGTCACGTGTGCGGCCAGAGCCAATCGCTGAAGAGCTTGAGTAGCTACGTGAGCACGCACCAGACGTGCACGCACAGCTCAGCAGACACACGAGTGAGAGAGAGATGAAAATAGTTTAAGGCTCTTTCACAAGGTTTGTGCTCTTGTGGACTTCTATTTAACATACTTTTTTACTGTTCCTTATTTGGTGATTACGTTTGAAAATATTTATTTCAATTTTATTTTTGAAATCAACGCGGGTTACAACAGACGGAGGTGGGGAGGGCTGTCTGAGCAGCTGTGCTCACACTGATATACTAGCAAAGCTCTCAAGTCTCACACATTGGGCGTGAGACACAAACATTTCAACCTGACGTGAGTCACTGAGTACATGCATGTGCACAGCTGAATGCTAAATAAATAGTTTTATTTATACGAACTCATCAGTCAATCAGATTCTACCTAAACCGCAGCATTGGTGCAAACTTTATCAATTTATCATGCGCATGTCCCATAGAATTAAACCAGGGATATTTCACATGCTATATTACTTTGCACCCATACATACTGTATACCCCTTTATAACACTACAGAGTTTGTACACCTCTTTGTACATCCAACCTTCAAACACATACTCATTTGGCCATAATTGACAAATACATACTTTCGACAGGCACTGTACTAGTTTTTTAAATGCAAGGGTTGAGATTGTTTTTTGACTTTATAAAAGTGTTCGTACTTGACATCTGCACTATAGGTGGAGAGATGTATCAAAAACTTACACGTTTTATAATTTGTGTGTATTTATTATTAATCAATTGTTAATCTTTAATTGTGCTTGGGAATTGTTTGTCGTTCGATCGGCCGGTATGTGCATTTATTTTTGAGACAAACGTAACGCAAACGTAAATGATCCTTGTATCCTACATTTGTTTATGTTGTGCGTGACTTTATCAGGTGGAATTTTAATCAACAGAATGTGTAACCACTGAACAGTTAAAGAATAAGTTCATTTTCTATGTCTTGTGATGACGGTGCATTATTTCTCACTGAAATTGTTTCATTTTGCCACCTCTCATAATCACCAAACTTGAATAGAATAATTAAGAAATTTAAATTTGCAAATGCTGATTTGACGCCTTACTGTAGCCTCTGTTTCCAAGTTTTATTTTTCATTCAAGTAGAAGCCAAACATTTATCAAACATCATGTGGTATAAGAATTGCTTGTTGGTTGGCAAACCTTTAGAGCATGAATTTTACTTTGTGTCGTTTAACTATTTCAGATGACCTACATGTCTGGCTACATGTATTATTCCTCCTATTACTCTCTGATTGAAGAGGAAATGACTTCAGGGGAAATGTTTATTAAAAAAGAGAAACTGTGAGGGGGGCCAGGTGTATGACTCGATTATGTTAACATTATTTCTTGTTTGCATTTCTCTGTTGGTGATCAATTGTGGCCGGTTAAGATAAACAATAGTTTTGGTCCCAACTATATATAGGGCTTCCAATTTCCCATTATCATGGAAAAAACTTAAATTACGTTTTGAAATAGAGAAAATAATCGACCCGTTTCTTTCATTTCTCTCTTTATTTAAAATCAGGCCCTAACATGCCTGTTTTGGGACAATATCACATATTGAAACGCTATTTATTTAATCGTAAAACAGACGATTGAATGTTTTGAATGTGTGACAAACACTCTAGTCTGCTCAAAATTTTGTGCTGTTAGAGTTCGACTCGTGATGCTGCTATCCTGTGACTGAAAATGAATGCAGAACTCCATCTGAAGTTTTTTGTGTTGTGACAAACAAGTGGTTAAGATTTTTATGACTGCATTTAAATCCTGAAAAGGCTCTGGTACAAAGACAGGTTTAGCTGATGATGTATTAGCTGAACTGGTGATACGTTTACCTAGTGCAAAATGTAAGGGTGATTTGATGGTTGACGGCAATGAAAGATTTCAGAATAATGTTTGAGGGGAAAAGTTAAAAAGTACATCCTAAATGTACTTCAGTAAAAATAGTAAAAAGTGAAACCCTTCAATTATAAGACAGGGTTTTTTTAACCAATAAATACAATTAGAAAATAAAATACTTCAAGAAAAAAAATGCAAATGCTCAATTAAACCCAGAGCAGCTTTGAGTTTAACATTAAAAAAAAATGTTGACCATAAAACTAAGGGACCTGTCTAAGAGAAAAAAGCTCAAACTACCAACATTTTTTATTTAGCCTCAAGAGAATCATATTCTCCAGGTTTCTGGAATGGAGACGTGCCCTTTTTGGTCTGAAAATAAGTCCTGCTGTGCTGAAAAGCCTTTCACAAGCAGCAGAAGCAGGTTGTGGCGTGTTTAGTTTGAGTTCCTTGATGTTGACTATAGCACTAGCTTCTCCTCCATGTTAGCATGTTGACTAGCACTAGCTTCTCCTCCATGTTAGCATGTTGACTAGCACTAGCTTCTCCTCCATGTTAGCATGTTGACTAGCACTAGCTTCTCCTCCATGTTAGCATGTTGACTAGCACTAGCTTCTTCTCCAGGTTAGTAAGTTGACGAGCACTAGCTTCTCCTCCATGTAGCACATTGACTAGCACTAGCTTTTCCTCCTTGTTAGCACATTGACTAGCACTAGCTTTTCCTCCATGTTAGCACATTGACTAGCACTAGCTTCTCCTCCATGTTAGCACGTTGACTAGCACTAGCTTCTCCTCCATGTTAGCATATTGACTAGCACTAGCTTCTCCTCCATGTTAGCAGATTGATGAGCACTGGCTTTTTCAACATGTTAGCACCATGACCAGCACTAGCTTCTCCTCCAGGTTAGCATGTTGACTAGCACTAGCTTCTCTAACATGTTAGCACGTTGACTTGCACTAGCTTCTCCAACATGTTAGCACGTGGACAAGCATTAGCTTGTCCTCCAGCTTTGCGGTTGTTGGTTTGCGTCTTTTTACATTGTGACATCACCTTTGAAGGTCTTAAAAGTAATAAGCTCAATTTTAAAATGTAAGGAGTAGAAAGTACAGATATTTGTTTGAAAAAGCAAAGAGTAAAAGAAAAAAGTCGCCAAAAAATAAATATTCAAGTAAAGTACAATTACCAGAAAAAACTACTTAAAGAGTAACTAAACCTCAACACCACTTTTTTATGCTAAATACAAATGTATTTGGGTAATGAAGTAGTGCTGTTGATTGATCTTGGTCCAACCCTCAACATTTTAGTCAAAGTATTTCAATTTGTCATATTTAGTTGTAAAATGTCAGTGACTGCCCTCTATGGGTTAAAACTCAGCTATTACACTTGATTGTTGCAGCTAGCTGAGAATAAGATCATGTGATGTTTTGTGACCATCTTGCATCACAAACGAGCACCATTAGCCCCGCCCCTTTTATATAAACTACAATTTGTGGTGAGTAGGTTGGATTGAGAGATGAGTGAATAGAGAGGTATATTGAGTAATGAGTAGCTGGTTAGCATGGCATAGATTGTTAATTGGAGTTTTATAGGATAGACTGGGCGTGTCTTAACTGCTCCAGAAGCCCCGCCCATAATCAAGGCATTTTTTTTTTTAAATTTCCGTCCTAGTGGCAGGTCAGGAGAAAACAGGGGTTTTGTTCCTTTTTAAGTACAGTAATCAAGTACTTGTACCTTGTTACTTGTCACCTCTGTCTCGGAGTCTTGCCATTACTACGAGACGGGAGAGAGTCCTTTATTGTTGTGCATGCCTGGCTTGGCTGGTTATTATTGGCTATGCATTAGCTAACCTGGCTTCCTGTCTGTGCAGACTGCCAGCATCTATGAAGAGCCGTTCCCCACCGAGTGAAACAACAGAAGGACGTGCACAGCACGAGTGATAAAGAAGGAATGATACAAGGAGGAAGTGGTTGTCAGTTGTAGGCATTGGAAAGCGAAAGGGTTGAGTTGATACACAGGGAGTAAAAGTGCCAGGAGAGAATAAAAGGGAGAAGACAACAAGAGGGATAATTATGAACAAAGCTATTTGAGTATACAAGAGGTCAGACGAAAACGTGGAGGACATAACTGAAAATAAGTCATAATGACGTTAAAAACCAATGCTTGTTCAAGAGAGTCAACATTCCGTTCCTGGATGTGACATAAGCTCAAACCAACTCCGCTGGTTATTTGCGTTGCTGGCTAGCCCTTTTTTCTCTGCATCATCGTCTTTATAATTGGGTCAAAGAGTGGAAGCCAAGCCTGAATCAGGGGCAAAGAAGTGCCACTGGAACTTCAAAGATGTTCAACGTGATGCAACTTGGTGCAACGCAACGCCAAGCTGGAGCAACTTGGCTTCAAGAGGCAGGTATTGTACCGGGGGGAAACAAATTATGCTTAACAGTGTGGACAGCAACCACTGGCTGTCATTAGCTCAAACTGAGTGATCCCTGTGATATACTGAATTAGGCTCAGAACGAATTTCATTACAGGCGCTCATTTCTCAGCTCCTTTTTTGATGGTCTGTGTCAGTAGACAAAAGTGAAATTGAGGTGCAATCATGAAAAGCCCCCCATCCAAAAAAAATGCTTTTGATGAGGAAAAAATGATCATAGAAAAATGGTTTTAGACATCCCCATAAGAACCGACAAAAAAGTTAACTGTCAGAGTAGCTGGTTTTCAGTGGTTATAGCGAGAGGTGAAAGTTATGGATTACAAGTACTCATGTTACTGTAATTGAGTTGCTTTTATGGGTACTTGTACTTTATTGACTATATTTTTCAATCAGTAATTTTACTTGTACTTAAGTACGTTTTAAAAGAAGTAATGTTACATTTCTATACCCAACCAATTACTGATTAAATTATTATTTTTGTTTGAAAATGAAGTGACCAGACAACAATCAAATACATCACATCATTGCTGACCAACCAGATTAAACGTAATGCTTTGCACCAAAACGCCATTGAATTCTGGTTATTTTCTCAGTTTTAGAGTTCATAAATGTAGCTATAGGTAGAACCTGATCATTTTATTGTTATTTTGAATTGAATTAATTGATGTTATTGTATTGAAAAAAGAATTGTGCATTTTAAATAACCTTTTATTTTATACAGACACCTTTGTGGAAAATAAATTAGGTTCCAATCGTGCAAGATTTGGTCTCTTGTTCTTGTACTTGAGTACAATTTCAATCAAGCAACAGTACTTCTACTTAAGTAGGATATATCAGTACGCTTTACACCTCTGGTTATAGCTTAATGGAAAGGCTGATAGTCAAACAGAAATTGTGTAAACCAGTGTTGTTTAATTACAAAGAAAAATCTCCTTTCCGCTAAACTGCCCCTAGTGCTAAAAAAGTGAAATATTCATGAACAAAAAAAGCTGTTATCATTGATACAGCCAGCAAGAGGTCCACTTTCCTTGGAGATACGCCATCCATCATTAGCTGTTGGAAGTTATTAGGTTTTTTTCCCCTCTGCAGATGATTGATATGAAAATGAAATGAGGAAATGAGGCAGAGGGAAAGGAAACACAAACTGAACGAACGTAGACATGGATCTGCGTTTGTTTGTTTGTTGTGCCCACATGCATGACAGCATTGACCTGCCACGTGCCTGGGGAAAAACTTTTGTACACTTATTAACCAATTTTCTGCACTGATCCGTTTTCAAAAAGCTTGGGGAAGAGGTGCACCTTTGAAATAAGCAGCCTTTGTTTTTTGTATCAAAGCTCTAATTTGAATGAGGAAAAAGTTGCAAATGACTGAAAAGATTTGGAAGTTTGATCAGAAAGAAACCAATCAAACAGTATAGTGAACCTGAACTTTTCACTCCTTTTCACAAAGTTTTGCTTTTCTTATCGTATGAAATAAATACTTTTGATATTCTCTGCATGGAATGACCTAAAGCAACCTGACTGAGAAGTCACTGAATATTTAGATGCAACGCCCCGACCTGAAATCACAATGATCCAGTCTTTCTTTACCTTTGATGTGCAAAATGCAGAACGAGACAGATTTAAAAGCTTTGGAAAAATGACAATCATTTAAATCACATTACTTTCAATTGCATTTGGTACTGTGATGAAGGATGCATGTTTCACTCTTTATTTATTTTTATTCCTGGCGTGTCGTACTCTCCTTTTTTTGCAAGAAATCGGTATTTTTCAGAACCCACACAGTGACCTTTTGTATGAGATACGCTCTTTAGCTTCAAGCTGTTCCTTAGGTGTAAGAAGTTTACTTTCATATGTGAGGTAAATACATAAGTCAACATGAAACGCTAAATGACATCTGTGCCACCAACAATTACTGTACGCAGCCATGGTATTTAATTTAATAAATATGACCCTCCAAACCCCATTTTCATATCAAAATGTCTAGGGATCCCCAGAGACTTTTTTGTAGAATTGGTTTTTGACATTTCCAGGATTAGTGCACATTACAAAGTGACAAAATGCCTCAGATCAGATATTTTTATACAGCATTTTATAATACTTATGTAATTATATTTGAAAATTTGAAAGTAAAGAATTCAGTTATGTAATATTGTCTGGTTTTATAGAGAGGTTCAGGAAGTCTTTTATCCCGGCTGCCATAAGACCAATGGGATAAATGAGAAGCTAATGTAACTTTTCTAACTTTTTTTTTTTTTTTTTTTGTAACTTTTTAACCATTTATTTATTTACTTATGAGAATGTGTGGGGAATGTATAGCACACATACAGTATATGATACTGAGCACTTGAATTTCCCCTTCTGGGGATGAATTTGTATATATCTATAATTTAAAAGAGAATTAAAACTTTTTTTTAAAATTATAAATGTAATTAGTATTTTCTTTAATCATTTATTAGACATTTCAGGCAACCACATATGGGGTCATGACCCCAAAGTTAAAAACACTGCTCCAAACAGTCCATATAAATACTTATAATATATAATCTAATTTGTTAGCAAAACTGCTCTCTGTGTTGGCTGGTATTTAATAGGTACGTTTTATGATATCTATTAATGTAGATGTATAATAATATTAATGGTAAATAACAGTAAATGTATGTTGATATATTGTAAATGTATATTGTTACATAACTGATCATCTGAGGTTACAAACCACACTACCACCTACTACTGGATATTATTTTTTTGTGGGGGGAATTGTTTTTAGTTATTTGTGTTGCTTTGTCATGTGGGGTATTAAATGTATAGTATATGACACGAAAAACACAATTGTATTTGGTGTGGATTCCAGGAAGAGTAGCAGTGGCTCTGGCCAAAGCTAATGGAGATCCAAATAAAAAGTAGAAAGTACTCCATAGGGGTAGAAAGCCTCCCAACCTGTTACCACTGGTTTTGATTGGGTTGGGCCTGATGGGCCTTTCTTTAGAGGTGTACAAAGGACACTTAACTAGGACAAGTCTCGGGTTTATCAAGCCAATTCACTAAAGATAGCTTCTGTATTATATTCTATTGTATCAGCGTAGTTTACTTATGTTCTTGCTAGTCACACATTAAAGATGATTCTTTTTGTTATAGTCGAGCTCATCTCACCAAACACTCAACATCATTTAGACGTTTTTTTTCAGGCTAAATTTGGTCGATCCGTCTTAGCCTCAACTTAGCGCAAAATAGTCGTTGAAATTGAACTGTTATTGGACCGTCCAACTTGGTCAAGATTTAGCACATTTGGTCCAAGTGTTGCCCAAAAATATGGTAGTCATTGGAAATATGACTTCTCATTTGGGGTAAGTAGCTGAACAATTTGAACCCTTTTATTTGGGCAAATTTAAACCAAATTAGGCAAAAAAAAAAAATAAAAGAAAAGGTATCGTAACAACTTCAAATACAACTTGACCACAAAGGTTCCCACATCTAGTTATTACATTTTGGAAAGACTTTTAATTAATTAATTCAATTCTAACAAAATTCATCTTGAGCGCATAGTACTACAACCACAAAAAGGTGGCTTTTCACTTTTCAACCATATTCATACTGCAACAAGACATCTAAATAAATATTTATTTTTTCAACGACCAAAAAGCAACGTCTTTTGACTTTTCACTTCTTTACAAAATTTTGACGTTATTTAAACATGTGGCAAAGACATCTTTTCAACCATATTTCGCTGAGTGGGATATCTGATATTTGACCTAAAGTACCTTTGTATGGGGGCTAGATTTGATTTTCCCATTCACCCAAATCAAATAAAAGCCTAATTAAACATTTGTATCTATAATTGGACTGAACTGGTCACTCTTTGAGCCTTGTTAAAATGAAGTTCACCACACGGCGTACTTTTCCCTCATTTGATGGCATATTGTTCTTTTGATTAGCCTCAGGCTGATATTCTGAGGCATTGTTTATCTTGTATTATATCCATTAGTTCAAAAGCACAAGGTTATTCTGAGAAACATTTCAAAGCGTGACTCCAAATATGATTTAATCACAGCTGAGGTCAAATGATGCTGTTTTTTTGTACTAATCAGAATGTATTATGAGGAATAAAGGCAAGAGGCTAACAACTGTACCGCTAAGCTAACGGGCTAGTCTCACTGAGCTGAGTGGGGAAAGTATGGAGGTTTATTTGTACAACTGTCATCGTGCAAAAGGATGTACATTAAGATAATCATATGAGTGCACCAGGGTTGGGGTCAATTATAATTGTAATTGTGTAATGATAATTAATTATAATCATAATTTTAATTGTAATAAAATTGTAACTGAGTTAAGTTAATTTACTTTCTAACTGTAATTACCATGGAAATTCAATACAAACTTTCAATTACAATTTAATTAAGGCCATGGCTATGGATTTGTTAAATGTAGTCGTAGACTGACACTCTATGTGTACGCAGCTCCCCTCATTGGCCAGTTTAGGTCACGTAATAGGTGCACCACATGACTTAAAGTTCCATCAGTCGTATTTCAGCTCATATTTTTTTTTAGCTTCCCAGCAAACCCTTTTATTTTAGGCCTAACCCTAAACCTAACCCTATCTCGTACCCTAGCCCAGGAAATACCTGGCTTAGGGTCGGATATGTACTGTATTTATTTTATAAACGTATATGACAAAACGGATTCAAACCCATGTTTGCAGAAGGAAGAATCCTTTAGCGCAGCAGGGCATGTGAGCAACAGCTGTCAGACAGCCCATCAAACACAATCCTGGCTCTGATTGGTTCTTTTTGCTCGGTCGCGTTGCATTCTGGCATTTTTTTTCGCACAAATTACTAGTTTGATGTAAAGCTGTCCTTACATAGTGACCACTTTAGCAAATATGACAAAATGTAACTTTTATAAGAGTTGCAGACTGCACCTTTAATGTAAATGATATTTTGTACAAAGAGTTAATAGTTAATGCTAAATTTCATCTCTTGTCCCGAGTTGGTCCTTTACATAAGACATTATAATGATGGCACGAACATGTAAAAGCAAATATGCTAAACAACATCATACACACAAAAAACACATACAATCATCACAACGCTATATGAATAAAAGTTAGTAAAATTGTAATTGAACTTATTTGAGAACATAATTGTAATTGACTTTCAGGGGAAAAACAATAATTGTAATTTACTTGTTGTTGGGAAAAATGCCGGTTATCGTAATAATAATTGAATTGTAATTGAAAATGGATAATTGAAAATGTAATTGACCCCAACCCTGGAGTGGACGTGTGTGAGGGTCTGTTGTAGTGTTAAAGGTGACTGGTGTACTCTGCATGCACTGACCTTTTGATTTGTCTTTCATCAACTGAAAAGCAGCTCAACACATGCTTTTAGCTCTTAGTGGTGCACGGGTTGAGCGTGCACCTGTGAGACCTGGATTGTAGTAGCTACCGAATGCGGTAGGTGGGCCATCTGGCATCCAATTTGCCAAGTCTGTGGTGCAGCTTGCAATGACGTGCTATGGTGAGCAGTGGCGGAGCCACACTATTATAATCGGGGTTGCATGACTGAAACCAGCGCTCACAAAGGGATGACACAACAAACTGATACATTTTCTTTCCAAAATTGCACATAACTGTGGGACATTCAAGCACAAAAGCATCAAGATGAAATCATGATTTTTCTTCCTGCGATAAAACACAGACAAGCCAAGACTATTAAAGCAAATCAGCATTGAAAGTTGATTTTATTTTAATGAGCCTTCTACAAAGCCGGGGCTTATTAAAAAGGAATGTTTCACAAAGAAGCAATAAAAGCCCTCGGAAAATGTTCAAAGCTTGTGCTTTTCATTGTTTTAACTGGTGAAATTTGACGTTTTTTGTCTTATGTCTTAACTGAAAAACATAAACAATCTAAAGAGAATAGATGTTGTTTAATTGATCATTTATCTTTAGAATGATTATGTAGCTATAGTTGCTATAGCCACTGTTAGAAATGAGTGAAGTTACTCTAGGTGTTCAAACCTGAAAAGCATTCAGAGAGACAGAGTCGGATGTTTTGCTTTGCTTGAATCAATCAATCATTTATTAACAGATTTTAAATGAACAAAGGTTTAAAAATAAAAAAAATAAAAAATAAAGCTTTGTGTGTCAGTAAGCGGTATCCACATTGTGGAACAGTCTATCTGAAAATTAAAAAAACAAAAAAAAACATGTCTGAATTTAAATCTATTTAAATATAATTACATAAAATGTATCTTCTTGAAGCATAAGTGTCAAAGGGAAAAAAAAAAAAATATATATATATATATATATATATATATATATATAGAGAGAGAGAGAGAGAGAGAGAGATTATTTTTTTAATTACTTGTATATGGATATATATCAATGAATGTCTTCTTTTATAGTATAAATATGTGTATATCATGGCCGTCCTGTTTGGGGCCCTCGGGCCAAAGTTGGCCCACAAGTGATTAGTTTTGACATGCTGTCCACATTTTAAATTATTGTTTTTTTTTTTTTTTTTTTTTTTTTACATTTTTTGATATTGTTTAAGACATAAAAAAATGTAATGCAGTACAGTGATTTATGAGAAAAAAAATCTAAAGCTTATTGTTATTAGATATATAAAGATAGCTCTATTTCAGTCTCGGGGTCCATAAAAACCATACAAACAACAAACACAGAAAAAGTCAAAATATTATTATTATTATTATTATTATTATTATTATTATTATTATTATTATTATTATTAATAATAATAATAAAGTTGAGGTCCATTTACTTTATTTTTTGTGAGTTTTAAAAGGTTTTTCAAGGCAGGTAAAATGTATTGTTTTGGTTGTACAGGCGTGGTATTGTTGTGTTCCATTTAGTTGAATTTGTATTGCACTAAATGTCTTTGAAGACATTTAGATGTTTCATGATTTTATGCCATGACACACGATAAAGAAAAGTGTTCTTAAATTTCACAATGACTTTAATTGTTTATTTTGCACACTTATGTTGTTGTCATATTTAATTTCATGCACTGGAACATTCATTTTTAGTTATGGCCCACGGCTTTCCACTGTGATTCATTTTTGGCCCTTTAATGAAAATGATTTGGGCACCCCTGGTGTATATTATAAAAAGATGTATGTATAGAAATAAAGAAGAGTAGAAATTACAAGGGATGGGATCCTATAAGATTTTAGATTTTTTTTTTTAAATTATTACTATTATTTTGTCATTGTAGTAAATACGCTGCTGTAGTGTTCATGTTCAAAATAAAGATCTATTCAATAGGAAAACAGGCATTCATCTAACACAGGCCTCAGGGTCGAATGTAGTTCTTCTCAGAATTTAATCCAGTCGTTGTTATCTGGTGGTCCTCCTCCCATTGGCAAGGCACATGGTTTTGGCCAGGCAGGGATTAAAAAAGTTTATCTTACATTAGTCTTTAATTGGAATGCTTTTACAGTTAGAAATCAGTTACTGTAGTTAATTAAAGATGACATTTACTGCTGATTTCACGCAATACAAATTACGCACAAAATTATTAGATTGACTATTTATCGTAAAGGGGTCTAATGTGTGTGCTTATTTGATTTATTTGGTATATGTGTATGAGTTGTTTACTAAATATTAAGTTTAGTATTTAAAAGAGAAGGAAGACTTTCTATTTGTTTTTTGGTTTTTCAGATTTTTGTATTTGCTCTCAAACTGTCTTTAGTGATAATCTAACTGGCCCTGAGGTTGTTTTTACATAAGTTCTCATTGCTTACGTAAAGCTTGTGTTGTTGTTAGAAATGAATTTAATTGAAATCAGATGTTTTGAAACTCTTCGTCATTGTTCCAGAAAATAGGCCTCGAAAATGTTGACCTGACAAAAGATATATTTTATTATTAGAATTATTTAAAGAGTAACTGAACCCTTGCTTTCTCTTGACCTGCCAGGAGGAGGCCTCGATTACGGGCGGGGCCCCTGGAGCATCAATCGTTCCGATCCCTCCATGGTAAAGGTGAGCTAGACAAAAATGGGTTCAATGTTTTCCAGCGGAATGAAGGACCAATGTTTACGATTAAAAAGGGGGGGTACTTATGTCTGCAGCAGACACTTCACACCTGAAGACTACGTCTTGGGGATCATTGTTCACCTCTTGAAACCAGAGTCTGTCCCGAGCCCTTTTCCTTGGAACAATTACACCTCTAAAGGAAAAAGGGAGTCTGTGTATGAGCTGTGCCAAAAACACGAAAGCCGTTAATGTCTGTAGGAGTCAACGTAAAAGAAATTGCAAAAATCAGCTTTGAAACTGGACCATGATTATGCAACAACGCCACCCGTGGGTAAGAAATTCGACCTCCTTTAACATTAACGTTATGTCTTCATGGTAGAGTGGTGCGTTGTTGTATTCAATCACTGTAACAGTTTGTCAATATTTTGCCACAGCTAAGTTAAAGGCGTAAACAGCATTCCTTGCCTCATATCACTGTGCCTAATTCTCTAGCTACTGTATAATGTTGTGTTGGCACACGCTAATGATTTGTCATTCTAGTTAACAGTTCAGCAACAGTTAGCCTGATTGCTCTCTAACGTTACTTATCTTGAGACTCATGGACACATTTTTCGTGGAAACGTGTATCCTTTATCCAGTTTCTTCTTGGTGACAGAGTTTTCCTCTACAACTCTTGCCGCTTCGGCAAAGCAAATTTTTGGCAAATCCGTGATGGATGTTGTGTAGACTCTCTGATGAATTTCTGTGTTGACATTTTACTGAACGTCCGCACACGATACGATTACGTATCTCCAGTTATTGTGAGAAAGGTCTGTAGGGAAAAATCAATTGTATTAGCCTGGTTTCAACCCATAGAGGCCAGTCACCCAGGATCAATCAACAGCACTACTTCATACCCAAATACAATTGTATTCAGCAGAAAAAAGTGGTTTTTGGATTTAGCTACTCTTTAAGGATATATGTAATATAAGGATATGTAGTGTAAGGATTTATAATCATAGTTTGTCTTAAAGAAACAATAAATAATATTTCACATTAACACCACCCAAGCTTTTAGGAGACCGAGGTTTAAATCCACCTCTTTCAAAATGTAGTCTTCTTTCTCTCCCAGTGAATGTGTGGCATTTCTCTGGCTACTCGGGTTCCACGATTTGTATGGTTTGATGAATGTAGTTAAATATTGTGTAAAAGAATGTCTCTGATTGTCTTGTTCTCGTGCCTGTGATTGTGAGCCAGTCTTTTCACAAAATACATAATGTATACTCCACCCACACAACATGCAAGTTACACTTCAGGTGCAGACGACTTCAATCCTCGTTTGAAGGTGTTTCCTTTCTACTGTAGCTTGTGGTTAAAAGCAGCTCACAAGTGCACGCTTGCAATTTTTTCTAGTATTTCTGAAGGTCCTTTAGAAGTCAACACTAACTAGAAACTGGGGAATAGACTGTCTGGGCTGAAGGAGTGTGGGGTGGGGGGTGGCACTCCCCAAGTGGGAGTCAGTCCCTGACGCTCACACCTCATACTGATTCTCTTTCATGTGGACTATTAGCATCAGGTAATGCTGGAGCCTGCTGCTTTGAAGTCATCGCATATATCAAAGGATCAGGAAGAGACAGCGAAAGGCGACAAAGATGAGAAGTGTATTTAAATATGATTGGTCCTGCATATGAATACGAAATAGATTGCGGCAGCATTGATATCAGGACTGACGGATTAGTACTCCGTGTTACTCTGCTCAGTGAAAGGATGCATAAACAACTGAACATTTTGATCCTTTCGTCTTTTTTTTTTTTTTTTTTATCCACATTGGCTGGAAAAAAACGCATGCAGTGACAGTTTTGGGTAAAGACAAGTGAGTGTCGAAGGGGAAGTTGCGTGAACATGTCTGACACACGACATGTCACTAGGAGAGGTAATCTGCTTGTTGTGCACATTTTGGGTGCTAAAAAAAGAGGCTCATGACCCAGCACTCAAAACGACGTGCATCTCAGATACCGCTGAGTGTTAAAACTCATCTCTGAGTGGTAAGCTTCGATTCAGAGTATGCCAAGCAGCATGGCCGCTGCAGGGGAGTGGGGGGGATTTAACTGAAATACTTCCACCCTGCTATGTTAATCCGGTGGAAGCAAAGAGAGAAAGAATAACTGAGAGCAGCGAAAGAGAGAGAGAGAGACAGAGAGATACCAGGGGTTTGCATGTGACTCCGGGAGGTTGTGAAGGTTCAGCCAAGTGTGAACACCAGATAAGTGAAAATTGCAGAGAAGCTTGATACCAATCTATAGGATCCGTGCAATAAATAATGCACATCTATCAGTCACCTTCTCACAGAAGTTTGACATATATAATAAATTGATTGATATAAGGCTCAATTAGTTACTTTCCACATCTTTTATAACCACTTTGGCCCAAAAACTCTAGTCTATCGCAGGGTCAATACTGTCAAATTTTGTACACCAGTGTTTCTTATTGGGGGTACGTGTACCCCTAGGGATATGCGATGGTACTACATGGGGTTACTTAAGAGAGAAAGAGAGGAAAATAAACAAACAAAGAATCAGTCTTGGTCCAACCCCAGGTGTGATATGACTGCAAATGATAAAAACTAGAAAAAAAAAAATCTATTCAGGAATCACTAAAATCAGTGTTTTCAAACCTTGGATTCAGGACCCCATGTGAGGTCTACTGGAGTTTAAATGGGGTCACCTGAAATTTTTTAAAAATTCAAATAGCTTTTTGACAAGTATTAAAGGTCCTATATCATCTCCATTTGTTCTAAGAACCCCAAAAACATAGTATTTTTTTAATTTGGTACCACCAACTGTCGTACTCTTTGACTCGCAAATACGTAAGTGAGAAATTGACTTTAGTTTTTTTTTTTTTTCTTCTTCTTCTCTGGGGGTCCCTTGGGCCCCCCTGGGCCCCAAATCAAAAAATTGGGCTCTGAGCATCAATGCGTACACATCCATAGATTATACCTACCAAATTTCAGCCGGATCTGTTCACAAATAACAGAGGAGTAGCGTTTTTAACTAGTGTACACTACAACTAGAAGAAAAGCAAAGATGCAAAAGGTTGATTTGGCCGCTTTGTTTTCATCTCCACTGTAAACAATCAGTTTATTGACATTTTTTGAAAAGTTTCATACATAGTATGATAGTATGTATAGTACTGTAGACTGATGCATTCTTACTGTAATTTATCATCTTTGTCTCCAATTTCTGGTGCTTTCACACCCTGAAAGTTTCAGCAAAACCACGGCAGATGTTTATTTTGGGGTTCACACAGAAATACCATAATCCAACTCATATTGAATGTAGAGTGAGGTGTCATCACGGGGGAATGACGGCAACAAACTAGAACAAAAATGGTTTCAAGTTAATCACTTTCTTCCTTGTTTGAAAGAAGAAACACAAGAAAGAATGAAGGAAAATCACTATTATGCTTCCGTCTATGGGACTCCACATCCCAGAATGCAATGCGAGAAACTTTTCCGAAAATTTCAAAAAACAAAAAAGTGTTTACGGGGAGATCAAAATAAACTTCCGGGCAGCAATTTCAACCTTTTTTCAAGCAACTGTACATCAATTTATTGATTTATGAGTCCTACTTTACATCTTTATCTGATGAAAAATGATCATCCTTTGCAGCTTTGTCACAAAAACTCGATGCCCTTAGGAAAAAAACGGTTTGTTTACTGAGTGAATGGTCTATTGCCATCATGCCAGGTGCATGTCTAATCTATCTAATGCTGCATGTGAAACAAGTAGTTTTTTTTACACCGGATGAGTTGCATAAAGTTGGACATGGTGATAATTTGCAGGTGTGGAAGCAAATGTTTGGCAGCTCTTTATTTCACACTTCGCTGTGGTAACTCCCATTTGTCCAATTACTCTTGGCAAATTAAAAGCTGCCATGAGAAGAAGAAACCAACTGTTGGGTTGATTGTTAAATGTGTTGATGGTGAACAGTTGCTACCAATGCTAACGACAGTGACGAATGTGCAGTTGTTTATTTTCAGACAGTTTGATAATGAAAGCCATGTTGCTGCTGTTGCTAGGTAGCACTTACTTGGATTTGCTGGGGTTTTCTGTAAAACTGTCACACACAAGAAAAATGAAGATCACATGGCGGCTGTCGGCACCTTCCTACAGTGGTAGTTTGTTGGAGCACATAATAACCGGTATTTTTTGTATTTTAGTATCTAGCACGTCACAGAAAACCTTTTAATGGCTGTCCATTGTTGGGGTTCTGATCTTGTTTGGGAGTATATTTAGCATTGGTTTGATCATACGTGCGTGTTTCAGGTTTGGGGTCAATCATATTTAAAAATTACAATTATGTCTTCCATTATCAATGTTCGATTACAACTCAATACCAATTACGTTGGCCGGCATTTTTTCCCATTAGATTAAAATTACAATTATTTCTACTGTAAGTGACACTGTGTTGCTGCTGCTGCTGACATATGTGCACATTGAGAGAGAGAAGCGCTGCAGTAATATGCTTTTTACAGAGCATGTTATATTACTGTGATGTTGTTGTCAGAATAACGTTTGCTTGCTAGCTCTTCTGAGGGAGGGACTTTGGAAAGTTTGGAGGCAGGGCAAGAGAGCAGCGGGAACAGAGGGATCTGAGAGTTGCGGACTGCACCTTTAAGACAGCGGAGTCAAACTAATTTCAGTTCAAGGGCCGAATACGGAGCAGTTTGATCTCAAGTGGGCCACAGATTTTATGTGGGAAAATGAGTAATTTCAAAATTATTGTGCCCTAGTTTGCACTTCTAATATAGTATATATACATAAAACACAATATGTAACCCAACAGGATCTTCACTTTAAATGTCCTAGTTTTTTTGACCAATTTCTATTCAATTAATAAAATATTGTCTCATAAAATTTAAGGATTTTGTAAGAATTTAGAGTTTTCTTTCAGCAGTTTAACATTACAAATGACTGCAATTGTGCAATATACTGTAAGCACCGGGAAAACTGAGCCCCTGCAAATATTGAGTTTAATTTACACAATGATTAATGTTTTCTCTGTCGTTTTTAATTTCTCCTGCAGGCCCAATTGGATTCTCCAAAGGGCCGAATTTGGCCCCTGGGCCTTGAATTTGTGCTTTAAGGTTTTGCCGCTTTGGTATGGGATGTTGGAATCAGAATCACAACGACTTGCAGAAAGAGAAGAGTGTCGTGTCTGGTTGACTTTCATACACATTGCAGACGCCTGAGTTGGGCACATTTCTCCATCGTGGTGTGTTCACTGTCCATTACAAGTTGGGAATTCACCTACATCACAAGGAGGGATGTAGTTTGATACAAGTGACAGGCCCATAACATTTTGTTTAACATTTAATGGCGACCGTGGCTCAGTGGTAGATTGGGTAATCCAAGAGTTGGGGTTGTGTCCTTGAGCAAGGCACTTTATCCTTGTATGAATGGGTATGAATGGTGCATTATTGTTAGTTATGATCAAAGGAGCCATAGGCATGAAATGGCAACCACGCATTTGTTACTACGTCCCAGGGCAGCTCTGGCTACAATGTAGCGCATCACCACCGGTGATCTGAGTGATCTGTCAATATTATTCAATATGGACAAGTTTATATCCTAAAATGAGAAGCTATTTACAGTATGAAACTGCTGTACTAGAGTTAACAGTTTGTTTTAATTGCATGTATCCATATTGTATAAGTTTGATTTGAGGTGTTTCTATTTGGTGGACATTCCTGTACTCACTATAAGAATTATTTTGTTAATATATGTAAACATTTTTAATCAAGGTTTCTAGAACAAGAACAGCAGGTGTTTATACAAAGTTATAATAAACCACAAAACTCATATGTTTTGCATGTTTTCCTTTACTATGGATCAAACCGAAATATATTTACTGCTCCATGCTGACCAAAGTATTGCAGTGCCACTTCAGCGAAGGTTGAAAAACTATTCTAAGATGCCAATGAAACTAAAGGAAAGTGTCATCAGAAGACTAAAACTATTTGTATGGAGAATAAAGAAGGAGAAATACCTAAGAAAATGAATGGGAACGCATAAATAGAAGGGACATTTTAATATGTAAGGCAGCTCTCCTTGTCCTTGGAAAAAGCCCATTAGTGACTTAGAAATGATCCAACTGTAGCTCTTTATGTGTTGACTTTTAACCTCCTACATAGCTTGACAATGATGTACTCCATTGAGTTTCTTTGAAATGGATGGTATAATGTGTTTCTCGTCGATTTCGTGTTGGTTTTGCTCGGAAGCCCCACTGCAGCACTCCCACGGACATCACTCCACTTTTGTAATTGCTTCGATTAATAATGATGATTGGGGTCAGTGCGAGGGTACTCCCAGGCCAGTGGACATGAGTGTGCATGAGAAACACAATCAGCGTTATCACGCTGCGCGCGGCTTTAAACATGCACGGGATTATTTCCATGATTGTAATGTTAACCACAGCAGCATTAAAACAATGAGTCATTTACCAAAAGCTGCAATTATTGGTATTACACCAAAGTGCACTGAAATCGTCCACTGAACGCTTCAGCATGTCAAGCAGCAAACAACGCACTATGTATAATTCAAGTGATGCCTTTGTATCACTTTGGGCTTTTTTTTTTAATACATCATCTCGTTTTTTATTTTGTATTTCTGATAAAATACTCACTTATTTTTACTGCAATAACACTCACGCAAAGGTGGACTGGGACACAAATGCATTGCTGGCATTTTCTGTCCAGACTTGCCCACTACATTATCAGAGGCTTCATGTAGAAGCCATTATTAAGTCAGTGATGCTCAACATGTAGCTTTTTATGTTTTATTTTTATTTTATTATTCCCCCAGAAAACCTTGAACGGGAGAAACTTTTTCACCACTTCTTAACCACTATTCCGTTCCATTTCGCAACTTCCTTTGTCCACTTTTTGCTCCTTTTCAGAAAGTTCTGACACTTTTTTCAGACTTTAAGCTAACTTTTGCCCAATAAATATGACTTGTTTTCTTTTTCTCTACATTTTGCCACATTTTTCTCCCTTTTCACTATTGTTTGCCGCATTTTGCCCTTTTTCACTAATGATTGCCATATTTTGCCCATTAAAGCTATCCTTTGCCGTTACATACCACCTGGTTCATCTTAATTTGCCCATTTTGGCCACCCTTGACTGCTGTTGGCCAATTTTAGTCACTTTACACTTTTTTCTTGCCACGTTTCTGTCACTTTTTGACCGTTTTTGGCCACCTGTTACCATGTCTGCCTCCAGTCACTCTTAAAAAATAATAAAAAATAATCTAGCGGACCGGAACGGCCCATCGGGACGATGCCCGGTATGCCAGATGGCCAGTCCACTCCTGCACTCAGGTGA
This sequence comes from Gouania willdenowi, assembly GCF_900634775.1. Classification (NCBI taxonomy): domain Eukaryota; kingdom Metazoa; phylum Chordata; class Actinopteri; order Blenniiformes; family Gobiesocidae; genus Gouania; species Gouania willdenowi. The sequence continues at coordinate 39,184,090 of NC_041044.1, forward strand.
AAGAGATATAATGTTATTTGTTTATCATTATTATTTGTTTCTCTACAGACTCCACGTTTCCCCTCCTGATTTTTTTTTTTTTTTTTGTTACTGACACTTGGCTGGGACAGGGTGTGGGTGACTGTTTTTGGTGAAATGTAGGGCTAATCAGCTTAATGCAGAGATAAGGGGCTGATGGGACTCCAGCCAAATCTCCAGGCTATTAAAGTTGCACCATGTCCCCAGTGGTGACCTCATACTCAGCTTTAATTATGGCAATAGTGTCTATCCCCTTCAGCTTCTCTCGCTCACCTACTCTTCCTCTTCGTTAGGACTTCTTAGTTCTAATTCCACCCAGCTTTACTTTTTAGCTTCCTCTGCAGAATTTAGAGTTTACCGTTCCTCTAAACACCAGTGGTACGTGCTACTGGTGTGTGTTTCTATAGGGGCCAAACACCGGTTAAAGCAGTGCCTCTCAAAGTGTGTGTTGCACTCCACTGGTAAGGTATGATAGGTGGGGCGCGACAAACAGGAGGACATTATTAATTTCATGCCAGTCTTCATAATTGTCTTCTTCATTGACCATAAAGATAATTAACACTAAACAAAATGCCTACACGCAGAAATTAAAATAGCATTAGATTATTAAAATGCATTAGATATTAGACCGTGAACAAAATGTAAACTTAAGTACAAAGACAATGATTTACGTCAACATGTACTTCACATGGAGCGGATCAATAAACACACTTTTAATAACTGACTTAAAAAAAATAAATCCTATGTCATTCTCTGAAGCTTTTAGTCAGAGTTTAAACACTTTTTGGTTATTTTCTGTATTTTTATATTTGTTTCTCATTCAGGTGAGAGCTTAATCTAGTTTTTGATTTATTATGAAATATGATGTTAGTTGTTCCCAGTTAGTTAAATACATTTGAAAATGTGTTATTTGTCAGGATTATTTGGGGGTCAATGGGGGCAGGTGGGCCATGAAACTTCACCTTCATTTAAAGTGGGGGACACCCAACAAAGTTTAAAGAAGCATTGAGTTAAAGATACCTAACCATGATCTTTGTTTAAGCTATTTTCAAGTCTACATGCATCTAAAACTCTAATATATAATACATTTATAATTTATGTGTGTAAATGTCATCATTTGCAATTCATTAATATTTTTTATTTTTTTTCATTTCTTGATTGTACCTCCATTATTTTTATATGTTTCAGTGTGTAAATGTGCAAGACATTTTTTTTTAAAATGTGTTCCAGACATTTAAAAACTACTGTGCTTACAAAAATAAAAAATAAAAAAATGAAAAAATGTGTAAATACAATATCTAAAATAAATAAAACTATTTTATTTTAGATATTGTACACACATCTATACACACAGACACATGATCACATGCATAACACATATATCTAGTATAATGTACATGTCTAGATATAACTTGGAAGTTAAAAGTTTGATCATTAATTCATTTCATTTGTTTAAATTTCTTCTATTGTCCAGTCCAATCCACTTTATTTGTATGGCACATTTAAACAACAAAACCAAAGTGCTGCACATGAGATCATAAAAACAATACAACCAAAACAATTCAAATGAGCTCCACCACTAAATGAGTATAAAGCAATACATTGAAATAAAAACAGATAAAAAAAAAAACAATAAATAGAAATAAAAACTGATTTAAAATAGTTTTCTTTAACTTTTTTCCCACATTATCTGCTATATTTTTGAAAAAATCCTGACTCAAATGCATAAGCATAACCCAAACCATAACCCTTACCCTAACTAACTAACCCTAAAAGTAATAAAATATATCCCATAAGGAGTTGGGATTTTGTTCAGTCACTGTTCGCTTGTCTATCTATTTCTTTACCTCCTACCTTTATCTTTATACTCTTCTAAACGTTCCATCCCTGTGTCTTTGTGCGTTTCCTCCCATCGTCTATTTGCTCTCATCTCATTCAACACCTTTTCCATCTGCCCTTCCTCCTGTGCTTTGCTGTAATGCCTGTCATGGCTGTCAGCACCAGAGTGAATGACAGCTGAGAGGTGAAAAGCGTGCCTGAGATGTGATTGTAAGGGGGAGAGGCCAGTGGGTGGTCTGCTACTCAGGTGATTGTTCAGAGGAGAGATTGAAATAATTACACGTTAAAAACGGAGTGCATTTGTAAATGCCGGCCCCATGGGAGGCAAAAGATATTTTTGTCCGTGCACTTTCTTCTTTTTAAAAAATAATAACGCGTAATTTCTTTGAGTACTTTCCTGCATGCTCGACACGACTTGTTCCTTGTTAATATCTCGATAATTCACAGTCAACCTAATCATTTTAACTAGCCTTTTTTTTTTTTTTTTGCTCTTTCAAAAAACACAATACAATTATAAAAACTAGTCTCTAATTCCTTCTATGCAGTGATTCAACTTTTTCTTTTTTTTTTTAAATTTTTCTAATTTCTCTCAATTGTTTGCTTTTATTTCTTTCCTTCTAAGCCTCACCCGTCTCTTTTAAGTTGTAGCGAGTTTTATTTCACAGTTTCAAGCTGATGAATATATGTATGTATAAATTACTGGGATATGTTCAATAAACAAATGTTTGGTAGGTGGTTTCCTTTTTCCAAAATAAGAGAGTAGGCAAATTAAATATACAAATTAATCAAGTGATGATTCTGATTTTTTATTGTGTGCTTACAGATCATTCTTAATCTTTTCTTTATTATACAAATTAATTTCATTGTAAGGCTACATTGTATAGGACATATGTGTCAAGCTCAAGGCCTGGGGCCCAAATCCGGCCCTTTAGAGCATTCAATTAGGCCCGCAACAGAAAGCAAAAAAAAGTCAAATAAACCATGAATCATTGTGTAAATGACCAACTAACTCAGTTGTAGATGTTTCCAAAATAAATTGAAACTCATCAATATTTTCAGGGCTCACATTTTCTTCATGATCATATTGCATGATAGAAGTCATTCTTAATCTCAAATTGTTAAAGTCCGTGTAAAGAAAATTTAGCACATTAAATAGGTCATAAATGTATTTCCTTAAAACATCTAAAAAGCCATTCAACCATTTAGAATGTAATTGTGGAGCTAGGCTTCACAAACTGGGTTTCAAATTTCTGTGTTAAGAATTTAATGGGCGGGTCAGAAATCATAGCGGCATCATAAACCCGACCCTGCTGCTGAAGCACACCAAACTTCTGCGGCCTCCAGCAGGCGTAATTTGGCCCCTAGTCGATAAACAATTCACATATTCGGACTCAGGGGAATAAAACATGTCCGCTGGTGCCACATTTTCCATGAAATGAACGCATTTTTTGTACCGTGATTGTGTGTTTCGCCTCTAGCGGGTGCAGTTCTGACTCTACCCTGGAGAGATGCACATATTCGGACTCCAGTGGAGCAGACCTTTCCACTGACGCCTCATTTGGCTTGATCCGAGCACCTTTGAAAATCAATGAAGCACTATCGACGCTGGAGCCGCTTTCTCACTGCTCTCTCCCATAGACGCAGTAAACGGAGGCGGCGCCCTTGTGTGGCTGTGGTTCCAGTGCCTCTTACTGGCACGCCCCCAGCATTTCAGAGCAGAGAAAAATTATTGTTTTTCCATGATTTGGAGACCTCATTTTATATACTGAAAAAAAAATCACTCTTTCAAATTTGGCTCAGTGGTCAATGACACGTTTCTGTGGTGTGACAAACTCATAACACAAGTTTATTTTTGCGTTACATGGGCTTTAAAATAACTCTAAATTTTTCCCAAATCCAGCAAATTTCTTCAAACGCACCCAAAAAATGTCTCCAAATGACATACAAATTTTGGCTACAAAATCAAATAAATTAAAAGTGAAAATCCTGCAGGGATTGCTATTTGTCAGTTATTGCTTTAATTTTATCAGTGCAGTACATATTTGCTCATTTATACTAAATAATGATGAAATTACTAATTTTCCCGCCTAAAATCTGCGGCCCACTTCACTCACTCGGTGCCATTGACGAGATAATTAATAATTTTAAATCCAAAGGCTCAGTGCCATTGACGAGAAAACACGTAATTTACGTTTTTTCACGGAGATTACTAGAATACACCCTGGCGGAGGTCCCTCATCATTATCTAACCTGTAATGTGATGTAGTAACCAACTGGTGCCCTGAAGGTGGCACCAGTGGAAGGTGAAACTAAATATTTGGCTAAAAAGCAAATTCACCGGTAGGACCAACATAAAAGCTCATTCCGGTGATATTTCTTAATAACTAAATATATAGTTTCACTCGTGATATTAGGATTTAAAATTTTGATGTAACATTTAACATTGACATGTCTGTGAGAAAAAAAAAAAAAAAAAAAAAACTGCAAATTTCACAAGTATTGCTGTAAATCTGGTCAAAAGTAATATAAAAAACACTGTTTTATTTTGTATATTTCCTTTCTATTTTTTTGTGCCAAAATCTCCACTTGCTTCTAGTTCTGGGTACCATGAGTATTGCAAAAAAAAACCACTATCGATATATATATATATATATATAAGCATAGACACATTAACATGCTTTATCTGTCAAAGGAAAGAGAAACAACACACAAATAGTGCCTACAATTGCTGAACACAATCCCACATGAGTAAACATGCAAATGGTGGCGTAAATCCACAACTTCCCTGGCAAACATCTGTTGGCACATCTATAATTTCAACAAAGCCCCAGTATGCCACTGAGATGCACGCATTGCCAGCTGGGCCGACACTTGTGCCAGGCTCACATCTGCACAGTGTTTGGAGGACAAGTTGTGTCTTTTGATTGTGTGCGCGCGTAGGCGGGTGTTAAACAAAAAACTGCCATCTGACAACGTTTTTTTTCTTTTCTTCTATTAGCTACATTACTTTTGTTTCTTTACTGTAACTACCCGACTCCAAAGTTTTATCAGATTTACTTTGCCTAAGAAATAGGGGTGGTTATCATAATGTCTCGTGAACATCCATGACACTTTCGTTTTTGTTTTTTCTTTAGATTTATTAGCCCTCCTATTATCCTCAAATATTACCAGCACATTTTACCCTTGGGGTCAATCTGACCCCAGGGATATTTGCCTACAGAAAGTTGTTGACCAAGTTTTTGTGTCAGACACTTTGTTTATTTTGTTGAAAACATAAATAACCCCTTGATACTGGAACCTTGACCTGTTCTCTAGCGCCACCACCAGGCCAAACTTTTAAATTAAAGTTATTTTATCTTGAATATTTTTCATCCAAATCTTTTCTAATTTGAGGTGCACATTCATGACTCACACAGAATAAACCATATTGATTGATGTCCGTGACCAGCCCGCCCCCACCATCCCCACTTCCTCTCATAGATATATTTATTTACTTGTTTTTATCTTCTTTTTGCAACATATTTGGGGTTATTCACTATAAATAGGGGAGTGGTGGCCTAGTGGATAAGGACGCTGGGCTTGTAATCGGAGGGTTGCCGGTTCAAGCCTCACCTGGGCCGTCACTGTGGGATGTTGAGCAAGTCCCTTAACCCCGAACTGCTCCCCAGGCGCCGCAAAAATGGCTTCCCACTGCTCCTCAGGGATGGGTTAAACGCAGAGGACGAATTCCATTAATGTACAAACATTACATGGCCAATTAAAGGCGAAAGCCCCGATTTAATTTAATTTTTAATTTAAAGTTTTGGACACCTCTACATCACTTTCACTGTGAAAGAGCTGTTCCAAAACCTCATTGATAGTAAACCTTTTCCTTGAGGACATTTTCAAGAGACACACAGAGCATGCAGATTGCATTACAATGACGGATGAGTTCAACACAGCTAAAACAGCATGGGGTCAAATTAACCCCAGAGGAACACCAATGTGTGCAATATGTTTTCTGCACATTGAAAAAATATGATAACTTTATGCTTAACAAAATGTACCCATCAAATTAGGAAAAGTCATGAAATATCAAGCAAAAGAAAGACCACTATTATTTTTTAATGTTAAAGAAATGGAGTCAAATTGACCCCAAGGATAATAGGAGGGTTAATAGAGAATGACAGCCAGTGTATCACACATTTTTTTTACATGATACATCTCATGTTAGAAACTCTCTTATCAGTGACAGCATCTTTAATACATTTTATGAAGCTGTGAATAAGGTAACCTTGAAGCTGCTACAGATGATGCTTCTTTTTTTGTTTTCATTCTAGTGAGTTTTTACAAACATCTACAAATGCTAAACTTCTGCTCTAGCTCTACTTTAGAGGATAAAAGACATACTTTGCTTCTCCGTTTATCCAAAATGAGAAAAACTTCAATTATTGGTTTGGATACTTCAAGTCATTTTCAGAAATCCAATATTTCCAGCTCAGTGAGAAGTTAATAACAAGCTCCAGTCTTTATTTGTTCATCAAAATAGTTTGGGTCTATTTTTGTCAACTAAATTCACGTTGGTTGCGAAAGATCAACTTACATTTATTATTGGATGATATTCTCTTTTTTACCGGATAGCGATCTACCAAGCATGTCTGGCATCCCACACAGAGATTATTTTGGGATTAGCTCTTGTTTAACCGTCAGGCTCTGAGCTTTCACACCAACTTGCTCTTACCTCAAAAATAGCAACTGATTGGAAACAATTAATTCTGAATGGATTCACACCTGTCAGTGAAGATACAAGTAATTTTTTTTTTTTTTTCCTGTTACCAATATTAAAACCTCTCACATTTATCTGTGGATTTATTATTATTTTAAAATGACAAGTTGGAAAATAATATTTTGTTAGACAATGTGTACTATATGTGCTTTTACCGTATGAACATACCGACATTCTATCTTTTTGGCCAGTTTAGGTCGCGTGACTAAGACTCAACCTTACCCTAATCTTAACCCTAAAAATTGTTGTGATATCGGGTTATTACCTAAACCTAACCCTAACCCTAAGACACTACGTACTTGTACTTCGGTAACCGTACCAATAGCACCGGGGGTTGTCGGTATGGCAACCCTACAAATAGACACTTTCTTTGTTGTTTCATTTGATTTCAATGATCAACCTGCTCCAACGGTTCATCTCTTTTCACCAAGCTGTTTGCCTATTGCAGATTGGCTCATCCCAGAACAGATTTGTCAATAACGGTACTTCAGCTTCGGAAAAAAAATAAAAAACGATGACAACTGAGATGTCTTAAAATTATTTTATACAAACAAAAACATTAACAAATGTGCCTGTATGTCAAGCCCCAAATAAAAGGCTTAAGAAATATGTGCGTTGGACACAGTCACTGCACGTTGTTTGATCGCGTCATTACTTCACACGCTACTATTCGGCCTTGCTTTTAACTCACTCTGCCGAAGGCCGAATGTGGCTTTTTTTTTTGCAATATTTGGCCGGATATATTCGGTTACCAAATATACAGTGCATCCCTAATATTTACATTTAGATTATATGGAGCGCTCACAATCAGTGACATCTTTAGTAGCCGTTATACCACCTCGCATTGCCTTTGATGTTATCTGACGTGTTTGTGACCCAGTGCAACATAGCAGTAGGACAAAACAAAAGATTATCACCTTAAATGGCCGAATCCTGTGGTTAGTAGGGGAGAGGATGACAAGACAGCGACGTAGCAGCTCCGGTGAGTGTTTGAAACAGCTGAAACAGCTGACCGACTCCGCTGCTGATGTGATATACACATACCGTGAAGCAGCTTTTGTTGATTCACAATCACAATAGCAGCTTAAACAGCCATATGTTTTAATTTACTTATGGCTTTAAAACTCCGGAAAACAAGCGAGTTTGGGAAATGTGATTTCCTAGATGTTTTTTTTCACATTCTATCTCTCAAAGTTGAAGTGTACCTATGATAACCATTTTTTTAAGGGAGTAGTTCTTTTAGAAATATAATATATATAAAATTGATGTTTTGTCCCTTCATTGTCGTGCTTTTCCACATGCCTTTTCTTTTCTTTTCTTTTTTTTCATGTACTGTTCCTTTCTTACAGTACATTCTCTTTCTCCAGCTGTGTCTAATTTTACCTTTTTTTCACAAGTCTCCTTTTTTTCCTTTGTATAACTGCCAGTCTCTCTGCACTTTACCCACATCATCATACAGTTCTTTCTGAGGCGTCTATCAAGCTGTGATCTGTTGCTTTGCTCCGCTTCCTCAGAATTCTCTTTATCTACTTCGTTTTTTCATGCTTGGGTTGGGATTTTCACTTCTGATATTTAATTTACCACCCTGGTAAGTTGAGAAGCAGACATTTTTGCTCCTCTTAAACTAACTCAAAGTTTCACTTCATTCTTAAATGTAAATAAAAAGGTTCTCCTCATGTCTTTTGGGTGAGAGTATTATTTTCTTCATCAGGTTCAAGAAGGGTTAACAAACTTTTTGTTTCTAAAACCAAAAAACAGAAAAAACCAGTGGACAAAAACACAAAAATGCCAGTTTTTCATTGTGTTGATGCAGCGATTTCTGCAGATGACGAGCCTTGTTTGCCATTCAAAAATTATTTCGGAGTAGGGCTCCAAAGACATTTTAAACAGCAGGGAAAATATAATATCGAGATTATTAATATATTTTGGCACCAGACAATCAGCAGCGTCCTCATGTATGTGCTCTTATTTTGAAAAGAACAACTTGCGGTCTCACCATAATGAAAAACGTGCGTTTGCTTGGTTTTTGTCCACTGGTTTTTCAATTTTTTTGGTTTTAGAAACAAAATTTGAAAATCAACTGCTTTTTAAACATTTGTTTATCCTTTCTTGACCCTGATCAAGAAATATCAGTGTAAATTTGAAAAAGAAAATCTAATAACCACTTGTTTTTTTTGTTTTTCTGATTTCCTTTCCTGAACGGAAAATTAAATGACCAAAACATACAGTACACTCACCCTTTTGCAGCTGGATCATCTACAGAAACATTTTACAGTCCCTTACCTCTTGTCAGTCAACAGCCTAACTCACTCTATATATCTTCCAATTCTTCTTCTCGGGGTCATGCATTTCAGGCTTATTTTTTATTATTTGCACTTCATCCTTTCAACCTTACTTTTGATTTAGCTTTTTTAACTCTGCTGAGTCCACTTTCATAAAATACTGCCTGTAGCGTCAAATTAAAATGACCTTCTGTCACTCCAAAAATGGCGCTTGAGGTCATAATTAGCTATTGGCCGTCCACGGATGCAGTAAAAGACTTCACAAAGTAGCATATGAGTGGAAATGCTGTGTATCCTGTGATTAGGCTCTTAATGCTAATGCTAGAGCACTTTCCTCCTACCTGTTACCACAGATAAAAATACCTTACTTAATATGATGTAGGGATGGCCACCATCAGCGGTGTCAGACAAGGGGGGCACTCAGAAGTCTGTTTTAGTACATGTACAAAACTTTTAAGCATTTAAACAAGAAAATGGATGGATGGCTATTATTTTGTTTAAAAACTAACTACATGCACTCTCGCACATTTAAATGCTGGAACATTCCTTTTGTACGTCAAATCTTAAATGGAAATAAAATAATATATATAAAAAAATATTTTGACTAAATTTTGCTGCCACCAAGTCTTAAGGTGGCCAGAGTGTCGATTCACGATACTGGGTTTATGATACGATTCTCTCATGATTTATTTTACAAAATGGACTGTAGACAAATGATTACTGAAAAATATTCCTTTATTTTTTTGGCAAAAAAAAAATAGAAAATGCTCAAAACAATGCAATTTAACTAAAAATAAATCCTGAATGAAAAAAATAAAGGAATAATACAAAGAAGAAGAAGCCTATTAATTTAAATTCTGGCTCGACAGTAAACAATGCAAAACTGCATAATAGTTCCTTTTCTTTTTAAAAGTGCAACTGAAAATGTATTTTGTGCCTTAACGATTGGATTTAAAAAAAAAAAAAAAAAACAGTCAGTGTACTGTATTTATGTCAGATATTTATTTCAACCAGCAGAGGGCCCTGGTAACCCAGTGGTCGGTTGGCATGCAGGTATTCTAGCAGTGAAGAAGAAATGCAATGCTAGCAGACAGAGCTAATAGAAAAATGTGACTTTTACAGTTATTCACATAATATTACAGATAATCTTTCGGTGCTAAAGGGGTAAGGAATCATTTGTGAACATGTTTAAGAGTAGTAGGTGATTCTGCCCGCCGCCTATGCTTCTGCACGGATAAATTATTTTGACATGACGAGTGCTGTTGTTTGTATCAGGCATTTTCTTCCACGCTACTTGCTTACAATGAGCTGACCAATCGTGGTAAGGTCAGGTCCAACGTCACTCTCTAGGTTGCCAGTTTGCAATTACAAACAAATGCATGGCTGGATAGGTTACTGGAAATGCAGCCCTGCAGTTTTGATGCATGCAATGCACAGCAGTACCAGTAACATGCAAGTGGAGTTGCCAGGTTGGGGGCCCTCTTGTGGCCAGGGGGCCCTAAGCAGCCGCTTAGTCTGCGTATAGGCTGGCCCGGCCATGCCTGACGCCAACGCTCACGTCACGTATGAGTGACGTAGTTCAAACGAGAGAAGAAGAAATAGATAGCGCCCTCTGCTGTTTAAAAAATTCTGCAATTCAATTTTCAGAGTATTGATATGAACCGTGATGCCTTTGAATCGATTTTTAACTGCTATATGATTAATCTTTACGTCACTACTTTGTACACATTTGTTTTGTGCAAACCTTAACCCTATGTGTATATAAGTTAGATTCCCCTCCCCCAAAACAAATTTTAATTACCATCAAAATTATTTCACAAACACAATATTTGATAAACCACTAAAATATAGTGGAACAGATTTAGAAAATACCAGCAATGGATATGGAGTCATTAGGTTATTGCAGTTTTTGTCACCCTTGAGGTCAGGACCCCTGGAATTAAAATGGGGTCACCTGAAATGTGTAGTAATTGGTAAACAAAAAAAAAAAAAAATAGGTCAAAACAGATAAAAATATAATTTAATTATTATTTTTCAAATACACATCTCACACATTAAATAACTGTATCCTAGACTTTCTCAAATATAATTCTTGTTCAAATAAAATGCAATATAAAAATATCTAAGGTGGCACACTTCCTGGCTACTCTGTATTTGTAACACACTTAACATAAACATGATCAAATCTAATCCTCGAAGAAAAAAAGTCTCTGGGGCTGCCGGACGTTTGTGATATCAAAATGGGCTCCCGACCCCAAAAAGGTTGGTAACCTCTGGGTTATTGTGAAGAAAAAAGAAAGCCCACATCATATAATAATGCAAGAATACTATAATGTAGTACATAACTGACAGTAGGGGCCCAACAAGATGGTTTAGCCAGGGCCCAAAATGTGGTGCTACGGCCCTGGCCATCGTGTAGTACTGTATATCGAAGTGTTTCTGTACACAACCTCAAATAAATATTTGACTTAATACATTCAGACCTAATTTAACTTCAGTGGGAAGAATATACAACAACCTTTTGACAATAATCTGGCTGTTCATTGAAAGCCAAGGCACATTTGCATAAGTCAATGAACCAATTTTTCCATTTTAACGATTACTTTTGGGTCAAAACACAATGCACGATAACATACATGAAGGTCATTGCCTTGCGTTGCCTTGTATTATTCTGTGGAATTAATTCTGTCGAATTCACCACCAAGGCTGGGACCTGCTGCTCTCTGTCGAGGTTGATACACCACATGACTGAGAAACCTTACTTTTCTGTTGTTAAATATGAGGAACATTGATTTTTCGCAACCCCTACGTTAATAGATTACCATTTGCATTGGCAATGGAAGAAATAACTTTTATTTGTCTGTGTATTAGTTTGTGTGGTTATGCTGTATGTGTGTGATGAATTTGGTTATGCAGCCGCTGCACCGATATGCCAGTGTTTTTTTTTTTTTTTTTTTTTGTGACTGAATAAGGTAAGATATTGATTTGCATGAAAAGTGCATCGCCCCATCCATCAGTTTTAGTGAACGTCTGTGAGATTGGAGGGGTATTTTCAGCGTTAGAGGTATTGATTTAATATCACAGCATTCATACCTTGAGGTTCTCGTAAAAAGATTGGCAGGTTCAATTTCACTTTAATTATACCTTTAGGTGCTTCTCTGTGTTTAATTGCAAAACATCTGAAATATTCTAGATATTTAATCCCACATGAGTCCATACTACTGTATATTTGATGCTTTTTATATGTGATCAAGAACATAAATGATGGGCCAGCTCTTTGCAGCTTACATCTTATAAGGTTCTTCGTGTTCTTCTCTTCAATAATAAAGATGTCTCATCTCGTTTTTTTTTATACCCACTTATTCTGCACGAGAAGGATGAGCAACTTGTGGCCAACATATGGTCCCTCATCCACATTTTATGTGTCCCCTGGAGATACTTCCAATTATCAGTCAAGGATTTGGTTCATAGGCAAGCAGGTCGATTCTGTGCGGCTGCAACAGACATTAGTAATTACTCTCCGCACTATCAGTTCTCATCTTTTCTGCTTCACAGGTGACCGTTTTGACTGTTAATTGCAGATTTTATTTATTTATTTTTTTTTTGCAGAAATCTACACTGTCTTCAAAAATACGTTTTTTTTGGGCTGGAAGTAAAGTTTAAGCTATTTCTGTAAATATGGTTATTAGAGCATGTGGTGCTGAGGGTGTCAGAGCCTATACTTTAAACACATTCTTCTTTTTTATTGTGTGCGGGTGTTGTTTTTCCCATGTATTAGATATATATATATACTGTATATGATATGCCCACCTGCTCAAAAATCCAGAACAAAAACAGTATTCAACTTAAACTTGGTTAAAGCTCAATGTACAAACAAATAATTTGTTTAAATCGTTAGGTTAAAGTAGTTTGTTTAAACAAGTGCGTTGTTCTCAACCTTTTCAGCCTGTGAGCCCCCAAACAAGGTGCCCAGAGATTGGGGACACGCACTGTACCTGAAGGTGGTTGAACACAGATATCAACATTGAAGAAACAGGGCCAGCTTTGTGGGGCCCATCCATAAAGTCAGCAAAATGATGGTCCACTGTTCTACACTGAACCAAAATATAAACACAACACATTTGTTTTTGCTCCCATTTTTCATGAGCTGAACTCGCAAAAATAAGGGGAATGTTGTTAAATTGACAAAAAATAAGCATGAAATATGGTGAAAACAGGTTAAAAGTTCCAATATTCATCAACATATGCAACATGAGGTGGGAAAAGCGGTGGAAAGGGTTTATAAGTGCCAAAAATGTCTTCAATGTAGAAAAATATGCAGAAAAGGCATTGAAATTTTATGGAGAAGTGTCAGAAATGGGAGTGATGTAGCAAACATGCATTAAAAGAAGCAAAAATATGGCAAGAATGGCGTAATTGCAGAAAAAGCGTACAAATTTGCAAAAATTTACTCAAATTGTTCAGTAAATATTCTTAGTTTCTTAAAGGCACCCCAAATTGGGTCCTGACCCCAAGGTTGAGAACCCTTGGTTTGAACTGTTAACAAGGCAAAGCGGTCCAGTCCTACTTTCCATGTCTGTAGAATGTCCAATTAATACTGGATAACAGTTATGCAGACGAGTGCAAACTTTTAGACCCTATGTTTTTGCCCACATGCAACCTTTTTTTAAACCTGGACCAGGCCACTTCCCTTAATTCAAAACGTATCTACTATTTTGCAATGCATAAATCATTGAAATGCGTGGTGACGTGTTACCTGAGACCTCTTTTGTGCACCGGGTCAATAGAGTCGCATTCAGTTCATCCTCTAAACTGATCGAAGTTGCATTTAATGTAAATATATTTACTTTTTATATATATTTATGTGTTTATATTTACTGAATTGTGCATTAAGACCTGCTGTCCAAACGTAGCCTTTAAAAAAACAATTAGATTGCGTTTTTTTTTCCAAGTGTCCAAAGTCCAAGCCCTATGAAGTACACACTGGGTGCATTGAAATATTTATAATCCATTTCAGGAGTTGAAAGTCGAGCAGGAAATGCCCCGCCTCCTGTGATGTTACATTACATGTCGTGGGTTCCACACTGAGCTGCTGGAATAGAGAGAGAGAGAGAGAGAGAGAGAGAGAGAGCGAGCGAGAGAGACTAAAGCAAAGTGTTGAGAGATACAAACAAGCATTAAGCCACATTAAAGACGATTAAGGCAAGCAATCAAGCATTGGTTGTCATGGAAACATCAAGCCTAAACTGTTATTAAGTGGAACGGGGTGGCTTGCCAAGACTGAGCTCCAACAATGAGGATAAGCTAAATGTTGTCTACCTACTGCCCCCCACTCTATCCCCCCACCCCCCCACCCTCAGCTTTGTGGCTGCAATTCGGCTCCACATCCCAGATAATCTTTGTCCTCCAAATGTATTTACACTTGTTCTGTTTATTTATTGCCACGTGGACTGTGCAGGAAGGGGGGAAAATAAGGCTTAATGGCCTTAAGTAATATTTCAACTACGATCTAACAACTAACTGTGTGTGTGTGCGCGCGTGTGCATGCACGCGTGTGTGTTGGAGGATTTTAATTTATTTAGAGAATGTAATGTCACTCAAAAAAGGATCGACAGGAAATACGTCCAACTGCCCCCACAATTTGTCGTCTTATGCAATAGTAATTATCTCTGTTTTGTTGTTTTTTTGTGCGTGCCCCAGGGGTTGTGGTCAATCATAATTGTAACCAAATATTAATGAATTGCAATAATAACGTAATGATTTTAATTTTAATTGAATTGTAATGGAGTTCAGATCATTGACTGTAATTGGCATGGAAATTCTTAAAAAAAAAAGAAAAAAAAAGTAAATTATATTTTATTTATACACAAAACTGGGGAATCATGCTACAGTTTTATGGCTTACACATATGGAGTTAACAATTACTAAAATATATTTCATATTAACTTTTACCACTGCCTGTTAGTTCTCTGCATTTTTTCACCAATCTCTATTTGTTCTAATAACCCCAAAAACATAGTATTTGAGGTTTATTTTCCCAAACTCGCCTGTTTTCCAGAGTTATAGCCTCTGAAAAGTCACTTAGCTGTTCTGAAATCGGGCCGTTTTGGGGCCTACTTATGCATATTCATGAGTGGGTGTGGCTATAGACGCTCATTCACTTCATGCCACGCTCTTTTACAGGGTGATCAGTGATCACCAAAGCAATTTTATTTTTGCTATCCACACACTGTTTTTTATTGTTTTCAGCCAAAGGACTGTACATTACAGTTACTGGCTATTGTTTTTGTGAGTCCGCCTCAGCGCTTAGGGTCTCACAGTAGCAGCAGTCATTCAGACTCTCGTCGGAGTGTTAAGCTGCTAAGTCACTTTCTCCTCCTCCATTGCTCTTCTAACTACAGAATAGTGCATTTATTCATTGTGACAATCATTTGTTTTCTCTAACCGCTGCGTCGCATTGTGTCACAAACCCGTCGGATCAGCGAAACGAGTCGAACCACAAGAGCGGAGTACACCTTCGCAAGAACAAACAATGCCTACACTACAGTGTACGTTCACTGTGGAGGCGCGGCACCGGCAGCAGGAAAGTTCTGTATTAAGTTTTACCGGTAGCCATCACTCCTTCGCTAGCGAGAAAATCAATGGAGGAGTTTCACAAAAGTTTTTATCAGGTTGGGGGTGGAGTCCATGGGTGGAGTTACCAGTGGAGGGGAGGGTGTTTTCTTTTCGGATTTGACTCGTGACGTCACAAATCTGGAAAATTTGAAACGGAGCAATTTTTAGACTTACACAGACCATAAACAAATGACTGGATGGAAGGGGTATACGGACAGAAGAAAGGCTCAGACGCCCACACCAAAAATGTTAATACCAATATTTCCATTGATAAGGAACAAGGTAATCAAGAGATGAAAAACAAATTAGATGACAAATAATAGTTTTTAGTGTATTTTACAGCTGATTTAAGACATGTGTCAAAACTGACCCTTTATCATAAGAGATGCTAACAGAAAGCTAACACAAGAGGAAGGTAATGTTTTATGGGCTTATTTATTATAAGGCTCGGTAATTGTGCTTAATTGTAATTTAACTTTAGTAATTGAGAACCTGATTGTAATTTACTTTCCGGGGAAAAAATTATAATTTTTATTTTAATTGTAATCAGACAAAATGCTGGTCAACGCAATCATATTTCAACATGGATAATTGAAGATGTAATTGAAAAAATGTAATTGACCCCAGCCCTGGCATGTCCTCTTGTCTGTAGGAATTCTTTCACGTGGTCTGTAGCAAAGTGTCAGTGTTTCCTCTGATTGTGCTTATGAAAGGCTGTCGACTCCAATGGAGGCCGAGCAGTGAACACAAAGCGTAAGTGGAAGTCCCCAGCAGGGAGGAAAATAGAGGCGGACGATATTGCGTGAGTGGAGTTATAAAGATTACACATTATAGGTAGAGTTAAGCTTTTATAAAGCACCTTTTGGACCTGTTGTAATTTTTTTTTTTTCTATTTTCCAAGTCTGTTCAACAATGAAGGGGATTTGACATAAATTCTCGAAAGCAGTGTTTCTAGGGGTAAAATATGGGTTTTTATAATGTTAAGTTAAAAATGACAGTAATACCAGGGTTCCCACACTTTGTTCACAATCATTTTTCAATACTTTTCCAACACGTTTTAACCAAATTTCCATAACTTACCGGTAGTTCTGAACCGCTAAGATCTATTCAACACCATTAGAGTGCAAACATGAGCAGGCCTTTCCAGACTACTAGTGTAACAGAGGTACGCAATTGGCTTTGACACCCATTGTGGAATATATTTTAAACATTCAAATAAAATAGGCTATGTTTCCAAAACAAGTAAATTATTCCATGACTTTTCAAGACTGGAAAATTGTTTTTTTTTTCAAATTCCATAACTTTTGCAGGAATTTCGTGACCGTGGCGACCCTGTAATACTATATATTAGCAGCAACTCCCAAAACGACAACAAAAACAGAGGAAAATATACCGACTGATAAAACAAATGACAAAATACACAAATTGACACCAAAAACACACACGGAGAGAGAAAAACACTATTATACCAGCAAGCACCACACAAAATGACAACAAAGACACTAAATGAGAGAAATATACACAAGATCACTACAAAATACACAAAAATAACAGAGAAACATACAAAACGACATAAGACACAACCAAAAACACCAAAAACACACAGTGAGAGAGAATAGTTTAAATTATTTATTTATTTATTTATTTATTCAGTTCATTTCCGACATGGTTGCATTCACAGAAATTCATTTGACATTCAGAGCAAAATCACATCATTGTTTTTTTTTTTTTTTTTTTTTTTTTTTTTGTCCTTTTTTGTCCTTTTTCATGCCGGAAAGGGCGACGGAAAAAAGCATTATGCTTATCCAGATCCGTCCCCTAATTTGAACACAGATAATTTTACATCCAACCTCGTTTCTTCCCTTTTTTTTTTTTTTTTTGTCCCTTTTTTTTTTTTTTTTTTGTGATGTGTTCTCGTCTGCAGTCATTGTTCCTGTTGTTAGTCTTCACGAAACACACAAAATGACACCAAAAACACAAAAATTACAATAGAAATGATTTTGATAAAAACATGAACTGAAAAAAACAAAAGTCAGAATGACCGAAGTTATTTTTTAAAAAAAGGCACTAAATACTGTTTAATTCCTAGCTTATAGCACATTTTAGACTTTTTATAAGAACTGAACAGTACACAATATGAGGAAAAGCATATAGAAAACAACAAAGTCATTTTTATTCAACAGAACAAACAACGTAATGCCCGCCTCGTGTGTGTCCTTATAATTTTGGCGATGACGAACATTGAGGTATTTTACTCACACTTAAAATAAGGTGTCACTCTATAGTGGGAGCAGAAGGTGTTATGGACAGGCAACTTGCCCAGGTTGTTTCTCTGTCTTTGGTGGAAATCTGAGTCCGTTACATTGCTAAGTGATACAAAAAAACTATCTGTAAATAGAGAAATGAGGCACATTCTTTTTTAAAGACAAGGAGTCACACAAATACCAAATATAATAAAAAAAAGTTGTGTGGTAAATATTCCAGACGTGTATGTGCCATCTTAAAAATGAAAAAAACAGTGATGTGTTACATGGTAAAATGAGCTGGAAAGAAAGGATATCAATCCAATTTCAGCAAAAAAACAAAAAGCAAAACAAGTATTAGATTATATCAACCAGCTATAATGAGATATTTGATTTATTGTGGCTACTATTCAGGGTCTTCTATATTATTATTTAATTCATTTGATTACTAATTGTTATTTTGCACTTAAAATATAATTTTTGGTTTTTATTAGATTTATTGCAATTTTTTATTTATGTATTCTGATGTTTAGGGTAAAAATTATAGATAAATATACTGACCCATTTATTTATTTTATCCACTGTTACTGACTATTCTCTGTTTCAGTACTTGATCAAGCCTTTTTTAACATTCCACACTACAAAATAAGTAACAAATGGATGAATGATTTGCATTGATATCGTATCGGACCCATAACGTATTGGGCTGATATTGGTATCGACTAGCACTCAAGGCGGCAGCAATATCGGTATCGTTTCAGGACACCCCTAAAAGTGCATCTACTGTTCAGTTTGGTCAAAGTGTTGAATTTGTGGGTTCCCCATTCTTTTCGAGGGATAATGTAATAAAAACAACTTTAGATTGGATTTATTGTGGCTATTTTTAAAGAATCTTCTATAGTATTATTTTTCATTAATTCTATTTTGAATGGTTATTTTGCACTAATAATAAAATTACTGTTTTTTATTGGATTTATTGAGATTTTTTATTTATTTATTGAATTTATTGTAGAGTATTGGTAAGTTTCATAAATAAATATATTGACCCATGTATTTATTTATTTATTTTACAAGTGGGTCAGTTTTTCTTGTCCCTACTGTTGCCAACTATTGTTTAGATAACATCACTTGCTCAGGCTTTTTCTAATATTCCACATTGCAAAATAAGTAACAGAAGTATGTATGATTTGTGCTTAAATCATATCAGACTGATATCGGTATTGGCTAATGTTTAAGGCAGCAATATCACTATCGTATTTGAAGTGAAATCGTTGCATCAGGACACCCCTAATAGTGTATCTACTGTTCAGTTTGGTCCAAGTGTTGAACTTCTTGTTTTCTCATCCTTTTGGAGGGAAAATGTAATGAAAAACAACTTTGGAGCTGCCAGGGGAAGTCTAATGGCTATTTAGCGTCTTCTCGATGGTACTGGAGCAGGAATTCAGTTGTTGTTGGAGCACCGATCTGGGAGCAAAACACATGGACCGAATTAAATGGTAGTTCTCAGAAGTATTGTTTTAGCTGCTAATATGGAAACGATGGACAGCTTTGAATTAAAGTAAGTAAAAAGCTACAAGTACTCTTTAACTGGTGGGTCTGTGAGTGAAAAGGTAAAACTATGACCAATGTATATGGATGCCGAATATAAAAACTCAGTCACTGTTTCATAGCCGACATATTTTCAACATTTAGCTTACTTTACTCTCATTTACCTCATTTTTTTCTTTCATTTGAGACAAATTCATGTAAAAGAGCATGTTCTAACATTGTTAAAAATGTGTAATCAAGAAAAATAAATCTAAATGTAAAAGTTAAATCTAAATGTAAAAGTTAAATCTAAATGTAAAAGTTAAATCTAAATGTAAAAGTTAAATCTAAATGTAAAAGTTAAATCTAAATGTAAAAGTTAAATCTAAATGTAAAAGTTAAATCTAAATGTTAAATGTAAATCGGTCGCCAAGTCAAAAATTTAAATGTTTAGAAATTATAGCAAGTGAGCAGCTCAACGCCTGTTGATCGCCCACACCACCGATTGCGGCTCAGTGAGTGGTGGGGTGTGTTTATATTTAACAATTAGATTTAACTTTTACTTTTAGATTTACATTTAACATGTAGATTTAACATTTATATTTAATATTTACATTTAACTTTCACATTTAGATTTACTTTCAACATTTAGATTTACATACATTTACATTTAATATTTACATTTAACTTTTGCATTTAGATATACATTTAACTTTTAGATTTAGATTGATTTTTTTTAACAATGAAATAGAACATGAATTTCTGTCAAATGAAAAAAAAGGAGCCAAATGTGAGGAAAATGAGCAACATTTTCAAAATATGTTGGCTATATGAAAAAGTGAGTGAGTTTTTAGATTTGGTACCCCATAAATGTATGTGGTATCTGTATCAGCTGTTGTTTTGTGTCACTAGATTTTTAACAGAAAATGTTTTTTTCTGTGATACAAATTGCTCTGAAGAATACAAAGTGAGGAAAAGGTTAGCACTTTTGTGTGTGACTCAGTTTATGCTGTTTTTCTACATCGTACGAGTGGTAAATACTCTTGGAGCTATATGAAATAAACCCAGAGCAGGAAAGGAAATGAAAAAAGAAAACACCAGAAGTATAGCATATCTGATCTGCTTGTAAGAATATAGAATTCAGCCCTAACACCAGCTGGCGTGGTGTGACGAAGCTTTTATTTTCCTGGGTTCTACCTCATTATCGAGTCAACAAAACACGCTCCCTGCATGCTCGTCATCCATTACACAGAGGTGTCAACACTGCTCATCCAGGAAGTAGCTTTGGCTCCTACAAATTAAATAGGGAACATTAAAATTCCACCCGAGTTCTTGTGCGCTGGGGTGGGGGCTTTGCACAGGGAAGTGGAGAGAGACGTTTAATGTTCTGTCAGCATTTGCACTGGGCCCTGTCCATCTGTGTGATGATACCTCACAGTAGTAATAATTTCTCCCACTGCCTCCTCTTACACCACCCTGGACACCAGTATAACCTGGAGGTGTGTGTGTCAATTACATTTTAAAATTACAATTTTGTCTTCAATTATCCATGTTCAATTACAATTTCATTACAATTATGTTGACCGGCATTTTTTATAATTACAAATAAAATTACAATCATCATGTTCCCCCTGAAAGTCGATTATAATTACTGTATGTTTTCAATTACTTAAGTTCAATTACAACTAGAATATTTGTGTTTCCTGAAGAAAATGCAAGTGAGGATGCAGGTGCTGGCCTGCATTAGCATTAGTATCAGCTAACATTAGCATTAGTTAGCATTAGTATGAGCTAGCATTAGCGTTGGCTAGCATTAACATTTACATTAACTAGCATTAGCCTAGAAATAGCATTTACCTAGCATTAGCCTAGCAAAGGCATTACCCTAAATTACAGCATTTATAGAATTTTGCATTCCATTTACAATTACATACTCAGTTATCTACAATTCAATTACAATTAAAGCAGCAACCCATTTTAAAATTATAATTGTAATAAGTTTATGCAATTACAATTATAACTGACCCCATTGTGTGTGCGTGTGCTACGTACTTGTACCTGAACATCTGTATTCTGTGTGCAGGCTGACCTGTGTGGATGCACGTCCCAGCATGTGTTCATGTGTGTATTACACATGCAAATAGTGCCCTTTAATCACCCTGTGAGTTCACCACCTGCTATAAAGCAACAACAGGTTACCTGTTGGCAACCTGGGGTCATCTAGTTGTCACTCTTTAGCATAATATTGTCATATTATCTCTCTCTCCCGAGAGGGACATGACCCTTACTGCCATCTGCTGGCATGGCATACATACTGATTAATTAACAAACATGGCAGAAACCCAAATGGGCACACGGTGAAAGAACTCCTTGTGTAGGACACTCTGCTGGCCGAGTGTCAGCGATTTGTCGCAGGGTTCCTCTGAGGATTTGCAAGTATTGTTTGTTGCTTCATCTATCTACCGTATTCCAAATCCATGCTCGTCACTAACTGGATACGATTTGTTCAATTAATCAGATGGACACACAGAACAGCCTTTTAAGAGCAAGAGCGTTGGATGTTTGCTGTATACTTGCACACATCCTATGTTGCCAAATCCCTCGTCAGTAAGCTACAACAAGTAGGTGAGCGCTACTGATAGGCCTGGTATTTTAGGGTGATAAATAGCTTGTGAGGATTAATGGTAACACTTGAAGTTTCAGACGAAGGCTGACGTTACGCTGTCATTATGACATGACGCC
Source organism: Gouania willdenowi (assembly GCF_900634775.1). Classification (NCBI taxonomy): domain Eukaryota; kingdom Metazoa; phylum Chordata; class Actinopteri; order Blenniiformes; family Gobiesocidae; genus Gouania; species Gouania willdenowi. Next base: position 39,206,121 of record NC_041044.1, read on the forward strand.
TGTCATTAGCATGAATAAGGTGTCATTAAGGCTGTCGGTAAGTGTTGTTCATTACCCTAACCCTTCGCTACCCTAACTCCTAACCTAACCCTACCTAATCCCACTAGATCTGATTAATTTGAACTAGGGATGTAACGATCAATCGTAAGGCAGTTAAAAATCGATTCATAGGTATCACGGTTGATATCGATTTTCTGAAAATTGAATCGCAGTACTTTTTTTAAACAACAGAGGGCGCTATATATATTTATCCTTCTCTTGTCCAAATTTCCTACTACTTTCTTTCTGGCCGCCTTCTACTCTTAAATATGTTCATAAATGATTCCTTACCCCACCAAAAGAATATCTGTAATATTACGTGAATATCTGTAAAAGTCACGTTTTTCTATTAGCTCTGTCTGCTAGCATAGCATCTCTTCTTCACTGCACAGAATATCTGCATGACAACCCACCCCTGGGTTACCAGCGCCCTCTGCTGGTCCAAATAAATATTTGACGTAAACACAATGCAATGACTTTTTAAGGCACAAAATACATTTTCAGTTGCACTTTTAAAAAGAAAAAGAACTATTATGCAGTTTTGCATTGTTTATTATAGAATCAGAATTTAAATTAATAGGCTTCTTCTTCATTTGTATTATTTCTTTATTTATTTCATTCAAGATTTATTTTTAGTTAAATGGCATTGTTTTGAATAGTTTATCAAGGAATTATTTTGACAATGAAAATAAAAATTATTTTTATTTTTCAGTCATCATTTGTCTACAGTCCCATTTTGTAAAATAAATCTTGAAAGAATCGTATCGTGAATCGAATCGTATCGGGAGTTGAGTGAATTGTTACATCCCTAATTTGAACTACCTAACCATAATATATTGGGAAGACCCAGTACAAGCTGGTGAGACTGTCTCTCGGCTAGCTTGGAAACTCCTTGAGAACCCTGGGAAGTGGCCTGGGAGAGGGAAGTTGCTGCCTTATTGCTAAGGATGCTGCCCATACAACCCAACTATGGATAAGCGGGAGAAGATGGATGGATGGATACTTTGTAGAGTATATTGGTTTTACTTTGTACGATAAATTGGTGCAGATGTCTAGCGGCCAAATGTCCTAGCACTCTGAGTGTTTGGTGGGTGCTTGTCACTTTTTTGAAAAAGTGTCACTGGCGCGGTCTTAAAACTCAAACAAGAAATCAGGCCAATAATCAATATACAATAGCACCTCATTCTACACCATGCATGTTCAGGTAGCTCTGCTGTCTAGATAAGAAGCACTGCTAAAGATTTAACGGCTATGGGTGCTTGGGATGCTGCAGTCTAATAGAAGTGAAAGGGGAGGAAGGGAACTGAAGGAAAGGTGGACATTTTGAAATTCAGCCAGTATCTGGCTCTGAGCCTCAGTGATGTCAGACCTGACAGAAGTACAAGATGATTAGGAGTGAGTTATTAACCTCAGAGGAGTTATTGGATTGGCATTTCTTTATGGCCATTGTGATGGTTGAAAATTGGTTGGCTTCAATGTGATTTCAGCAATAATGGATTGCTGTGGGAACATGTTCTAATTGTATATATTTACAGTATATCTGTGTGCGTGTTTGTTTGTATTCAGCACATTTTATAAATGTGTGTTTTGGTGCCTTAGTGCGTGTTATGGTGTAAATTGTGGATGTAAATTCACACATCTGTAAGCGTAACTTGTTTCAGGTTCATTTTACTGTCTCACATTTACACACAAACTTTCAAACAGAATCACAAGTGGTGAGATAAAGCCCTCTCCTTTATGTAAGAGCAGTGAATTGATGTGCAGAGTTGAGGGGGAATGGATTAATTGCAAAGGCTGTGACTGACCTCAGGCCATAAAGGAAGTCATAAAATTAGTGAGAAGAAGGGGGAAATCATAGCGCTGGTGGGTCTGAAACATTCCTGCTAGCATTATTCTGCCAAACACACACACAAACCATTATCGTGAAACATCTTTCCGGCCTGTTGACCCCTTCAATCCAGGTCAAACAAGGTTGGTTGTACGGTAGTGAGATGGATGGGAAGATACAGATTGATGTGAGTGTGTGTGTGTGGGGGGGGGGTAAACCTGTCGGCCTTTTTTTATGTTGCTTACTGTGACGTGTGTCCCAGGCCGCAGGGCTGTGCCTGTATAACCCCGGCAGTCACATATCTGCCATAGTGAAGCACATGCCAGCAGTGAGATTTCTCAAGTGTCCTTTAAACCTCTGCTGTGAGGCCACAGAAGGACAGCACATCAAAACCACACATTATTAAGTTGTACAGAACAAAAATACGATGCTTACTCATCAAAAAACTGGTTGACAAAGTTTGAACGGGCAAGAATTCACTGCAGAAAGTTAATATTTTCTTTTAGTGAACTCAATCATTAGTGTCCAACAGCCAGCTCACAATGTACTTGGCATCGGGATAGTTCCTCGGAGGCCATGAGAGTTAGTTTCTCTTTTGGCTGTCATTTTAAAACTCGAAACTTGAAAAGATAAATAAAGAAATTTTGATTGATGCAATTAATTACATGCAGTTTATGTTTAGGATGGGACAGTATTATCGTAGAAAGAGATATTGCAAACTGTGGTTTTGTTCCAATCGACTCATTAGACTTGTTGCCTCTGCTCTCTCATTCTTTAAGTAATGTTATATTTCCCAGCCACTGGTGCACACCTGTTTCATGCCCAATCATGAGAAGCCTGGTTGTTTCATTGGCGCAACCCACGTGACTATGCAAGGTAGGGGGCTTCCTCTTCTCTGAGTCAAACCTAAAACTCGCCGCATACTTGGGATGGGAATCGAAAACCAGATCTTTCTGTGATCCGGTTCCCACTCATTTGTTTGCTTGTATTTCAGTTCCGCTTATCGGTTCCTCTTACGTCACAAATACGTAATAATAAACTCCTCCAGGTCCTGTATATTGTGTTTATGCTAGCACCAAGTGAAGCTCCTTCCACCATATAGTTTTTTGCTGTCCACCATGGAGAATCCACCTCCTCCACTCGCAGCTGTGCTGTCCTCCGTGCTGTGTTTGTAGCGTCTCTGTTGCTACGCTACTCACTTCCGGGTTCTGTACACTCGCGCAAAAGTTGCTTCTTGCACGGACTTTTCTTCCTAAAACAACAAACTTCAGCAAGAACACACACCTCGTTGCCAATTTATGTCCTCATAACAAGTAATCAGACATGGGAGACGGACTGATCGTTGTCTTTAGTTTGCTCTTTCACACGTTCACACACACACGTAACAAAGGGGACGGCGTCTCTAAAGGTCCATTTATAGAAATGTAAACAAAGGCTAAACTAAGGCTTGACCATTTAGATACAAAGCAATAAGTGCAGCTGTACTTTTGGTTAATATGTTCTTTTTTACAGAATAATTATTTATTTTATGTCTGAATTAGTCTTGGATCAAGTTCAAAAGAAATACTGTAAATATTCTCAAATGTTTGTAGCCAAAATGTGTCATATGTTGTAATAATAATAATAATAATAATAATTATAATAATAATAATAATAATAATAATTAATATTTCATCAATTTTATTTAGCGCTTTTGTATATATTATCATCCAGTAAAAACAATCTATACCTGGTGGATTAAAAGAGAGCTGATATCACTGCAGGAAATTAAAGAGACAAAGATAATATAATAAAGAGTTAAAACAAAACAAATTCATTTGTATTATTTAATTCCTTCACTCAATGAGAATCGATAAGAGAATCGGTCAGGAATCGAATCGATAACCAGTATCGACAATGGAATCGGAACCGCTAAATTTTTATCAATTCCCATCCCTATCGCATACCGTTATATTAAATTGTCACAAGATATAATGTCAGTGGTACAAGTGGTATCATGATATTTAGAAATATTGCGATATTACAAGGGGGTGATGCAATGGCACCCACGCTTCTGTCAGTCTTCCCTGGGCAGCTGTGGCTACAATGTAGCTTACCACCACTGGTATGACTGATGTGAGTGACTTGTGTGAATGAATAATGGTTCCTCTACGTGCTTTGAGTCTCCTCGAAAAAAGCGCTATATAAATTCAAGCCATTATTATAATTATTATTACCCATAGATAGATATAGATAGATAGATACTAGTAGATAGATAGATAGATAGATATAGTACTGGTAGATATATAGATTGATACCAGTAGGTAGGTAGATAGATAGAAAGATACTGTTGGATGGATGAATAGATACGTGTACATTTATTCATTATAATTGTCATTTTTACAAGTTAAACCCACAATCTTATTTGAGAACCATTTTATAAATCTAGCGTAAATGTTCACCCTTTCTTTCTCTCTTCTGCTGTCCTTCATAAGGAAGATGATGTCCAAGTGAGCGTACTTCATCTAAAGGTGCTGTTTTAGGCTTCAGTGAAGGTGCTGTGGTTTTTGCAGCATCAGCATGCCCCACACGTCACATGCACCATTACTCAAGTTAATGTTATAGGTGAAAAGGCCACAGCCATGCATGATGGTGAAAATGAGTTGCACTTAAAATTCAACATCAAGGCTCAACATTTACATTTAAAAGCAGCTTTCTGGACATTTGGAAAGTCACTGTGCTTTTCATGTAAACACAAAGCATGAAAAGTTCCGCAGAAGACAATGGACTTTCACTGTAATAACACGCTGTCAGGAACACAGTGGACTTCCCCAAATGCTTTTAGTCTCATGAAAATTCATCCTAATGTGTACAACATAATGAGCAACTTTAATGTATTCATAAATTTGTGCAGAATTTTAACCTGAAAATCGTTAAAAATATGATTTTTTTTTTTTTTTTTTTTGCTAAATAAAAGCGGGTAAGAGAAGAAACAATGTTTAACAATCAACACCCACATGCACACCCAAAAAGAAAGCAAAAAAAACTTCTCTATCTGCATGAGATGACTATATAAGTGCAAGGAAAAGCCACATTCACAGTCCCAACACGAACGGCAGTACTGGCAGGCAGCCACAGCTGAGTTTGAACAGCCAGCCCTCTGCAGCACAACTCACATTAACACATTTATCTCCTGCTACAACACCATTTGTTACTTTTACTAAAGACTATACTGTATCCAGTTGATACATTTTCACAATCAAATTCTAACATTTTAAAACCATTCTTTTGCTTAGTAGATTATGACCCTAATGAGACTTTCTTTACTTCTTGAACCACATATCACACTGTAACAGCACATTAATGAACCAGAGCTGAAGCTCATTTCACTTGAAAGGAAGATTACTTTTAGCATTTAAATTCACAATGACTGGTAATGGAACCTTTTAAGGGGGTTCCTCATTCATGCACCTGTCAACATTTGGATTTGAAAGAATGGGAATATTTCTGGCGCCCTACAAGCCGTCGCACCACTCCAACCAAGCTCCAGCACCCCTTATATTTTAAGACAAGGCTTGTGATTGGCTGATTTTTCATGGTGACTTACTTTGTTCCTTCCCCCGTGGGAGAAGCTAAAATCTCAGTTACAAATCTTACAGAACGCGTAACTGTGGCCCATTCTGCTGCTCTTTAGGAAGGTCAACTCTCTCTAATTTTTCTAAGTATTTACACGAGTTCTTTGTTTTTTCCACCAGAACGTCTTCTTACATCCATCCATTTATTTTCTTAGTTGTTTCTGGGTTTGTTGCCGCTGTCGGCACTAATCTCACGAGAACTGCCATCCAGGCCATTTCAGGTTGTAGTTCTCGCGAGACTAGTGACAGCGTTCAGTTTGGAGAGGCAGAGGAATGTTTTTATTTATGTATCTTTTTAATATTATTACATTAAAATACAGGATCATTAAGGGGAAAATACTAATACAGGATGATGGCAAAATAAGGGAGTTTCCTTTTGTTGATGATGACATATATTGTATATAGTGCTTTGGTTGCGTGTTGACTTTAAATGATCAGTTTTAAGGCAAAACTTGTAAGAAAATGTACAACTAAAAAGGAGATAAGGACAGCTTAACCCTCCTATTATCATTGTGGTCAATTTATTAAACTAAATATAAATTAAATATTGAATGATAATAGGAGGGTTAAGAGTATAACCTTTTTTCTTATGAGGTCTTTCAATTACAAACTACAGTCACGCCTCATGAATTCCAGAGCATCAACAAGCGAATGCCTTCTCATGAACATATTTATTTACTGCTTCAAAATCAGGGTCCGTGCCCCCCCCCCCCCCCCACCACACCCCACCCCTTATGTCATGTATCAATTCAAAAGTATCAACTTTGCACCTGCAGGTGTGGGGATGTAAAGGCAGGCAAACACTGTGCGATTTTTGGCTTATTTTGAGCCGATTTTCGACTTGTGCGTCTATTTTGTGGGATCGTGCGAGTCTTTGCTAGATCGTGTGTCGTGCATCGTGTCGTATTCATGGGGTCACGAGAAGCGATTAACAACTCACGATCAGGCAATCGTTTGTTCGTAAGGAAATCAAACATGTTTGAACTCCTCGTGAGGGTATCTCACAGTTGAAGCAGTGCCACGGACGGGATTACCGTAAACGTTCACACTGCGCATGTGCGAACACCGTAGGACCGCTGTAAAAATAACGGACTGTACTGCCCACATCTGCCCAGCCAGCTCCATCGCCGTCTTTTCTTTTTTAAAGCTTTTTTTGCTGAGATTTGCGAGTGTCTCTCCACTTTCGGGTTTTTCTTCTTCGTCTGTTTTAATGTTTAATGTTCTAATTTGTACGTTGCTTTTCCGGAAACGAGACCCCGACGTGTCTTGTACGAACGTACAGTGTGAGCAGTCAGGTCGTGTCAGAGTGTCGGTCCATACAGTGTGAGAACATACATCGCACAGTTTGAGCAGGAGCTGAGTACAACGATTGAAAAAATCGCACAATGTATCCCAGCTTTAAGGTTCTCAGAGGAACAATATGTGTTCAGCACATTGAAGAAATAGCATCATGATAATTTTATGGTTGATCAATTGTTCCCGTCTAATTAGGAAAAGTCATTAAATAAGCAAAAAAAAAAAACAAAACAAAGTCAACCATTATTTTTTGAATGATAAACATTAGTTGTGTTTCCATTATCCTGGAAATCCACAAAATCTAAATAATGCAATAAAAATTGGTAATGGAAACACCTGAATTTCGGAAAAAAACACTCAAATATTGTTAAAAAGTTTTTGCTCTTTCATGCGGAGGAATTTCAGACGTTTTGATATTGAAATGTGTCCTAAAAGCGGTATGGAAACACTTTTTCTGCAGTTACACTTCACAGAATGTGACGTACCTGGTCCCATGACGTGAGGTACCTGGTCACATGACCGCTTCTCTCCGAGAAAACGTGAAGTGGTATGTGTAAATAGAAGAAACATTTATTACTGCCACATTAGACGTGAAACAACAATGGAATACGGAGTGTTATAAGGAGATCTGGAAAGTCCATCTTTCTACAGCGATGTCTCACGGGATGAGATTTCACAGGAATTACAAGGCTCCAAAACAATCTTCAATGGAAACACGTTCAAAGCGCAATTATACCTTGTCGACATTTAGAAATGTCACTTTTATTTTGCAAAGATCTGTATGGAAACAGAGCTATTGATAAACTGACGCTAATGATAATAGGAGGGTTAAAGCAAAGTGTCCACCCCACAGAGAAATGCACCAGAGAAAACACTCAAATGCATAAAATACAGCGTACAGCCCTTTGTTAAGCTGTTCCATGTGTAGTGCTACCGCCCTTGATCATTCTCACTTCAGCGTCACAGTGTGCGAGTTGAAACCCCTCAGGCTCAAAGCTGATCGGAGCTGCTCGGCACAGCCATTGCTGCTAGTTAAACACCAACTGTGCCTTTGACTTTAGATATGAATGAGATAATAAACAAGAAAGAAAGTGTTGTCTGTACGTATCGAAATCAACTTTTCTCCCATCATGTGCACAGTGGACGCTGTGGTTATGCAGTGTGAACAAGGCAAGCTTCTGTTTCATTTCACAAACACTGTTTTATATTGTAATGTCCCTGAAGCCAATTAATTCACTCTGCCTAAACACCAGTGTAAGTATGACTTGTGAAGTATGTATGACTAAATACTACTACAACTAACACAATGTAAATGGATTATATACAGTGGCTGAAGAATTAACATACTCTAATAACTTTAGACCAACATGACCCTTGCTGACAGAAATTCAGAAAGATTCTTCTGCAAGACTAAAACGACTTTCTTCCTTAATGAATTTGGTTTTAATAACTGACTCACAAATGTCACTGCACTTAAACTCATTAAATCTTTAAATTAAATTGTCATATCCTTTACATTTTCTTTCTTCCACTACTTCACAATCTCTTCTGTTGCTGTTTTGGGCCCAAACTCATGCCAAACTATGTGTACAGATTCTTCATTTATTAAATGCTTTCAAACATTTCAACAACCTAATTAACATAAAACATCTTAACTTGATCAAACTTATAAAGAATATTAATTTTAGAAGCTGCTAGGACTCAGCCTCAGGGCCCCTGGGTGTCTCATGAGGCCTTTTCCATTCGCATAGTCTGCAAAGATCCAGAAACTGCGTTTGGACTTACACACCTTCAAACCATTAAGTTGTAAATGTTGTGGAAACGCTCAGCCCAGTTTCACAGAGTGTGTGAAGTCTCGTGTGACATCACAAAAGTAGAAAATTTGAAACGGAGCAATTTTCTCTGCGTGATAAGACTTACACAGACCACAAACAAACGACTGGATGGTTTTATTTCACATGTTGTGTGCTGGTGGGCACAAAAAAATAAAACCTTAGATTAAAATAAATAAATGCTCTCCCATATCAACCATGGGCCGGATTCGGTCTGTGGAGCGTAACCATGGCATCCCTGCCCTAAACCCAAGCCCTGAATGAAATGTTGAATAATAAGATGGAATGGAATAAAATGACTAATTGAAACACACAAGTCGTGTCCTGCAGAAATCATGTGGGCACTTTAGACGTTCATAAGAAAACTTACAATGTATTTCCATGTCAATATTTAATATAATCTATTGAAGTGAATGTGTTTACATTTTGAAAAAGTGAAAAAATAAAACCATTTTTTAATACAAACATTCCAATGTAAAGACCCACAGGCTATGTTCAAAGTGTCACACTCCGTACTATGTGCTACAAACTCAATGAATATACAGTATACTGTCTACTATATATAAGTATGGGTAGGAGGAGTAGAGGATAATGAGCATTCCCACTGAAGTATACTTCAAGTTTCCCAAGATGCATTTCAAACCTACGACAAGAACCTGAAATACAATATCTCTGTTGATTCTCCACCTTTGAAAGTTCTGAAAACATTTTAGGTGAGAAAGTGACCAAGTAGAACATCAACATGTGCTCATTTGATCTTAAAACTCTGAGAAACACATTTCATGCTGACATTTTGGAGATTTTCAGAGGTCTGCCATTGTGCTACTGTGGGTTAACTTCAAAGCAAGAGCCCTAAGCGTTAAAAACTAATGGAATACAAAAAGAGATTATTTTGTTTTGAAAAGGGGATGTTTAATTTTTAGCTTGAAGCCGGTCCCAGGACGATTTTACATTCTGCTCGCAATGCATCATGGGGCGGTTAAGTATGACCAGTGTGCCCACCGTGCATACTTAGGAAACGTCCTGATATAGTATACATCCAAGTGTTTCTCGTGTACTCACACTTTTCATACTATCTAATGTGAAAGCACTACATACTGATATTCACCTCACACTTAGTATGAGTCGTATGTTGGCATGACATTTCCAACACAGTCAAAGTCACGCTTTTTTTATGATAAGGGTTTACCCAACATACCATGTGAATTACTACTGATTAAATGAGTTTTCAAAGTTCATCTTCAGTGTGAAGAAATGAAGGCGGTAATCACTGGGTTGATTCTGACCTCTAACCCCTCAGTTCCACAGACTCCAACGATATCATCCATCCTAATGGGCGCCACTTGCATTTTCTGCAGAATAGACATCAATATTTGATATTTGCCACATGATTTATCCACTTCGTTTATCATTTATGAATGATATCTACCGTGGCACACACACACACACAGTTTGCATGTATGTGTGTGTTTCAGATCTTTTTTAAGTGTGCCATTTAGATAATGTCACCACTGGCTGTATTCTTCCCTGGCGTCTATGCAACCTCAGTATGCAGCACCGACGAGGATATTCACTGAGAATAAACAAGTGTCCCCTCTTCTTCACACTCAACCCTAATTATTCATAAGGAACTGAATAGGACATTGTTTATCAAGGCTATAGCACCAGGGAACTTTGTGTGTGTGTGTGTGTGTGCGTGTGCGTGTGCGTGTGAATGCATCGGGAGAAGGCATAAAAGAAAAGATAAAAGGGCCAAAAAAAAAAATATATATTTACCCTTTTACACATACACACATATATATATATATATATATATATATATATATATATATATATATATATATATATGTATTGAACTAGCTCCTGCACTGGCAGCCAAGTTCCTAATTGGTAATTACATTGCCTTTGACAAACTAGCTTTAGTTGTCTGCCCACTATTGGTATGGTAATAAGGGTTGAAGAGGTAAAGTGTTTTCCCACCAGAGGCAAAGAGGGCTGCTGAAGAGTGTGTGTGTGTGTGTGTGTGTGTGTGTGTGTGTGTGTGTGTGTGTGTGTGTGTTGGCCATGATGAACTCTGCTTATTTTAGCATGCATTAGTAGGTGCTTACTGCATTTGACCCATACTTGTTGACACATAAACACACTTTCATACCCTGGGATTACTTGGAAGATATTGCATATTAATGTCAATTTTTTATTTTTTTTTTGTCTTTTTTTGGTTTTTTGTCTTTTACCACCTGACATGAAGCGTGTGCTGAAACGACAGTTGTACTTGTGTGAACCGTCTTGACTTTAACTTTCTTATCTAGTCTTTATTTGTTAATGTCAGATCCAAAAATACATGACATTTCAAACATAATTGCATGTCGTCGTGTTTGGGCGAGTTAAAGGCCACGTTAGTAGCAACAAGGAAAATGGCAATGCTTTCATGCCATGTATTATCCATTGCTCTGCAGGGCTGTTTAATTAGAGGGTCAATTTGAAACAAATGAAGTCTGAAGGTGTTGAGGGTGGCATTTCACCCTGGATAAAGATATACCGTTATGTATCTATATATATATATATGTATATATATATTGATTTGATTTATGATTATTTTATAGGAAATCAATTATGCCTTCATTTTTCAAAGAGTAGGATGGTAGCTAGAAAAGAAATAATTAGAAGCAAGAAGCAATTCCTACACCAAGGTATTCAGTGAACTGTCATTTCTAGCTCTGGGCCATAGTTTGCATAACTACAGTCCATTAAGAGATGCTAATTATTAAATGGTCAATGAACTGAATGATGGGCACCTGTCAATCAGGTACCAGAGCTGAGGACTGAGGTTTGTAGCCCCCTAGAGGCTCATGGATTCTTCTGAAATTTGCATAGTCTTCCTCTAGCCAGAAACACCTATGAAAGTCAATTTTTGGTAGGCCACACATGGATTTTATAAATCTGAAGATAGTTTTTACACAGTACTGTGTGTGAGAGTTCTGATAATGTCAACACAGCACACACACATACAGAACCATTCTGTCCCATTACCGATCTCACTCCGACACAGAAATCTCATTTGATCAAACTAAGACAACTAAGAACGTGATCTATTACTACGTTCCAAACCACTCGGAACTCTGGATTTCCAAACCTCTCACTTAAAAAAGGGATTTGGAATTCCACTTGAAGTCAGAGCTCCAACTCAGTAAAGTAATCCAGTCATCAGCCATGTTGGAGATATTTTCACGTGCTACCACTGAACTTGGTCGAACTTGGAGATCGGAACTTTCAACTTGGAAATAGCGAGTTCTCAGTTGCCTTTAACGTAGTATTACCAGTTTCTCAGTCATCTCGCCTCCTGATTGGCTACATTTCATTCCACGTCACACACAGTCAACACATAGTGCAAATGTGAGACTCAAAAATGCCCAAAACTTACCCATCCACCCCCCTCCACTATTGGAGACCAACGGTTCCTTTCAGGGGTCAAATATGGAGCAGTTCCATGTCAACTGGGCTGCAGATTAACAAGAAAATGAGATATTTCAATGTTACAGAACTGTAGTTTGCACATGCACATAGGATACGTAAAGTTTGTAAGACACTGACAATATTCAAGCAATAAGTGACCTTGAATTTACTAAGTCTTAGTAATATTTTTTACTTGTCTTCTCATGGTCTACTTCTGTGTCAATTTTCATGATTCTACGATGAATTCATTTTTTTTGCAATTCCTTCAGAAATAGCCAGACATTGGAGAGGTGCGTGATTGAATTTTGTTTGAATTCCTGAAAAGTTGGTGAGTTGGTTCCGGCACCGGGAAATAAAGAAAGAAGGAAAGAAAGACAGAAAGAAAAGAAAAAAATAATATTCCAGCACAATAACAATGTTTTTTTGAGCACCATAAACTATATATTTTCAGAAAGCGCATGGGCATGCCTACGACATGACAAGGGTCCCTGGTCACTGACGGGCACGTGGCGTTTGCATAAGCTCCGCCCCTTCCCTTGTAGTGTGGCCACTACGAGAGCAAGAGGCTCTTCGCCCGGGCCTAATTATTGGAAACATTTTAAAAATCTATTTTAATTTTTCTGAAATTTCAGGCGACTCCATCTAAACTCCAGAAGACCCCACATGGCGTCCCAACTCTAAGGTTGAAAAACACTGATTTAGTGGCTCTTGAATACACTTATTTTTTATAGTTTTTATCATTTTTGATCATTAGACTGACACTTTATTTGTTAATTTTCCACTTTTTCTCAAGTACCCCCCAACACACACACACACACACACACACACCCCATATTGAGAAACACTCCTTTATACGATCCTGCTGTGCCCCCTCCCCCACCATCACTAGTTATACAGCACTGTCAGTAAGGCTGACATTTTTGCACAGAGGCAGACACGTGACTGTTTGATCATTCCGTACACGTCGGCGCAGAAAGCCACCCTCGATTACCACACACTTTACAGATAACGTCCTTGTATCATTTAAATGTTAATAGGTTTTTTCTGAGCTCAAACCTACATTTATTGTCCTGCAAATGAGCCAATTTCTCCATATCTGAACTGGCATGTTTAGTTGTCTGAGCGTAATTAGAATTATTGTACTGTAAGAAGGAGAGAGAAGGACGCAATGGAAGAAAAAGGGAAAGAATGAGAGTGTACGTTTGTTCTTCAAAGAGTGGGATAAGTGTTTGGTTAAAGTTCCCTTTGAGGAGAAAGTCTCACTTCCCTCAGACTTATGGATCTCTTTATTTTCCCTTTTATCCCCTGATGAGATTGTTAGCACATTTTTGCTTGGAGCTGCTTGGTGGTTAAATGTGAACAGAAAGCCAGAGACAATAGCAAATAATGTACAGCAGATATACAGCATGAAGAAGAGAGAGCAATCAATGTTGGGTGAATCAATTTCCATATCAGGGAGCTGTCGGAGAACCGCAGTTAAATCCCAGATGCCTGTGATGTATAAAAAACACAATGCTGCCAGTGTGAGTGTGTGTGTGCACAGAAGTGTGTGTGTGTGTGTGCATGTTTACATTTGTTTAAAGTGTAATTGTTGGTATTTAAGTGCCATTTACAGCCTGTCATTGTTATGACGTGTCATCAATGGTGTCAAATTAGAATCCTCACAAATAGCGTGAGAATGTCTGTCGACATTAAGTGTGAATAAATGTTGACTCTTTAGAAAACACACTATCAGCTATTACCTTAACATGTGGCGAAGGGTTTGATTTTGTTTGCAGAGCTTGGATTTCTCATTCAATACAAGTCATAAGGACATGAATCTGCCATGAATCTGACAATACCATACGATTTGCACGCCATGATTCAATATATCCCGATACTAAACAATATGATATACATCACTATTTGCTTCGCAATTTCACCTTTACAAGTACAAAATGGTATGAAATACAATTTATTTCATTTTTTTTTAAACTTGCGAGAACAAGTAAATGGTAACTAACTGTAGTTCAATTATTAATATCAAGAACAAGTGGTGTGTTTATCAAACTGTCAATTTATATTTTAAAAGATTCAGTTATGCTTCTACAACAGACTCTGATTCTGTTTAGTAACCACATGCATCAGTCAAAGTGCCCATGTTTTATGAAAATAAAGTGCTATCAACTTCCAAGCTAAAATACAACATTGAGTTGAGATGTAGTTTAACAAGGTCTGATGTGGTTCACTGACACCTAGTGACCGGGCGATTATGTGTACATATCTTAGTGCAATTATTATTTATAGTATTTTTTTTTATTTTTTATTTTTTTTGTGTTAAAACAAACATGATTAAAAAAAAATTATACATTTTCTTTTTTTTGGGAATGATATGATAATCGCGCAATGAAATATTGCGATATAGCGCATAATCTGTTTTTTTTTCTTCTTTTTTTTTACATTCTTACTGGTTTCATTATTGTGCACATTCAACACATGTAGAATGATTACAATGCAACAATTACAGTGCAACTATTCTGACCTCTTAAAAGAAAAGAAGAAAAAAAACATTGTTTCACATTAGTCCATTTTAAAGGCTACTTCTTTAGAATATTTTAAAACTTCGATAATGTTTTTATATTACCAATAAACAAAAGATGTGCATGTGTATGAAAAAAAAAAAAAAAAAAATTAAAATTGATTTAAAGAATCGTTCAAAGTCGTTTATTCTGAATTATTTGCTGCAGTTTTCTGCAGCTTTGCAGTATTTCACAGGTGAAAGTCGATTAAATGGGTGGGAATGGTTATCTATTCCAGATATGATACTAGTTAGGACAGATATCATCATATTCTAGTGATTCCGAGGATGAAAATGCTGCTTGAATAACATGTTAGTTTAGGATGAAATGATGGCAACATAATGTCACTAGTTTGTTGAACATTCAACACATGTAGAATGATTATAATGCAACAATATTATTAGAACTTTATTTTTTCATTAGGAACTTCCTTCGTGACAGAGTGCTATAAACAGAGCATAAAATGCTGTAAAAAAGCTGCAACGTCCTGTATACAATATTTGAGCTGATTAAAAAAGGCTCGGCTCAGTTAAAAAGCTTAGCTTAAAAAGGTTCAGCATTAAAATTGCATTAAAAAACATTTTAAAGGCTACTTCTACTCATGATTAAAATATCAATAGTGTTTTTGCATCACCACTCGATAAAAGATGTGCATTGTGCACATGTATTAAAAAAAAACAACTCAAAACTGGTTTTCAAAATCATTTAAAGTCATTAATTCTGAGTTATTTGCTGCAAGTTAAACAGCGTTCTGTTGGTCGGCAGTATTTCAGAGGTAAAACTGAGAAGAAAAGAATGGGAATGGTTATCTATTCTAGCCAGTGAGGGATATAACTATAGTTAGGGCATACACTATCAGCCAAAACATTTAGAACATCCTAATTTTTCCAGTTATTTATTGCAATTCAAGTTGTGCAAGTCCAATGAATAGCTTGAAATAATGTACATTTCAGAATTATCCCTTTTCAGGGAACACAAAGTGGGTTAACAGAAAGCTGTTCCTCAGCAATGAAGGTTGAATCGGACTTGAAAGCTGGTGCTGCTAATTCCTACAGGTGTTCCAACATTTCTTGGTCACTTCCAACCCCCTCTGTCTTCTTAAAAGCAGTGTTGGAACACACTGTGGTACCAGACCCTCATGAGCACCAGCTGAACGGTATTGTTCATGGACTCCATCATTTCTTTTTCAACTCAAATTGCTTATTTGTTCTATGCTTTCTTTTCAGAGTGCAATGACACAATAAACCGAATAATTTTCAGTAAAAAAACTGGAAAAAAGTGTGGTGTTCTAAAACTTTTGACCATTAGTGTATATCATATTCTAGTGATTCCAAGGAGGAAAATACTGCAAGATAAATGGGAGACAGTAGATGACATATCCATGCAAATTTGGTGTAGCTACAGTGCAGCCATCCATTATGTGTTCATGCTTTTTGAAAACTCTCCGTCCGTTCTCGGGACAGAACACAGCGAGCTTTGGCACCTTCTGAAACCAGCAACTTGGGAAAATACTGAATAATTCAACATTAAACACTGTTAATTAGAGAAAAAACAACAGCGCATCAAACCCGTGAAGAAAGTAATGTGACACTGAGTAGCAATCACTTATTAGCACCTGCGGCTCCTTGACAAGGTTTTTTTTAATGTGTTCTTCAGGTATTAGCAGCCGATGTTGCTAACAGCATTCAGCTTAGCAGTTCTAAGCAGTTTCAAAAAAGGTCTGCTACTGAACTGGAAAAATCAGACTTCCCATAATGGTAAGAGTGTAAATGAGTGAGCCGACCTGTGAATCACATGATTTATCAATCAAGCCCACATATAGAACGATAAGTGCTGCATGCGCCCCATGTGAGACTCACATTCAACACAGATGTCATTCCCAGAGGTGAAAGTAATGATTACAAGTATTCTTATTAATGTAATTGAGTTGCTTTTATGGGTACTTTTTTTACTTACGTTTTTTAGTATATTTCTAAAAAGCCTTTTTTTCTTGTACTCAAGTACGTTTTAGAAGAAGTAATCTGTTACATTTCTACACCCAACCATTACTGAGTAAATTGATGTTTTCTTTGTTTTAAAATGATCAACGGACATTGTGAAAAAGGACCAGACAACAATCAAATGCGTCACATCATAGCCGACCAACCAAATAGAGGCTATTTTCTCAGTACATAAATTTAGCTACTTACTTACTGTAGAGCCTTTGAATTCATTGGTGTTATTTTATTTCAAAAAGAATTGTACATTTTGACAAACCTTTAATTTTATACGGATGCCTTTGTGAAAAATAAGTGCAAGATTTGGTCTCTTCCTTTTTAAATTTATACATGAGATGTTCACTGTATGCAAGGGAACCAATGTATGTTACCAAAAATAAACGTGGGGAGTGAAAGTAAATAATACCTACTATTTAATTGAGCAACTTTTTACTTGTACTTGACAATATTTATGTATGACTTACTTGTACTTGTACAGGAGTACAATTTCAATCAAGTGGCTGTACTTCTACTTGAGTTGGATATATCGGTACTCTTTAGACCTCTGGCTCATTCCTCTGCCCATATTCTCCTTTTATTTCCTCTATCTTTGGTGCTCTCCTCTCTTTGCTGCTGTCACACTCTCTCAGTTTGCTCTAAGTGCACCTTCATCCTTCTGTCTTTTCATCCATCACACTCCCCCCATCACTCTCCCACCCGGACCCCACCCCCATGTCCCCCTGTCAGTCTTCGCTCAACTTCTGCCATCGACCCTGCTTGGCTACTGCTTTCTGAACGTCCATCAAACTTTTTTTTTTGTTACTTCGGCCCTTAAGTTTTTGTTGCCTTCCTTCTGGCACCGCTCCAACTGTGCAACTTGCAAACATTTTTTCAAAGGCATTTTGTTCAATTTTGGAAGTGCTGGGGTCTACGCAGTTAGAGACCATCTGTTAGCAGATTTGACATTGCTGAGAGTGGAAACACTGGCTTATGCTACTGGCACAGCCACATCCCAGAGTCCAGTTTTGGCAGCGCGACCAGACGGACAAAGAACATGCCAATGTCGACACTGTTTATTACCAAATTCTGTTTAAGTGCATGGATGAGGCGCATTAGTGTAGGATGAACAAACTGCTGCTGCTGATCTTCAATTTGTCTTTCTATTTCAGCCCCAAGTCTTTGCAGCCTTAACCTCTTAAGCCCCAGTCAATTTCTCCAAAAATCACATACCCATAACAAATAACAATTTACTAATCTTCTACATGACCTACATGGAATTTTTTTGTTCAGATTGAAGTAGGACCCTTAGTGGTTCCAGATGATGTGAAATTTTGGAAACATACTGTATGATACTGAGTGACGATAATTCATGTTTTAAATACAGAAATCTCTAGTCCGCCCAAAACAAAGTAGAGATTGACATCAAATGTAAAGCCAATTCTCAGTAGGGAAGGCTAAAAAAGCGGAAAAATAATTACTATAATAATAACTAATATATGGACATCAACTGCAACAAGTTTGGTGATAATAATAAACAATAGCTCAATGATACAGATGTTTTTTGTACAAAAAAGTTCAGGCAGAAACCCACTTTGCCACAACTGTGCCAGTTTTCCACAAGTTTGGAAACAAGTGTGTAACTGTAATATGATTCCAATTATTATTAGTCTTGTGTTTGATCACTAGATGTTGCAATTTGGCTGGAAATCAACACATCCAATTTCATTCAGGTCTATGGGTTGCGTAATGCTATTTTACGATCCACTCTTTGGTGCCGTTACGCATGGGTCTTGTTCAGCATAATTTGACCAATTAGAATGCTTGACACAGCATTGTAAAGCTCAGAGCCAGTATAAAAATGGCTATCAAACACTATGGGACTGGGATTTAGCCCTGGCCAATCAAAGCTGGACAAAGGAGGGACCTGCCATTTTACGCACGAGCGCTATGCTCTCATTGGACGGATTTCTCGACTGAGAAATGCCATGTTTGTCATGGTGGCGTTTACCTAACGACACAATTTGGATTTATCAAAATATGGAGTTTTATGCACATGGGAACAACTTTTGATAAGAAATAACAAAGGTAAGAGACAATTTGTCATCATTGCTGACTTTTTTGATGTATTTTCTGATTTTGTGCGTTGTTTTGGTACGTAACATACTCTATCCGACCTGTATGTCAATGGTGTTTTTTCTGAATGTGGGTTGGCGACAGTTTTAGTTTCTTAAGATTGTGGAGAGGTATAGAATGTGTGATTTCATTATTTCTTGAAAACATTTAAAAACGTGAGAGTCATGAAAGCTGGAGCTGCCCCCGCCACCGGGTCCAGTGGGGCTGAAGAGATTTTTAACATTTGCTGTCATTGACTTGACCAAACTCTGAATTTAACTCATTCTTAAGTTTATTTGCCCAATGACAAGATAGATAAAAAACACAATGCAAATAAGTTAGTACACAAATAAAATTTCAGGTAAGCGCATTTAATTAGGTATAAGTATATTTTAAACTAGTATTTTACTAAATCAACGCAGGTAAGTAATTGTAAAATTAGGCATTGACTAAACAGATGTCTAGGTCTACTTTTAGAACCTGAAATCATTTTTCCTTATGTTTTATACCAATTATACATAGCACAATTCTATTTTAACAATTTCTAAACAGAAATACTTTGATTTTCATAAATAAATTAAATATTTTTACTCAGAATTTTATTAAAAAAAGTGTGCTATATTTTAAATACTAACACATTTGAGTCCTGTAAAACAAGATTTTAAAGCAAATTTTAAACTCTTCATTTTCTCATTTAAACAACTTATTTCATGAGCAAATTCTCCTTGTGTAAAGTATGAACACACTGTTGTCCGTTTCACCCTTGTGTTAGAGTTAGCCAAGCGACAAGGTGTGAAATTTCTTGTTAGTCTGTGCACCAGTTTGGTGTGTGTGTTATTCTGGTTCCTGGATTGGAAAGTGTGAGCTGCATGTGAAACATAAGACGGCCAAGTATGCATATGAAAATAAACAAAAAGACAATAGAAGGCAGCAAAAAACAAAAAAACAAATTAAGCGGCTACCAACAGTAGCTATTACTCAGCGAGTGAGTAAACTGAAAACAACAACCAGCTGCCTTTAGAAAAGAAACACAATAGTGTCTGAATTCATTCGTTGAACATCTTGTGAAGCTTTGGATGAATTATCCGTGAAAGGAAAGTTATGAAAAAAAAAAAAAAAATGAATGATTTCATCAAGGTTATCCGTTTCTACTGCTAACAGCTTGTGCTAAGAATAAGACATGGAATAAGAAAGGTGTGCAGTAAGAAGGTAGAGAATGCAACAAAGATATTTCAGAAACGCCGTTACAGCCTTTATCTGAAATTGATCAAAAAAATGATCCATCTTTCAAGGATTGCTGAGATCTTATCGAAGGTAATCTATCTAACTTCAAAGACACACTCCAGCTAAGTGTCAGAATTTGAGCGAGGTGGTGTTTTGTTTCACTTTTGGAGATGCTCTGATGCCGTCATCAAGCCGTCATCTTGTCTACTTCATTTAAATCCTTACATGTGCTACAGCAGTAGTTCTCAAACATTTTTGGCTCAAGTGACCCCTTTCTCTTATTTCTGAATCCAAGTACCGCCTTTTTCCGACTCAGACTGTAAAAAGAATGGACGAACAAGCCCCCTGGTTGAGTGAAGCTGACTGGCTGCAGTATAGGTCATAAACCCCGCCTCCTCAATGATAACAGATGGGATGTGGGATGCAAGTTGAAATACTCGTCACATAATTTTTTTCCAAACCTAAACTCTGAGGTGAACATTAGTTATTATCACCCTACATTGTGTTTAAGTGCTAATTTTTTTGTAAAGTTTGTTTTAAATACATTATTTGGGGTTGAAAAACGGGATTTTACGTCATCTATGACAATGATTGACAGCCGCGGATCTTTGTGAATAGCATTGACATCTTGCAGGAAAGCTGAGACGCTATTAACTAGATATTTGATTTGAAATATATTGTGGTTTTGTACTGACTTCTATCATCTGAACAAGCTGTTGGTAGAATTTCCAGATGGGAAAGATACTTCTTTATTTATTTGAATTAGGACAATGCATATTCATCAACATGTCAGCATAGAGCAACAACGCAAATATGCCGGAGTTAGCACAATGGCTAATTTTCATCCGTTGTCCTAAGGCAGGTTAGTACAGTAGATATTCAACAAGAATAAATAAATCACAGGACATTAAACATTACAAGTAGACCATAGACAAGTTACATATAGGTTAAGATTAAGACTTTGAGGCCCAAGGAAAAAAGTGAATAATCTAACTGTGAGTGCATGTCTGGTTAGTTTTCAACCATTGTTTTAGCGTAGTTTTAAATGCTGAATAGGTTTCACAGTTTCTGACATGGGCTGGTAGCCTGTTCCATGACTGTGTGCCTGTGATAGATCCCACCATTTGGTCAAATTTAGTCCTGCGTCTTTTAACGTTGCAGTCCCCTCTGGTCAATGCTCTGGTGTTTACTCGACTGCTATTTTTTTTACTTATGAAATTATGATCTTGGGGTAGCTGGGCTACGTAAGTCATCAGGGCAGTACGCTAAATGGGCGGGGCGTGTTACCATGGCTCCTCCTGCCGGACCCTACTGCGCAGACTCTGGCTTCGTGATGACGTAAAATTTGCAAGATGGAAGCGCTACTAAGCGCCGTATTTTGGCTTCAAGAACGGTGAGTGGGAACAGCTACAGTGCGCGCCCACTGGTCCGACTACAGCATTTTGCTTAGAAATCTATATAGAAACAACTATAGAGCGTAATGATGGAATGATTGAGTGATAACACATTTTAAAGAATCTCATTTTGTAAATAAGTGTAAAGAAACAGTATTTAGTGCAGCGGTTCCCAACCTTTTTGGGATTGTGACCCCAGTTTGATATCAATAATTTCTGGTGAGCCCAAAGACATTTTTTTCTAATATTACTTTTTGATCATGTTTGAGCTCAAATATGTTTTTATTTTTACTGCATTTTAGTTGAACAAGATTCACTAAGTGAAAGTATAAAAATACAGTTGTTTAAGGGGGGTGGTGGCCTAGTGGTTAAGGAAGCGGGCGTGTAATCAGAGGGTCAGTGGTTCAAATTTCACCCTGGTCATCACCGTGGGATGTTGAACAAGTCCCTTAACCGCCCACTACCCCTCAGGGATGGGTCAAATGAAGAGAAGAAAAATAATATATCTGTAAATATATATGACAATAAATAAAGGCGAGAGCCCCTGATTTAATTTAAGGTTGTGTATTTGTAATTATAATTAAAATAAAGAATAATACTTTTTTAATTTTTCAGAAATTTCAGGTGACCCCGTTTAAACTCCTGGTGAGGCGACCCCACATGGGGTCCTGACTCAAAGGTTTAAAAACACTGATTAGTGGCTCCTGAATAGATTTATTTCTTTAGTTTTTATCATTTCTGGTCATCTCACGACTGGGGCGGGACCGAGACTCATTTTGTTGAATTTCTCTCTCTTTCTCAAGTACGCCCTGTAGTGCTATTGTGTACCCATAGAGGTACGTGTACCCCCATTTGAGAAACACTGCTCTAAAGTACATAATACATCCTAAATAAGACAAAAGTTTGACAGAAATAAACCTGCTAATACAACCTTCATCTGACACCTTTGAAGGTAAGTGTTTTCACACATGAAGTGACAAGGTTGCGATCACAAAAAACAAACAAAAACTAAACTAATTGAGGTGTTGAAACTATCCTCAAAGGGATGTGAGTGTCGCGCTCTTGTTTGTATGTGTAAGGAACGATGGGAATATGCTGTGGAGAACAAAAAGTGCCAAACCCTGAGAACAACTCTTTGCTTTCCACTCATCGAACAAATGTGTTTGATTGTTAGTTTAGAAACCTTAAACACGAGCGTGCATCATTAGTGTGACGGGACGATGTTTCGCATTGGAGATAAAAACACAAACACGTTGGTATCTCACACCTTCCCCCCATTCTGATTCAATCCAATCATTTACAGATCACAATGGCAGGTAGAAGTAATTAGACTATTTTCTTTTCTCCTCTCACTAATTAGAGTTTGATGAAATTTTATTACTTATATTAGACAGGACACAATGTGATTAAGTGTCTCATTAGGCTTTATTATGTTCTTTTACAAAGCACGTATTAACAAAGCCGGTTTGTTTTTGTTTTGTTTTTTGAACAAAGCAACGTGTTTGTATTGATAACCACATTATCTTTTCAAATAGTACATAAATATCATGTCGCCTTTTTCCCCCCGTGATATAAATATGTTTGAATATTTCCTCTTATGTGTTTATTAAATTATGTCTGAAATAAACTAGTGTATCTTTACAAATACATGGTTTATTGCGTTTAGTAATTTTCTGATATCTGTATCTATAATATGTTCAGGTTAGTTTTAGCAGTTTAAATAACTAAACGTTTTACAAGTGAACTCCAAAATGTAATTTTAGGTACAATATTTGTGAGGGTTCTCAATCGTCCAGGTTAAGTTGATTCTGATAGTTTAAGACGGACAAACACTGTGCGTTTTTTGTTGTTGTACTCAGTTCCAGCTCAAATTGTGCAACTCAATTGCACATTTGAGTCCAAGTGTTCGCAGCTCACGATTTAGTTTCTCACACTATACGAACTGACGCGAGCCGACTGCTCACACCGTACGTCCACACACGACACAATGAAGACTTGTATACGGAAATGCAACATAAGAATTAGAATATTAAAACAGAAGAAGAACAACTCTGAAGCGTCGCTATAAACTCATTCAGTGGCAGCCAGATCTGGATTTCTACCCCACTCAGTGCCAGATTCTGAAAAATTAAAGTGTCTACTTTCATCAGAAAAAAAAAAAAAAAAGGTTTCTAGCTTTTTTTTTGTTCTTCTGTAATCAGCAGTTGAAAAGAGCAAGTTTTACACAAATCGCCAGTTTCAGAGCAAAAAGCTGAGGCTTTTTCTTAAAAAAAAATCTGTCAGTGACTTTTTTTTTTTTTTTTGCCTTGTCTCGTGTTCTCTGACTGTGTCCTGCTTGAATTTATGTTTGCAAAGGTGGTTTTTTTCCTGGTTTTACACTGCCTTCTCTGTTTAGGGAAACCAGTCACAAACTGGCCGTTTTTCCCCTCA
Organism: Gouania willdenowi; assembly: GCF_900634775.1. Classification (NCBI taxonomy): domain Eukaryota; kingdom Metazoa; phylum Chordata; class Actinopteri; order Blenniiformes; family Gobiesocidae; genus Gouania; species Gouania willdenowi. The sequence continues at coordinate 39,229,877 of NC_041044.1, forward strand.
CCTCTCCTCCTGTTGTTTATCCCTTTTTTCACCTAAATATGTGGGCGCCGCAAATGGCTGCTCCGGTGTGTTGATGTGTATTCTTTCGCTGCAACTACCAAGTCAAATTCCTAGTATTGTTCTAAACTGTACCTGGCAAATAAAGCATTCTGATTCTGATTTATTGAAAACAATAATATCAAAGCATTGGTTTCCTTCTTTAAAAAAAACAGCGACACTGAGACAAGGCTTTTGTTAATTTGTTTTCTGGCTCACAGTTGAACATTTTGCTTACTGTATTTTGTATCTGCCCCCCGTCAATCACACAGACGTGACTTCCTCTTCCTCCGGACACGCAGAAATGACCCGTTTGGCCCGGTTAGTTGATGGTTTTTTCTCACGATCGCAACATTATCAATAACCCACTCAGGTTCACACATGTTCTTGTTGGTATGTGAGCTGCTGGATACTTCACAATATCACTTCATAGCACCATAACCTCCCTCATCCCTGCTTCTCCCTCCTAAGCTAACGGTACCATCAGTGGCTAATCTATCATAACAACGTATGCTGCTGCCACCTTGAGGGCACCAGTTGGTCGCTACATCAACAGATAAGTATTATATTCACAGTAGAACTCCGTCACAGTGTTTCCTAGCAATTTCCATGAAAAAATGCAATTGACGTAATATTACATCAATGGCACTGAACGTTTGGATTTGAAATGACGCAATATTACGTGAGTGAAAACAGAAGAAGAACTCTGAAGTGTTGCCATTAAAACAAGAAAAAGAAGAAGAACCCGGAAGTGGATAGACACTTGCGATGCTTGCGCAAAAGGAAACTCACTGCCCTGGCAATTTGTCCCATTCTCTGCGAAGACGCATCAAAAAAGAAAAGGTGGCGAGGTATGTGGACCAGGAATTGACTGGGCAAACATGGGCAGTGTGGTTGTGTCAATTCCACAGCAGTCCTACAGTGTTTGCGTGTGTACAGTGTGAGAGTTTGAGGTAAGCCAGTTTGTGCCACTGCTTCAACAGTGCGATCAGGATTTCAAACAGGTTTGATTTTCTTGCGACCATACAATTGCTGATCGGGAGCTCATCGTGAGGTGTTAATCGCTTCTTGTGACCCCATGTATACTACATGGTTTAGCTGAGAATCGGCCCGATCTCAAAAATAGATGTAAGAATGAAAAATCAGCTCAAAATGTGCCAAAAATTGCACAGTGTGTATGCCCGCCTTTAGTTGAGGCACAGAGACGCTTCATCTATCATCTTCTTCTTAATAATAATAATTAATTTCATGTAAAAAGGTCCTTTCAGGCAACACAAGGACACTTTACAATAAAAACAGAATAATAAAAACAGTGCAGTACATTAAAAAAAAAAATGTAGGCGAAATGTCGGGGTGGCTTAACGCAACAGAATAGATGCTACGCTCCAAACTACTCAGAACTAAAGATTCCAATGGATGGGAAGCGAAAAGTCTTACAAATCCAGTGTCCTTGACAAAGATACCAGGATCAACTTTACGTATTGAATGTTACCTTGAAAAGCATGCAATTCAGAAATATCATTGGACTCAGGAGTCAATATCTTTGTGCAAAGTATGCAAGCAGTCCTTAGCCAATGCATTTGAAACCTGTGTTTAGATAATTAAACACGTAATCTGCACACGGCTTTTCTATATAGGCAGGGGTTTAAAAGTCATATCTCATGGGCTTATGAATAAAACTTCTGTGATTGTATAATTTACTAGTGATTTACTTTAATTACAGCTCCAACCAAATATAGTTAGCGCATTCAAAGAGCATCTGGTAAAGGAAAACAGGCTCTGAGTAAATTATTAACTGAGCTCATATCAGTTTCTTTTGCAGGCAAGTTTTGATTAAGAGGACCACGATTCCACCTCGTAATTAAAAGTGGTGGCATTTACGTTGCAGTTTCCATCTAAAGTTAATTACCCTTAGTGTCTTAAAGCTCTTATGGTAATTCTCCATACTTTGTCTAAACCTCGCTTGTCTTGAGAAAAAAAAATCCAATTTAGTTGGAAGGAAAATTAATTGCCATTTAATGTAATTTTTAATAAAAGCATATAGTAGCTTTGACGGGTTATGTGAGAGTTGGGACTGGGATTACCTGCCGTGGGTTGTTTTCTCAAGAACTATACAAACAAGGAGTTGTGGTTTTAAGCAATTCCTAAGCAAATATACAGTACCCGTAAGAACGTCCTTTACCCTAGAACACTATCACCAGGTGATTTTTTACTTGTACAAATGTATTTACCTGATTTTAATAGTGTTGTGTTTTTCTGAGTGTCATGGGTCTCTGGGTAGCTTCAACATAGTCTTTGAAGGATTGGATTTACCCACAGGCACGTATTCAAGCAACTTTCACCTGAACCTACGCCAAATCAAGCATGAGGGTAAGTTGCTGTGACATCCTCAGAAGAGAACAACCAAAAGGAATTCTTAATAGTGATAGAGGGAAAACATCAAAGAGTATGGTAAAGCTACTCAGGGACCTATGTGTAATGAAAATATTGTACTTTTTTTTTATTGGGTGTAATATATAGGCTACTACTCTAATTTGTTAGGTATCGTCATATTTTTAAACATTCTGAAGACTATTGTTATCCATCACTTCAATATTGTTTTTGTTTGTTAGTTTCCTTTCGTGTCTGATTTTTGGTGTAATATAATAAGTTTAATGATTATTGGATAACACTCTGACATCAAAGGACAGTTCCCTTATTGTGGCATTGGGTGCTGGATTCTTTGATCTGGAAATTTCAGCTTATGCTTTCTCACTTGCATTTTCATCAGGCTATACAGTTTCTCTAGTTACGTTTTTTGGTTTTGGTTTTGGTTCTGGAGAAAAACAGTCCTGCCGGACGCCTATGTAATGTCTCTTTCCTACGCAATACTGGTGTCTTATGATTTGATAAGTTGATCTTTGTCTTGTTGGAGATTTTAAAATACATATGTTTTTTTTTTTTCTTTTTTCTTTTTAATAATTTAATTGTAAATTAGCATGAAGGTTGTGGCTTCCAGTTGGTTTTAGTCCCATGACAGGACTGGCCCTCATTTATTTTGACCATTGTTTATTCCAGGTATTCTTATTTCCTTAATGCCTGCCTTTAAATTGGTGATAGAAGTGAATGTTAGTATATATATATATATGTTTTGGATATATACGAAACACAAGTTTAACTATTTTTGAATAACCCTCTAACATCAAAGGACAGTTCCCTTATTGTCGCATTGGCTGCGACAATAAGGGAACATCCTCACTTGCATTTTCTCCAGGAAATGCAGTTATTCGAGTTAGCTTTTGGTTCCTGGTTCTAGAGAGCAACAGTCCTGCCTGAAAGCCTTGTAATGTCTCTTTTCTATGCAAAGATGTTGTCTTATGATTTAGTAAATTGATATTTGTCTTGTTAGATATTTTAAAATACATTGTATCAGAATAAAAAAAAAAACAACCCCTGAGGGGTAATTAGAAATTTAAAGAGCGGCATATTAAAAAAACAACACTATTAATAATAATAATAATTATAATAATAATAATAATAATAATAATTATAATAATACACACGTAGAAAACAAGGAGCAAGACTACACAAAAAGGTTGTAAGGTACTGAATGACAAAGGTATTATGCAAATGAATGCTATTAAGGTGCAATGATAGCCATGAGAGTACAAAACACTTATGTACAAGTGAAAAATATATAAAAACAAATAATAATGATGAATAATATATATATATATATATATATATATATATTATTATATTATATTTTTTTTTTTTGGGGTCCACGGCAGGCCAGCTGCCAGATTCTCTGAGACGTGGTGAATTTTTTTTTTTTTTTTTTTGTCATTTAATTGTAAATCAGCATGAAGGTTGTGGCTTTCGGTTGGTTTTAGTCCAAGGACAGGACTGGCCCCCATTTGTTTTTTCCATGTTTTTTGATTTCCTATAGCCACTGTTTAAAAATTGGCTATAGAAGTGAATGTGTGACTCATCTGTAGCGTCCAACAGATGAGTCAAACTCAAATCCTGCCAATAAGATTCCCGAATCCAGCCTGCAGAATAATTATGCACTGCACGGATATTACAGGGACATAGACGGCATATATTTCAAGTTGATTTCTGTAACTTAATACATTGCACCTTTGGGGAATCTCAGTTATTTGTAGGCTGTAAATCTTAGGTAGGAGACGTAAATAAGGGCATAATACTGTAGACAGTGTTGTTTTTCTCCTTTCTGGTATTGCCCATGTGAGACCAAACTATAGGGCTTATGTACCCCTGACTTTAGTGATGTTGACACCCCTGCTGTAAAGAAATGACAAACTTATTTATTTTTACATCAAGGCTTCAAGTCTGAAAGGTGAATTACAAACAGGGTTTAATAAATGGTTAGAAAACAAATAATAATAACAATGGCTTGGATCTATATAGCGCTTTTTTCGAGGAGACTCAAAGTGCGTACACAAACCATTATTCATTCACACCAGTCACTCACATCAGTCATACTGGTGGTGGTAAGCTACAATCTAGCCATAGCTGCCCTGGCGAAGAGTGGCTGCCATTTCGCATCTATGCCCTCTCTGACCACGACCAACATTCATGCACAATTCATACCCACACAATTCATACCCACGCATACGAGGCAATGCCCAGGAACACAATGACAATGACTCGGATAGAGCGGGATTAAAACCCCCAACCATTCGATTATTGGACCCACTTTACCACTGAGCCACGGTAAAAAAAACTCCCCAAACCAGTCCTGAAACATGGAGGATAAGATGAGATTTGTTTTGTAGCTCAGTTATCACTTTCTCCATCTGTTTCTCAGTCCCACCACTTTTCCTTTAGACCCGAGCTTTCAGGGTTCACTGGAGGAAACCATGTAAACACTCCCGCGTGACTCCTGAATATCCTTTTTGTCCATTTGGCACCAGGCGAAAGTCAAGAAGCGGCTGGGAGGGAGGGATGTGTCTCAGCTGACTAACACGATCTGCGGTTACATCTGTATTCCTCTAACCTCACATGCTTGGCTTGTGATATCCGGTTCCTGAGAGGGAAGTAGTAAGCCTTTGATTCGGAGATGTTTCTGCCCTCTGGGTGGTGGGCCGCGCTTACAAAGTCATAACACAGCACAATAGCACAATGGGTTCCTTGTTGTTGATGATTAGGCCGATGTGCGTGTGTGTGTGTGCGTGCATGTGTGTGTGTGTTTGTCTGACAGCGGTTTCAAATAACAATACTTGTCAAAGCTGGTGAATAAGCTGTCTGATTTGCAAAGCCTTTTGTCTCTGAGACCTTTTCAATAATGTGTGAGAATCTCTGTGGTTGATTTTGGATTTACTGGATGGGATAAAACTGTAACGGAAAACACTTTCAAAACTATTTTTCGGTAAATAATCAGGAATGACTTGGCACTTTTTGCACAGGCAAAAACATGTAAATAAATTGTATTGATATTTGATTATAAATGTTAGAAAATAGGTGCAAATGTGATGAGTTAAAAATGGTTAATATTGAAAATGGTAAGGTATTGGAAATATTATTCAAATTACTCTGAAAGAATATTATATATGGTTTAAAAGTAGAATATTTGTAAATTACAGTTAAAAAGAATATATTTCATAATTAATATTTTCTATAATTGCTGAAATATTACTAATATAGGGTAAATACTATGTGTAATTTGCAAGTGTTCGATGGTTTGTAGATCGATTGCTTCTGACGAGCATAGAGATGTGTTCTATGCGCCTGCGTGAGGAAGTGTGTGCGCTCTTTGGAATAAAGCATCGAGGAACCTGGAAGTCGACTGCTTCTGTGTCCCTTTATTTGTTCCAAAGCAACCACCTTACCTCTCCCACACTGTTGGAGCGGAGGAACACAAACAAGACTCTTTCTCTTTCTACTTTAAATCATTTTAGGTAAAAGGTGATGCATATAATGCACAGAATGAATGTGTTCTAAAGCTCAGATGGTATTGATCAATTACCTTCAGCTCCCAGTCTAACTGCTGGACTGAACCATGAATCTTTCTGCTTGGATTGGCATGTTCTCCCCTGGCCTTCGTAGGTTTTCTCTGTAATGTTGTTGGAGCCTTAAATTTGGCTTTTTTTCCCCCAATTTCCCCATTGATAGACCAGTATAGTATTGTGTTAAACCTCGAGCAGACTCCATTGACCCTGTTCAATCCAAACATATGTATAGATGCTTTATAATATCAGTTTTTAGCTTTGTAATGTTATACTCAGAGGTGAAAGTAACAGATTACAAGTACTCACTTTACTGTACTCAAGAAATTTTCACTTGTACTTGAGTATTTTATGTATGACTTACTTGTACTTGAGTAGGATATATCAGTACACTTTACACCTCAGGTTATACTTCAAATTTCAGATATTATTCACCTGCATTCAACCACAAAAATATTGATAAAACAACTATTCTATTAAATGCTAGTTTTGCACATCGTGTCAAATTCAGACATTGTAGATAGTATGGTGATAGAATAGTATGGTAATCGTAGGTTTGTGCTAAGGGTATTTAATACGAGTTAGGAAGCTTCCCTTACACCCCACTAATATTTACTGTATATATCCTAAACTGGGCATTTGTCTGGGTTTTTCTACAGTTCTTGTGTTTTTTCTGTAATGCCAGAACTGTACTTTTTTTTTTGTCAGGTGTTTGATATGTTAATGTTTTTAATCAGACATTTAAAATTGCTGGAGATCTGATAGAGCCATAGTCTAATCACAGATGAATAAATCAATAATAATTTGCTGTAAAGAAGAAAAAAAAGATGCAGAAGGTTGAAATTGTAATCGAAAGTTTGGTTCGATCTCTACTGTAAACATGTAGTGTATTGACATTGTCGGAAAACTTTTGTGCATTGCATTGTGGGATGTGGAGTGTGTAAACAGATGCATCGAAGTGTTTTTATTTCATTATATGCTAATATCTGTTCTTGTATGTTTGGATCCTTTAGTACCAAATTATAGATCTTTTTTTAAGTCTACGCTATGTCTTTATCTGATAAAAATGTCTCCAGCAGCTTAAATAATACTTGGAACATATTTTCTTTATTTGGGAGTGAAACACAAAGCTATTGGTTAGGAATCACTTACTAATTTAGAAAATACTTTATATCAGATTAATGTGATTTATGGTGCTTTGAAGAATTTGGCCAGGAAAGAGTAATTGATCCAAATGTAATCATTATTTTTTTTTAAATATGTGTTTTTGTGTTTGTTTGTATGGTTTTTATGGACCTCGGGTCTGAAATAAAGCTATCTACCTATTACACGTAATGAAAAGAATATTCATTATTAACTTTAACTCACATCCACACACCAACTCACTTTATTTTTTGTCATTAACAGAAGGGTTATTAATAACTCTGGCTTACATTTGACACCTTCATACCAACATTACTCACAAAAAAAAAAGATAAAAATCCAAAGGGAGATGATTTTTTTTTTTTTTTTTTTACTCATAATTAAAAGCTGAAATAACTAATCGCATGTCATATCTATGTCATTAGCCACAGTGCTGTTTTTGTATGATGGTAGAATCAAAGGCTGCATGCCGCAAATGAGGTCGGAGGAGGGCAGGGGATGTACTAAATTAAAGAACCCTCCTTTTGAAGACTTAACAGAAGCAGGAAAAGGAAAGCAGAAAAAGGTGCACGTGACTAATTAAATTAGACCGAGCTTGGCTCCAGGGCTGCTACGTGTAAGAAGTGTTGGAGAGACAGGATGTGAGGAGCCCGGGCAGGATATTTAACTGCCAATCAGGTCACTCAAATCAAAGCCCTGGGGCTCAGCCTGGCCTAACATGTCCCCCTCAATGAGGTGCAAGCATGGAGACAAGCAATGACCTTTGAACTTTAACCTCCCCTTGTTTGGAGGGGGATCAGGGGAGTCACATTCACCTCTGTGGTTGTTAGTGTGTTAGCCCTCAGGGTTTTGCTTTCAAGCTGATGAGCAGATCATGGCTGATAACACTGTTGTTATTATGTGCAGGTTTTCTTTTCTTTTTTTTTTTTTAAATAAAGGCCGAGGCATGTAATGATGTGAAAGGTGTGTGGTTGATAAAACGGCTAAAAAGGTTGAATTAAAGCTGTGGTTTGTGATCTAGACCAGTGGTTCTCAAACTTTTTTTAATCCGTGTTCCCTTCATTATTTGGTTATTCTGTTTCAAAATCAAATTAAAAAACAGAAAAAAACGATTGTTTTTTCTTGTTTTATTAATTTAGAACCAAAAACAGGAAAATTGGAAAAAAACAAAAACCAAACAAGCAGCGTTTTTCTGTTTTTCAATTAAATGTGGTTCTGTTTGTGTGATATTTGGATATTTACTGAGAACATTGGACAAGAGCTTCATGTTTTATTCTCACCACACAGAGGGGACACACAGACGGACTTTTCCTCTGCTGCGTTCGATAAAAAATGATCTTGTATCATGTTGTCCACCTCACGCTGATGGCAGAGGCGTAGTTTGTGTGTCGATGACATTTCGTTAGAGTTATTGATGCTGGAAGTCCGAATTTGTGAATATCTGCCAACTTTACCGAACAGTGTTACGGTCCAAATAGCATCCAGATAAACTGATGACTGGGACGGACATAAAAAGAAGCAACGCATAAGTCACATTACTGGTGAATTGAAACGTTAATATTACATAAATAAATCAAAACCAAAAAAATGGATATTACATAAAACATGCACATGATATGTGGAACCAGAAGTGGTGTAATGAATCAACTGGTGCTCCCCGTTTTGTTGTGATCAACTTCCGTGTGTGTTGATGGCTGCTGTATTTAAAAAAGCATCCACAGACGGAATGAAAACAGGAGCAGGACCAGAAAACTGCTCTAATAAGATTTATACAGTTCTATAGACCCATACCACATGACCTCACTGGTCACGTGATGTACGACCCTCCGCCATGATGGAAGAACAAGCCACCACAGGAAACCTTGAGTGCAGATCTATTTTTCACACCGTCATGTCATCAATAAAATAGCTCAAAATCTGAAAAACCTGCAATGCACACTCAAACAGATAATTATGATTTAACCACATGAAGTTCATTATGAATAAAAGCAGTTACTTCACAAATCCAGCCATACAGTAAACAAACTGGCTGTCAGCTTCCAGTCCCTTGAAACTTTTCACGTGGTTCAAGGTAGTTCACAATGTCAGGATAAGTCTCTCCCAGAAAATAAGAGACATCTTCATTCTATTTGTCAACAGGAACGTTGTAGGGGTCATTCCCACCGATCCGACCCAGTTTCTCCTTGTATCGACTTCTCTCAGTTTCTGGTAGAGTATCAACATAATCCGTGGCCTCCGACATATTGAGGCCAAACGGAGACGACCTTTGACAATCGGTTAGCACATGGGCTGCTTTCAATAAGTCAAAAAATGACAAAAAATGAAGTCTAAACACCCATGCAGATGCATCCGTATAGGGCTGTAATCTGACAAGATGGCGCTGGGTCAATGTGCTGTGACGTCAGTCGCAAGGGTCTAAATTGTGAGGAGACCTGGTCCAGGACTGGTGGAGGGAAACGAGGTGCAGTGGACAAGTTTAAAAAAAAAAAAAACAGAAAAACGCTGCCTATCTGGTTTTTGGTTTTTCTGTGTTTCTGTTTTGGTTTTAAATCAGTGAAACAAAATAACCACAGTTTATTTGTTAATTTGATTTGGTTTTAAAATGGAATAATCAAAGAATGTAGGGTACAAGGATTGTGATTGTTTTGTGTACCTCCTTTGCATTTTTGCTAAATAATGTGTCAACCCTTCAGATCATACTGTAAGTCCCCTTTCCATAATTTCAAATTCTTAAAAAAAAAAAAAAAAAAACAATGCAACTTTTATATTATATCAATAGTAAGTTAATACTATATAAAATGTGGCTAATTATTGTGTCCTATTGTCAGAAGTGTGATATAATTCCCTCTACAGTATAAAATTATTATGTTTCAATAAATTACAGGAAAATATAGTATTTCGTTGAGGAGTATTACTGTTAATTTGTGGGCTTTTTATCATTGCCGTTCATCTCACGCCTGGTGTGGGACCAAATATTCCCTAGGGGTACACGTACCCCCAGTTGAGAAACTCTAGACAAACAAGCAGTCATTTAATGTGTAGCTATAAACATAAAGCTGGAGCCATGTAATGTGCACTGAAGTATAAATAAGTTACATCACTGCTGTATTATGTATGAATTATTTCACGTTTCACAGCAGTTGTACGATGTTTAATAGCTCAACTCTGCTGCTCTTTTGTCTGAAATACTGCAGGATAAAAAACCAAAGCGTTAAAGTAACAAGCACGAGTGTTTAGAGGAAGGTGGGCCGCTCATTGTGTTCAAATTAGGTTCTCAGTGGCCTTTACTCAATTTTCATCTTCAATTTAAGCGTAAAGCGACTTTCTTTATCAAATGTTTTTTTTTCCAAAAACACTAAAACTGCTTCCTAACTTCTTCTTTTTTTCTTTCTTTTTTTTTCGCACTAAATGGCTGCAACAAGGACCGTTGGATGTTTGCAGCATCTTTTCTGCTCTTTTGTTTTGTATTATAGTTTATATAGTGTTTGCTTCTATTGCAGCTACCTTGTTTTATCCATGCATACACATAACGTGCAATAAGATGGGAACAACATTATCAAAAACTGGGATGTACATACATTTAAGTGTTTTAAGTAGAATTAAGGCAATACAAGAAACAGTGTCAAATATCACTGCCACATTGCATGTGAAACTCTATCCATCCGACATGAAGTTTGGACGTTTAGTTTGAATTAAAATACGTTCCCAAAAATTATTCAAAGTATTTGCATTGTTACATTCACCAAGTGGGTTTCCCAAATCTGAGAGGAATGGTTAAATAGTTAACATAATATTTATGAAAGTGCTTATTACAAATAACACCAACTTCCACTTCTAGACTTTCACAACAAAAGCCCGAGATAAGGCTATGACCTTGTTTTATAGTGTAAACTATCTTTAACTGTTTGGAAATGCAAAATTTCAAGTTTCAAATTTCAAGATCACTTTTAAATGAAGTATCGTTTATCGTTTATGCTCAAATCTGCTTTTATATTTCCAGAAGTGTTGTGACGAGACACCAAAGCATTGGTAGTCTACTTTTCTCAGGATTGAAAATGATTTGTGTCTATCATTGGAAAAACAAGTCTGAATCCGCCACAATCGGAGCGATGATCAGAATAAGGGATTATTATTGGGTGGAAAGTCGAAGCAAGAGAGATAAGGAAGTGACTGCAGAACAGATCAAAGCAGTGTCGACCCATAATTGTTGTGTCCGGTCTCTCTCTCTCTTTTTCCTTGAACGTGTCATTCTCTCTTAAGGCTGTTTCTCCACGTATCCACCTCATCCCTGGCGGCTTTTATCTGCCTGTTTCGCCTGCTCATCTTCACCTCGATTTCATTTACCATTGCTCCTCTGCGCTGGAGAGCGTTAACCTCACTCGTCCATTCATCTAGCCCTGGGGCCATGATTAGAGAGGGGAGAGAGGGAGAGAGAGAGTGTGGGGAAGAAGAACACACTGTATCTGGGCTAAAATGGAGTTTTTTCAGTTTGCAATGAGCAGATATTGATCCAGCTTTTGACCCTCAGTTAAACCCAAAAGTGTGGCCTATAGATATGTATGCATTTCCATAATTATCTTTTATTTATTTGTTTGCACATACAAAATATTGGTAAAAATCCATAAAAAATGTACAACATAACTGTGATGGTAGAGGTCAGTGGTGGACTGGCCATCTGGTATACCGGGCATCGTCCAGGTGGGCCGTCGCCCCAAAGTGGGTCGGTCCAATTAGCTGCGGGTTTGTTTTTTTTTTTAGTTTTTTTTACAAGCGAGTGGAGACAAACATGCTGACAGTTGGCCAAAAATGGTCCAAAAGTGGAAAGGAAAGAGTGAAAAGTGACTAAAATGGGACAAAAGCAGTCAAGAGTGGCCAAAAAATGGTAAATACAAAGGAATCAGGTGGTATGTAATAGCAGAAGGTAACTTAAATGGGCAAAGTGTGGCAAACAATAGTAAAAAAATGGCTAAAATGTGCAACAAAAAGAGGCAAAATGTAAGCAAAAAAGGAAACAAGTGATATTTATTGGGCAAAAGTTAACCTTTTTGGACGAAAAGTGGCAAAAAATGGCTAAATCGACAAAAATTGGATAAAAGTCAAAAATAATTTGCAAAAATTGACAAAAATTTGAAAAAAGGGATATTTATTGGCAAAGGAAGCTAAAATTTATAAAAACAAAAAAGGGGCAAAAATGGGACAAAACAAGTTGCAAAATTGCAAAAAAAAAAAAAGGTAAAAAGAGGTTAAAAAGTTTCCCCCTTTTAAGGTTTTCTGGAGGAAGAATAATTAAAAGTAAGACTTACAGAGCCACATGTTTAGTATCACTGACTTAATGACAGCTTTATCGTGGTTTTAGTAAATGAATTTAATAAACTAAATTAGGTCAACGGTTGCCTGAACCTTAGAACACCCTCATTTTTAAAATAGCTGACCACAGGGTCTTATAAAGCCACCTCACCAATTCCAACTACAAGTAAGCAATCTATATATTTTTCCTAAAATTAGCATCTGCAAATGTATTTTTAAAGGAGTTCAAAGTTGATATAGAGTTCAGAGTCTGAGGTAAATCACTCAAAAGTGATGGGCCTCTATATTTCAAAGTCCGTTGGTTAATTAATTAAAGTTCTGCAAAACGACAGATGAAAATCTCTGCAATGCCGTTGTTTGATAATTGTGAAAATCGGAAAAAATATTGAAAGAAATTCGAGAAAACATTTGGTAACTCAGTGGGCAAGTACTATACACATACCTGAATAAAAATGAATAAACTATTGCTGTAAATGTTCACATTGAAAATGGACAAAATGTAATGTTTTTTTGAACAAAGGACGAGATAAAAACAATCTATTCTTAGAAATGTCTTTTGAATTAGTGATGGTTCTGTTTTCATCTCACATTTTTTTTCCTCTTTCAAATCTGGAAAAAGACATTTTGCAAACTTCTAACATTCGACAAAACTACCGCAAATTGTTGGTTCTGTGTACGCTACCATCATGTTGTAAAACAAAGTGTTTTACGTCCAGATCGAAATGATGAGCTTTTTTGTGTTTGAATTCTCACTGATTGATCATAAAACTGTAGTAACAAAAAAAAAAAAATCCAAAGTGAGTCAAGCTTTGCTTTTGCTTCAACAAGAATCAACAAGTCTGTTGTTGGTCATAAACGTTAATCCATTTTCTTAATGGACGTTTTGTTGCCATGGACATTTTTACCTGAAAGGATTGCCACTTGGACTGCAATATGAGGGAAAAGTAAGACCAAGAAAAGCCTTTCTTTTCTTTTTGTTGTTTCTGTAAACCAATCAGATAGCTAACACACCACTCTGTTGTGTTTTTTTTTCTAAATCCAATTCTGAAAAAGTAGTGACTCACTAGTCATAAACTGCATTTCACTGGTTTCAATTGCTTGGAATGCTTCTTGGAACTGGGAAGATCTTGCAGCAATGTGCATAAAAATATCCTGCACTAAAAAAAGATTTTCTCTAGATTTAACTAAACTTTTTATTATTTTTTTTTACCTTTTTACCATAAAAATTAGAACATTAAAGATGATATCTGGAGTTTATGTATGATTCGTTTGAAATGCAAAAAAATACCGAACTAGTCATTTCCTAAGGTCTACTGCCGGTGGTCATTCATATACATTAATGTATATAAGTCCCTCCTTCATCCTATAGACCCCTATACAAATGGAAACGATCGCCGTGATTGCCCAGCCAATAGGCTTCCACTTCCTGTTTTTGAGACTGTCAATCAAAGTGAATGTGAAACTGTGCACGGAAACAAGGCCGCGCGTCACAACAGCAAACAGGTAAATATGATTTTGGCTCTTACCTGAGCCATAGACCTATATCAATGTGACCCGATGTGACCTTGTTAAAGTAGAGGCGTGGCTTCTGGTAGATTGGGAGAGGCAGTGGGAGGAAGTGGAGCTGTTGAGGGCGAGACATTGAGACGTCCTCTCAGAAACTCCAGATATCAGCTTTAAGGTGAAAGGACACCCCCATGTTTTTATTGATCTGCCACTAGGGGGAAATTAAAAAAAACACCTTGATAATGGGCGTTACTCCTAGAGTAGTTAAAATACGCCCAGTCAGAGCAGCCCCGCCCCCACTGCGCTGCACAGTTCCACATGAGAGGAGGAAACCTAGTCCCTCCTCCCATTTTTATAGGAAGTCCTAGTTTAAGGTGTACTTACACTTTAAGGGCAAAATAAAAAAATACAAAAAACTAAATGTGATTCCCTAAATCATATATTCCATTCAATTATAGCCCTAGATACACATCCATGTAATAATAATAATAATAATAATATAACATTAAAACTAAATTTAGGGAAAAATAAATCAGGAATGTATACAGTTGCTGCTTCCATATATATATATATTTTTTTTTATTAATTTATTTATTCCTTTAATGAAAATGAAAACCAACATAGATTCCCCATGTACATCAAACAATATCATAGTCCAAACTAAACATTTTCATGATTGGAAAGGAACAGTAAGAAAAATAAAATTATTATTTTTCTGCCCCTAAACTTAATCAATACATAATTGATGAACCCACCAACCTCCTCTCATCTGTCCACACAATGTCCACTATTCTCTAATAACCCAAAAATGACAACTCAAATTTTACAAATAACCCTACAAGTCAGCTTTCTAAGCTTTTTTGCCCTTCCCATTTTTTTAATTCACGCATAATTGTACAAACCATCAAATCATTTTCTTGAATTCAGTTTTATGAAAAAATCTTCCTTCATGTTCTTTATTCTTCTTCTTCAATTATTGTCCTTTTATTCATTTTTAAACCCCGACCATTGCCCACGAAGAATCAGTTTAAATCATTTTTCTCATTTCTTTCCAAAAGCCATCTCTTTCCTGCCCGAAATGTTCATTTTACATTTCATTTATTGCAAATTTATTGCTCCGACTTTTCTCACATCCTCCCAAATGTAACAATTAGCCGTCTAATTCCCTACTTTAATTTTCTGCTTTTTAAGCATTTTCTTCTTCACCTCCTCTGTCGGCCTGCAGCTCTGTCACTGAACCTCCCTTCATTTTAAACCTCCTTACATCTCCTTTCCTGCTTTTCGTCCTTATTCCTTCCTGTCCTTTCCCTCCCCCTCCTTCTCCCTCCCTTACTGATTCCTGACCTCCATCCTCCCTGTGATCATCCCTCCAGAGTTCAGGCCATCTGTTCCTGCAGGAGTTCATGCACCCCCTCACCCTCCATGCCATGCGGAATGTGTGTAAAAATGCATGTTTGTGCCAATTTGTCTGTGTTTTACCATGTGATCGCTTTTGCTTCAGTGAGTGACAGTCATAATTTGGATTATTTGTAAATATTGCATATTTATATTGCTATGGCTTTATTAAGTAACATTTATGTGTATGTTTTTTTTTTTTTTTTTTTTTTGTTTTGGAAGTTTCCTCTCAGATGTGCTCCATGCGTAATGGATGCCGCACAAGCCCAATGGCTTTGATGTCTTGTGCATGAAAGATGCATATGGATTACATGGAGATGATTACAGCTAATACAGCTGTTACCTGTGAAGTCTTGTGCTTTCCTCCTGTGCGTTTTGTGTACGGTTTTACAATTGTGTGTACTTGCGTGTCCGGCTGTGTACGAGGGTGCGTGCGTGAGTGACAGTGATAGTTCAGGCCCTTAGTGTTCACGCAGCTCGATTAGGAAGTAAACAATGTTTATTCAGGAGCAGCTGTCTTAGCAAGGTGGCCAATGCACACACACACATACACAGATGCAGATACACACACACACACACACACAGAGAGATACAGATACACACACGCACACAAGCATCAGCATGCACACTATCATTTAGAGAGATGAAGAGGAAGGGAGGCTGATTAGTGAGGAGATGAGAAGAGAAACACACACACGCAGACACACACATCAGTGAACGTGGAAAAGTTTTTTAGTTCATATGTGACTCCATCTTCAAAGACCTTTTTATTAAGGTAACCTTTTACAATAACTATAAATGAGGAGGATGGAGGGTTGGGACTAAAATCAAACCTGCATGGCTGCACATGCCGTTCCACACTAAACCAGTGTGTGCAACTTATCATAAGTTTTTTGTAGATTGCAATGTCATGGCCATCATTTTCAAAAGTTCTGACAATACCAGTGGCCACGTTTACATGGGAGCTTTAATTCTTCTTTAAAGCGGAATAAAAGTTATTTCCTCTTTAACCTAACCTTGTAAACTAATGCTAATTTAATACAGAATTAAGCTTAATTCCGAATTAGGTGGCTGGTTTATTTCGTTTTTAATTCCAAATTAAATAACCTCTTTCTTGTAAACGGTTAACAACACTTTATTCCGCTTTAAGTTAATTCCGGTCGTTTTGCGCATGTGCGACTTGCGGCAATGACATGCTGGGTGACGACATAATCCAAAATCCAACGGAATAGAGCCGACACTATTTAACACTAGAAGTCCCACAGAGGTGTCAAATGAACTTTTTACCTATAAAACCCAGAGAGGTGTCATTTGACCCAAAGAGAACACAAAAATTATTTATTTTTAATGACAGTGTGGTGTGAGAAATGTGCAAAAGAACAACTGTGATTTGTTTTCAATGGTTTTTATTTGTGTAAAAAAAATAAATAAATAAATAAATAAAAATAATGATAATAACAAAGCAACTGTGCACATATTTAGAAGAATCTCCTTCATCCTCTTATTGAGACTCGTGACATACTTGGCACTGCCACGGTATCTCTCTCCTACATTTGCCACATGTGTATTTGTGGCAATGAACACAAAGCACAGTTGCGCAATTGCTCTTGCAGCAATGGTTGATCTGACACTTAGCCCTTTTCCCAGGGCCAGGTGTAGGCGGTTGTTGTTGGCGCAGTTGCTCTTTGAGTGCCTTCTTTTCACTCACATGAGAGTTAGCCAACTCTCTTGCTAGCTGAGCCAGGAAGTCCACCCGTCTCCCCTGCACCCCGGTGCATGCTTGATAAAGCAGATGTGCATTGAGTGCCGCCATGTCAATCATGTTGTAGAACACGGCGACTGGCCATCGCCGTGTTCCTGTGCGCACACTGTACTCCCGCACCATCTGGTCCATCACATCCACTCCGCACTTTGTGGTGTTGTATTGGGTGATGGTGTTTGGCTTCCTTTTGATGGTTTCCTCAGTCTCAACCACGCTGTGCATGCTGCTGAGAATGTAGACGGTCTTTTTTCGTTTGGGCGCATACACCGTCAGCGTGGCACCAGTGGTGGAAAACACCTAAAAAAGAAGAAATTGTTGTTATTATAGCGGTTTTAAACACAATGACACACTCAGAGGTGTTGATGGAATGAAAAGACCAACAACATACCTGAGTGGTGAATTCCTTGCGGTCCATCTTTCTAGTTGACTGAGGAATTTCCCGGCGAATCTTGTTGACTGTCCCGAGGATGGTGGTTTTCCGGCTGAGCAGTCGTCGTGCAAGTGTCAGTGATGTAAAGAAATTGTCCGTGGTGACAGTCCTGCCTTTGTCCATAAATGGTTCCATCAGCTTCATCACCACACTCTCAGAAAGTCTCTCCTCACTGGGACGACTGGGGTCCTTTCCAAGATATGGGAGGACATTGCAGATGTACTTTGTTTTCAAATCACAAGCCACCCAAAACTTTATGCCAAATTTGTCGGGTTTTGTTGCAATGTACTGCAGGAAACAGCAGCGAGTCTTCGATGGGAAAAGCTGTTCATCAATTGTGATGTGTCGACCAGGGTTGTAGCATGTGATGCAGTTGGTAACAAACGATCCCCACACATCCGAAATTGCAGCAAACTTATCTGTCTGCACTCGCTCACTGCGCGTAAACATGTCATCAAATCGTAGGTGACGCATGATGTCTTGGAAACGGTTTCGTGACATAATTCCAGTGATAAGTGGGTTTCCCAGGCATGCTGACCAGCTGTCACGCAGAGATGGAACCTTGGTCACCCCCCTCAAAATAATAACAGAAATAAATGCCATTAGTTCATGGAGGATCATGAACCAGTCCGTCTGCTCCGTTTGCCGTGCATGCTGAATAGTCCATTCTTGAATGTTACGAAGCATGCCAACAGTAATGAAACAGAGGAAGCTCTGAAGGCGACTCCTGATTCTTCTTCTGGCCTTTGCTGTTGGCTCTCCATCTGCAGCGTACGGTTCCATTGGAGTGAAACGGAGAATTGTACCCACATGTTCTTCATGCCACACTGTGCCATCTTTCGCCGTCTCTGTTGGCTCACTCTCCAACCGAGCTCTCTTTTCCAGATGAGGAGCAGTCTCGTCATCTGCAATGTGAACAAATTCAAATTATTCTTTTGTTTGGTTTTAAATAAAAATAAAGTCAGGAAATGAAAATAGGATGTTTGGGAAATCTAACCTGAAGACAGCTCAGAGTCCGAATCCGAATTTGGCTGAAGGTTTATGTCCTCTCCATCTGAGTCACAAGGGTTTGCCTTGTTCAGGATCAATTCCAACGCTTCTTGAGTGGTAAGTCTTCTCTGCATTTTGAGTAGAATAAGTGTGGAGTGTCAGCAGGTGGAAGCAGCCAGCTATTTATTCCCCACAGCACAAAAGGCTGCATGACAATAGGCTATTCCAGGTGTGTCCAATTCTGGTCCTCGAGGGCCACTAATCAGCATGTTTTAGATGTTTCCCTCTTTCAACACACCTTATTCAAATGATCATCCAGCTCTGCAGAAGCCTGATAATCATTTGAATCAGGTGTGTTGGAAGAGGTGACTCTGTTTCTTTCAATGTTTGTAGTCTGTGTTTGTTTTCCCCCAGCATCAAGCAGAACGAGTTAATAAACGGGGCATTGTGACTTTAGCTTCCAGGGCACTTCCCCCTAACATTCCAGACTTCCATTGTTAGAGTCAGGCTCTCCCCCCTGCTGATTTCTCAGGTGATTCATTTACAAATGAATAGATGCAAATTGTAGCCATCAGAGTCGTCAGTTTGGTCCTAGAGTTCATTTGACCCTGCTCTGGGACTTCTGGGGGGATATAGAAATCCCTGGGACTTCTAGTGTTAATAAGAGCCTTAAAAGACATGGATATAATGAAAAAGGGGAATGGACGGAGGCATAAACATGCGGAAATTAACACGGACACATGGACTTTTCACACATACGGAGGTCAGCAAATTGAACGGCTTCATCGGACGGGTGAAGCCTGTTCACCCGGAGACAGAGTAAATGCGTATCACCAAGTTTATCATTGTAACGGTTGTTTGTTACTATCTTTACCAGGGAGCAACTATATAGACGTGATACGTCACGTTCTCCCCCTGTCCAATCAGAGCCTTCCCAGCCTCCAGACCTAAAGCGGAATAAACCGAAGCTGAATAAATTGGTTTTCCATGTAAACCTCAATTTGGGAATTCATGATTTAATTTGGAATAACTAATTCCAAATTAAAAAACATCATGTAACCGTGGCAGATGTAGAGGCTAAGCAAACCCTTTAAGCCACTGAAATGTTACACGTGAATGACGTAATTGACACGCTTATAGTTACTAGTGCCTTACTCCGGATTTCCACTGGATGCGTAACTTCTTCGCTGTGTAACTACAGTCCGGCAGTCTCCACCGCCTCGCGATATAGCGAGTTGTCGCGAATACAAAGAGAACCACAAAGCCATACAAACAGTTCATTGTGTCCTTCGAGAGGAGCAGTAGGAAATCCACTCTGTCCTGCCCAGTAGATCTCCCACTTTTGTGGGGATTATTGCGATTCATCCATAGATAAGTGCAATATTTATCTATGAAATACAATGCACTGCCACCCTGTCCAGGGTGTAGCCCACCTAGCACCTGAAGAAAGCTGTAGATAGGCACCAGCAGACCCCCAATGGAATTACGATCTGCTTTGAACACGGAGTATTTTATTTTTCAAAATAAACCGGATATTTTATTAAGTATCTGTGCACTACTTCCTGCCCCACACTGGCTTATCTGTATTGAATTTATGCAGCACAGCTCCGGAATCCGGTAAAAATAGGACTGCGTATCTGCTGCAGAGGGCTAAGGCATGACGGAGCAGTTATGCATGTGGTGAAAATTGGCACATTGACTTTAATGGAAACCAATCAGCTCTGTTGCTGTTCCGAAGTAGATACAAAGCATTTACGGATCCGGTGGAAATTGGGGATTAGGGTGCATTCACACCGGTTTAGTCCCGGATTCGGTCAGAATGGGTGGAGGACAAATGATAATTTTTTCACCTTGGTTTGGCTCAGTTTGCATTCAGAGCATTCCAAACAGCCTCTGGTGCAGTTCACGACGCTCCTACTCGCTCTGGAAATGGTCCGAGTTTGGCAGAAACAGTCGCTTTAGAATTCACCTCTTTTATGCACTCTAGACTTTGTTTGCGTGTTCACACCGACCAAACAAGGTGGACTATTGAGCAAACGGTCGGTCAATGTGAATGCACCCTCAAAGCGTTGACTTAGCCTCTATAGTTCAAGTCTAAAACATTTTTCTCTTCTGGGTGGAACCCCAAAACAATGAAAGGTTCCCCATATACACTAATGAGCACCAATTACCAACACATTAAAATAAATGCAGTTACATTCTGCTTCTACAGTCAATAAGCGAGTGTTTTCAGTGGAGATCAAAACCAACTTTCACGTGGCAATTTACATGTTTTCGAGCTAATTATCTTTGATTTATCAATCAATATATGTATCCAGCAGCTTTAAACATTACTATATCACAAATGGTATTTAATGTTATTGTTGTAGACATTATCATACCCATTTATAGATAAAACAGTGTGTACAACTTACTGTAAGAAAAAAAAAAAATAGGCATACTGCCATTGTTGGATTTACATTTAATATCGACACCTTAGTTTTATTTTAAGCTGCTAAAAATGGTCCCTGATAAAGTTTACAACAACACATTGGTGATGTGTATAGAATAGAAAGCAGCTAAAGATCGGACACATGCCACAGAGCCAAGGTGCCTTATTGATTTCTATTTTTACCCACAGCAGACTTTTCACAGTAAAACAAACAATAGCACTTTGCCATGGCGTCCACCCACTGCCCTCACAGCTTCCCTCGCATCCTTCCTTCTTGTCTGAGCAGCTGCTGAACACATTCGTCCTCAGGGTGATTTCTCCACTCGCCTCAGAAGAATGACCCACTTTATCACACACAAAACTCACACTGTGGATGCATTTCATTAAAAATCGGTGTACAAATCTTTTAAATAAAGGCCAGTAGTAATCACATTTACGGTTTCAGCTTTCTGTCACTCAATCACATTGGTTAACCAGGATGGTCTGCAGCGTATGATACTAAAGCATTCCTTTCAGCCATGATGTGGGATCCCATCACTTTCCTCCCGTTCGTCCATGGCTTTCATTTCACTTGCCATTGTTTTCCCCGTTTCATTCTTTTTGTTATATGTTAATCACTTAACATTGATTCCGCCCTGTGCAAACACATTTGTGTGTAATAAAAACAGCATGAATTGCCCTCAATTCAAAGTATTCATTAGAGTCTTTCAGAATAATCCAACAAAAGGCTGATGCTTTGTCACAAAGCAAACAATTGATTGGATTCACAAGCCCTCCACGTGGGTCTCCCTAAGAGCCTCATATTGAAAAACATTATGGTGGTTTTTATTTGGCCTCAATGTATCAACTATTCTAACGGCCTGCGCGTTTTTAAAGCACCCATGCTTTGTGTACATTTTATCATACCATACAATAATTTACACAGGGTAGAATCTTTCTCACAAACGTACTCTCAGCAATGGATTGTGAGCCACGGTGTGATTTTAAACTGGTTGTACATTAACTTCATATGAAAATGAACTGATTTCCTTCTGTGGATTGAATGGTTTCTAATGGACTGTGTTGGCAGTTTCCCTTAATTTTTGTTTGTAATATTGAGCTTTTAGTTAAAGTATTCTAAAATCAAATCCTGATGCAGCAATGACAGTCCAACTCTGGTTTCAGGATTTTTTTTTATTCCAGTTAAGATAGAGAAAATAATGGCTTCAATCATCACCATTACAAACATTTGTGAAAAGGATGTGGTAGAAGAATCAACAGATTAAGCCTCACTCACTAAAGACCAATAAAGTTGCTTTATTGTCATTGTGAAAACCAACAGTAGTTATTTGGTGACTCACACCAATCAGGTACATTGCATATTACTCGGGGAGTTGAAAAAAATTGATTCGGCGATATATCACAATATTACGTCGCGCGATTCTCGAATTGATTCAAAATGCATCCATATCGATTTTGTTTTTTATTTTTTATTTCTTTTATTATTTCACCAGGAAAGTCTTTTCCACTGCAGGAGACATTGTAATTGCACAAAGAAGTGCTCTGAAACCTGGGCATGTTGACCAGCTTGTGTTTTTTCAAAAAAAATCTAAAAAGAAAGTACTAACTTTCTGCATTTATTTATTGTTCTTGGCATATACCTCAGTTAAGTTGCACTAAAGTAAAAGTTGGTTTAAAAGCCACAGGCAGATTGAATGTTATTTTTTTTTTTTTTTATTTTAAGTTGTTGGCACATGGCATGTTAAAGCCAATGTTTTGAGTGTAAAATATGCCAATAAAATATATTTCATACATAATGTTCAGAAGAAACAACTAATCTGTAAATTTGTACACCTTCATAAACCATAAATAAAAAAGAAATCGCAATAATTGCCTTATACTTTAATATCGGGATATATCGTATCGTATCGTGACTTATGTAATGTTAAAATGTATACATGATGAAATACAAGTCTTTGGGGGTGGCTTAGGTTAGGGTTTGAAGTGTGATGGGAGGGAACCAAAGTAATGGCCTTTCTTCCAATTTGGAGTTCTGTGCACCCACAACTCATAGCTCTCGAGTATGCTTCTGTAGAAGTTCATGAGTAACATTGAGGGGAGCTGGGACTTTCTGAGCCTTTGTAGAAAGAAAAATCTTTGCTGGGTCTTATTTACCAGGTGGAAGTTGTTGCTAGTCCACGTTAGATCATCTATAATCTAGAGAGCCCTACTCCATCAATGCTGGGAGGCAAAGAACTGGTTTTCCTGGTCCATAATCATCTTTTTTGTCTTGGTGGTATTCATCACCAGGTGAAAAACAAAGGCTGGCCAAACACAGAAACTCCTTCCTGTGGAGGGTTTGTTATTGTGTATTAATTCCACTATGATGGAATTAAGCAAACTTCCCAGTCATATTAGTGGGGGATGAGGGTTGGACTAAAGACACAGCCATGTGGTGCACCTCTGATACTTGAAAGACTATGTCAAAGGGCAGTATTGCCTTATTAAAAGTTACATTTCTAGTATCCTCCTGAGACTCTATTTTACCAAATATATTGTAGGCAAACTTTCTAATTCACAAACAAGTACCAATCAGATATCAATGCAAAAGGTCAGGTTAAAGTATCATGGTTCTAAAATCCTTTTATTAATGGGATAATTTATTATCTTATTGGTTTGTAAGTGCAACAGTCAGAACAAAACCAGCCATATTCTGGCTGTTTTTTTTGTAGAGCTTTAACTCATTCAGTGCCAGCCATTTTCAAATTTTCTCCCCCCCTCAGTGCCAGCCGTTTTTGAGCATTTTGACTGATTTTAAAGACCCACAGAATATTTTCTACTTCCACTTCCAGCCTCTTCTCCGAAATGCACATACCCATAACAAATAACGTTTTCCAAAAACAGCCTGTTTCAGCCGGACACAATTCAAATCTGGCAAGTTTCCTCAATAGCTCAGCTTTATTTACGTTCTGCATACTATTATAAACATGACAATTTACACGTAGCGGTTTGGGCACCTTTCGCTACCTGCGCTAATCGAAAATCTTCTGATCATCGTCCGAACCCGGCCCAAGCTTGTGATATAATGATCAAACTTAAGCCCAAATCTGACCTGGCCTGTCGGGGTTTGGGCAAAAATTTCCAGCTCTATTCCTTTTCATCTACAATAACTTTGCTCTAACTCACACAGTTTATCCTATTTGCAAAAGACAAGCCAAGACTCAAAGCTTTGTGTATATATAATATGTATTATTAGAAACATTGACCTACACACTTATTTTCATGACTTACTGTATGCAGTATGGCGGTGCTCTTTATAAACATTGCTCATTAGTGCAGCGCTATCCAGACTGTAGCCTAATCACTCTTTCTGAGGCCAAGCAAAATTGCACTGGAGAATAGTCAACTTTCAATTTTATTATTAAGTTACATTATTTATTATTGTTTTTACTGTGAGCAGATAACTAAATAGTTTAAAAAAAGAAGAAAAAAACAGTTGGTTATTTATATATATATATATATATGTGTGTGTGTGTGTGTGTCTCTTAGCCATCCTTTGTCTGGGCTTTTCCACTCTTTGTTTTCTTTTTTTTTTGCTTTCTGATTTTCTCTTGTTCCGTCTCGTGTACTACTGTTCACCCCAACCTTACATCCTGCAGCAAATATGAGCTTTGAGCATCACTAAACAGTCCTAATTAAAAGTGTTTGTTCCACAAAAGGCTAAAAGTCGTGATAACATGATGCATTCTGTCCTTGAAAAAACAAATGCTGCTCAATGTGATAGCTTGGCTAGGATTGTAATTAAATAAATGAAAAAAGTTGTTATGGAAAACAGAAAGATAAATATATACTAAATTATTACTGGTCCAACTAATAAAGAGCCTTTGAAGTTAGACAAATAAATGCAAATTAAATTAAAGATCTACTATATAAGTGATGCACTGATGAAACTGGCTGAACGTAATGAAATTGTGGAAAACCTTATACCATTCAAATAAAATCCATTGATTTAACAAGAAAAAATATTTATATATGAACTATATGCATATTTGTCAGATTAATATGAGGAGTTGTGTTTTTTAGGCATAAATTACATGGGTCAGGCCAACTAGAATTGTAAGGGTATCCTTGACATATTCAGTCAGTTAGAAACTCTTTGTTTTTGTTTTTAATAGGTATCTCAAAAGGTGGATTTTAAAGTTTTTACAATTTGCATAATGTAATTAAACATGTGTTGTTTTTATGAAGTTATTGAAGCCGGTTCTATCATTTTTTAAAACATTTTTATACGAGGAGAACTCATGTGTTACACACAGGTATAAAAAGTATATATATATATATATATATATATATATATATATATATATATATATATATATACAGGCGTACTTGGCCTGGCCTTCTTTTAACTCATTCAGTGCCAGCCGTTTTTGAGCATTTTCACTGATTTTTAAAGACCTACGGAATATTTTGTATTTCATTCTTCTGTAAATCACAGTTGAATAGATGCATGTTTCACACAAATCGCCACAAAAAAAATTATTTTTTTAAAAAAATCTATTTGTGACTTTGAAGCATTTTTTTTTTTTTGTGTGTGTGTTTTGCTTTAGAGACATCTCAACATTTGTTTCCTTTTACAAAACTACAAAAACCACACTGAGACCAGGCTTTTGATTGCAAAATTGTTATTTTGCTTACTAGGTCAGAGTTCAATGGATTTCTTACTGTATTTTGGCCGTCCTCCAAGTCTCTCCCCCGACATTCTCCTTCCTCCTTCTCCCTGACATGCCGACTGCCGAGTGTCACCGCTTGCCCCGTTTTTTGATCGTTTTGTCTCACCATCGCCACACACTCAATAGTCCACTTAGTTTCACACATTCGCTGGTCGAGTGTGAGCTGCTGTGAGCTGGTGGAACCTTCAGCATCAACTCTCGTACCTCTATTTTCTGTCTTGTAAATTCCTTTCATCTTCCTCTGAGCTTTGCCCATTATAGGTGATCTCTCATCTAAAGGTGAGCTGCTACCACCTTCATGTCACCTATTATTTTGCTATTTGGCTCACAGTTGAATGTGTTGCTTATTGTATTTTGTATCCCCCCCCCCCTTGTGTTAGTATGTGGTGCTGTGAGCTGCTGGTTACTTCACAATATAATTTCATAGTGCCATAATCTCCCCCGTTCCTGCTTCTTCCTCCTTAGCTAATGGTAGCATCAGTGGCTAATCTCACATCTAAAGGTGCGCTGCTGCCACCTTCAGGGCACAGTTGGTCACTACATCACACTACAGCTTAGATATTGATGAGGGACCTCCGCCAGGGTGTCTTTTAGTAATCTCCGTGAAAAAACGTAATTGACGTAATATCATGTCAATGGCACTGAGCGTTTGGATTTGAAATGACGTAATATCACTTCAATGTCACTGAATGAGTTAATTGGCCTAATTATGCATTGGCATGTTTTCATGTGCAAGCCTTCAGTAAATATGATCAAAGTAATATAAAGTTTACACGTGTTATTTATAGGAAATGTGTTTTGTCTGTTTTGTTGCATTTCTATTTTATAAATGTAGGCTATTGGCATGGATAGGACAATGTTATGTTGCTTTAGGCTGATATGTAATTGTAGGCCTTATTGTGAGGCTATTGTGGTGCCAATGCAATTTCTTTTTGATGTTTTGGCACTCATGAATAATTTCAAGCAGCATATCCATGTGTTGAGCCAGTGTTTGGCCTTTCTGGCCGAAAGTGTATTTTCGTACCCCTGAGGTCTCACTAGAAAAAAATCTGGACCCCTGACCAATTTCACCCTGGCACCCCTGCCTTAGGCAGTCAATATTTCTAGATTTTCTTCCATAAAATACACAGATGACGATAAGCTTTATTTCAGTTTTGTGCTGTAGGTATAAAACTCTCTTTTGCATGGGCCTCACGTGCCATAAAACATTAAAAACAAAACTTCAAAGATTGTATAAAGTTGAATTTGTTTCTACTTTCTTTATATGCCTGATGAAAGCGTGTGGGCTGTGGAATTAACCCAGCAGCAGAATTAGCCAGCTCATTTAAAAAGAATTGTCTGCAGGTTTAATGTAATACTGGTGAATTCTATTCATTTAATGGATCCAGGTTAATCTGAGTCACTAAATTAATTTGTTTCATTTGAGTTATTTGAGTCAATTACCATCCCTCCCCCTCCTCCATAGCAAGCGTACACTATTCTATTATACACATTTTCACCATTTTTTAAAATGTGATTTATCATCATCATAATAGTTTTATTGTATTTCTTTTTTATTTGTATTTGTATCCCTTATTTGTAAACCTGGATCATTTTGAGTTCTTCCAGTTTGAGTATAAGAAATACCTTCAAACACATTTCTAAAGTTTTTGAAAATCCTCCCTAGAGAAGCTGACATTTCAGTTATATGAGGTATGCCCACTTAAAAATAATCCTTAGGAATAATCTTTAAAGTTCATGGTACAGGTGAATGCAATGATGAATAACTAAAACACTAAATATTAAAAATATAACTAAAAAGCCACTTTTTCCTCCCTCATTGAAATATTATTGAATTCACAAAGGAGAAAGATTCCTTTTTTTATCCAGGAATATTGGATTTGTCAGTTTCTTTTGTTGCCTGACACTCGAGTGCTGCTGTGGCACCGCGTTAAAGTATATACAAAGAAATATAGAGGGTTTTCAAAAGAGCATTATCTGCCCAATAGCAGACTCTTCAGTGGGTATTCCTAAAGGAGAAAAATGCATATCAGGATGCTTGAGATCTTTTTTTTTTTTTTTTTTTTTAACAGTTACAGTAACTTACTCCCTAAGCCGTTTGCATTCTGAAATATCAATCCCCTGTGGAGTAAGCGTGCAGCTTTAGTGATGTATCCCTAAACTGTGGAGGAGTTTAAAATCCATATTCTGTAATAAAACCCAACCATAACATGCATGAGCCATGCTGACATTTTCCAATGCACATTTGGATTTAAATCAACTTCATTTTGTCGAGTACTGAATGTCACAGCATCCCACACTGAGCATTTTTACGTCTTAATAACCGTGACCTTTTCTTTTTTGCCAAATGGACACGATGCACAAATCAATGTGTTGGCTCTAGTAAGGCCACTTACTTATGGATTTTGTAGTCTGGTAATAACCAGCTGGTCTCCCCTAGCACCACTATGGAGCCTTTGGTGGTGGGAAATGCTGTTTGTAGGACTCATGTCGACCTTGGGTTCTTAGCAATAAGGAAGAGTTCCCCACTGGCTCCCTGTGATGGCACGAGTGCTCGTCCTTGTGCACACATCCTCGCTTTCAAAAGCCCCCAGACATAAGATAAAGTAGATCAACACAAAGCTGCTGCAAAGCTCAAAAACTTTGGTGGCAAGGAAGATTGGCAGGAAGAGGACACAAATCTTTAATTTGGTTTGTGACCATACTCTGGGATTAGAGGTTAGTGTAGCTAATCAAGTGTTTATCTGAACAAAAAAAACCCCTAAAAAATAGCTTCACTTTAGCAATCAGACCAAAATATCAGTTTTTGTTGAAGGTATCTTCACTGATTTTACAAATGTGGCTAAAAATCTTTAAAAATCTCCTTATTAGAAGATCTATACATAACAATGCATATTTGGCACCACATTCATTTTAATAACTTTTAAAAAATGAGACTACTGTATTCCACCATCTTGAAATCATGTGATTGAAGATGTCACACGGCCCCATTTGCCATTAAAAATCCTATTGTTTTCTAATGGAGTGAAGCATTTTAGGTCAAAATGCCAGTTTGTGCTGCTTTTGGTTGCTCTGCAACAGTGTTTCTCAAAAATGGGGATATACGATGACACTACAAGGGACAATAATGTAGAGTTTAGATTCCTGGCCCGAGCCCGACCCGAGTTCAGGAAGTTAGGTCCCTTCCTGCTTCTTTTTCCCTAAGAAAACAACTTTACAGAATCTTGTTATGTACAATCCCATGAATGTATGAGCTTTATCTGTGTACCATGTGCACCACCAGCCACTTGGGGCTTTTTTAAGGCGCTAGTACATTTACGTGAAGAAAAAACAAGTTGGCAACACTTGACCACGTTTAGATTCCAACTACATTTAAAATTAGCTCAAAGCTCTAGCTTCTGGCCACACAACAGCATGTTTTCCACTGTTCTCTCAAAACATAAAGGATAAACTGCCAAATTACCAACATTATTGACATTAACTGTCCTTGATCACAGAGCAACCACATAAATAACAATAAAACAAATTTAAAAAATATGGAATACCTCAGCACGGGAAAGAAACACTTTGACACTTTGGCAACACTTTTTTTAATACTTGGGAACTATAAACATGTTATATCATCCCTTGTCTTGCCTTTCTCCCTTGTGTGTAACCCTGAAATTCTGAGCATCTCTTTGCTCTCACTTGAGCAATTTTGCAACATCACATCAAGTTTCATTTGCAGCTCTCTTACTTTGCGGTAACATATATTATTCATTGTGATTTGTGTTATTTCTTTTTCTATTGCTTCTCTTCTTGTAACACAAGAACTATTTTATTGCCATAGTTTCCATACTGCAGTCAATTGAATTTTTTTTCTAATTGTCATTTAAATCGTGTTTCCCTCGAATCACCTTTCTGACAATAAAGCTATTTGTGGCAAAGCTGATTATTGGACATAAATTCCAATGTACCTGTATCTTCCTACCCAAATAGCAACAAACATTGAAGATAGACTTTCCCAGGCACTTTACCCCAGGTGATAGCTTGAATGACTCGTAGTGTAGCACATTTTCTGATCATTTCCCTCCTTTACAGAAATAAAGAACTTTTAACACTGACTGGGAATACATTCTATTGTAAAGCTGTGGATTGAAATGTCCCCCTCATTTTTGATACAGCTTGTAATCAAAGCATGGCATTTGCCCGGAAATGATTCAGAAAATTCAAACTTTTCACTTGTAATCCTGCTGTGCAGCCTTCAGTGTGCTGTACTTAACGTTTTCTAAATGTCAGTAAAATGACTACGTGCGTAACCATTAATTTGACCAGTCTGCAGCCTCATTGCTGCCATATTAAATTAATAAGCAAGCACAAGCGTTTCTGGCTGTAGGCTGATTGCATGCCTAACCCGGGGTTTCCACTGGATACGTCGCCGCTGCGCCACGGCACCGATCCGGTATTTCACCGCTGTCCGCCGTCCGGTAATTCACACCGGTTGCGTTTGGAGTGCGCCGCGGTGCTCTCTGTTTGTACGACTGACGTCACGAGACAGATCAGTTCTCACGATATTTATATATTTGCGCGAGAACACAGTTAAATGTATGTTATAAACGCAACAATAAACAGATAAGCAGGTCAGTGTTCCTAACGAAGGAGAACAAGAAGGTTGGACTCTGGATTTGTCATAGACACATTTTTTACCAACAGCCAACAGAGAAGAGATCAAACTGCACCAGTAAAACATGAACTAAATCAACGTTGCTGTACTTTACAGTGTAGTTACAGTATGAGGAATCAATATAGTGGATGTGAATTTGCTTTTACACATTATGATGTTTTGGTGATGTATTTACTTGAAATATAATCTGAAGTGTTTTATTTTGAAAAGTAACCCGATATTTTATTGCGGAGTACGTGCTTAATTTCCTGTTTAGCTTCATTTGCTCTGTGCTGATTGATGCGTCGTGCTCCGGTATCCTTCAAAAATAGAAGCCCTGCGTATATCTGGCAGAGGGCACCGGACTACTGCAGCTGGGAAGGAGCTGACACGCACCGCAGTGGACCCGGTGGAAATTAACACATAGACTAAAATGGAAACCTACCAGCTACGGTGACGCGGCGGTGACGTTCCGCAGCGGAGCCGCATCCAGGAGAAATTCGGGGTTAGGCCCATGAGCCTCAAAGGTGGGCCTACCGCCTCATCTAAGGAGAATGAAAAAGACTGCCTTCATCCCTAAGGGTCTTAAAAAGGAAATATTGTAAAAGAATGACATAAACCACAATGTTAAGCTGTAATGTTGTGTTATTTAAAGGAGATTATATTTTTTTAATCAGAAAGACATAGGCTATGTGAGCAGTACTTTTCCAGTTTTTTCAAATCCGACCCAGGCCACTTTTAAATGTGGATATACAGTATACTGTATCCAATACGTATCTGATATTTTGCAATGTGTCTTCTGTCTGAACAGCCAGGTCACATTTTATCCAACCTTTACGTCATCAAAATGCATTAGTAAGATGCCTCTATATTTACTTCCGTAAACAGTGCGTGCCTGTGTGCGCACGAAGTACCTCAGGACTTCTTTTGCACATGCGGATCACTTCAGGATCGCATTCCGTTCATACTCCAAAATGAATGAAGAAGCATTTAATGTGTAATATGAACAAGTCCCCAAAAGTTAAGGTTTAAAAATAAAATCCAAATTGAGCATTAAGACCTGCAGTGTGAACGTAGCCATAGTGTAGGCTGCAAAGATCACTGAATCAGACATTTGCTCGAAAAAAGGTGTAAAAAGTTGAAAATGAGGCTCGAGTGATTGTTTGGATCTCTACAGTAAATATTATCTTACTGACATTACCGGAACAGTGTGGCACATTGCATTGTGAGTTGTGGAGTCCCATAGATGGATGCATAGAAGTGTTTTTACTTCATTCTTAAGCTGCGTTCACACTAAACGCGACTTCAGTGACTATAGTCACGCTTTTTCTCGCTTCATTGTGTCATCTACCCAGTGACGTGGGGAGAAACTCATTGCCGATTGGATGTAGCGATGCAGCGTCACTTGAAGTCGTATAAAAAGTTCTACATTTTCAACATTGAGCGACTTCCAGCACCTCTGGTCACGCAATTGAGACACTGGAATTGCGCAAGTCACGTTGCTTGATGCGAGGTCGCTTGATGTTGCGTCATTTACATTGATTTTGAATGAAATCTAGTTATCAGGGTCGCTGAAGTCGCACCTTTACTGTGATTTCTTGTTTCTTCACCAAACAAAGAGGACACTGATTAGCTTAACATAATGTTATTCTCGGTCTTCCCCGGGATATCTCCTCACTTTGACAGACATTCAATTTCAGCCAGATTCAGATCTTTCTAATCATTGATTTGTCACTACTTTTAGTATATCTATGGGCAGAGGTGTGGACCCGAGTCACATGACTTGGTCTTGAGTCAGCCTCGAGTCGTGAATTTGATGACTTTAGATTCGACTTGACAAAATGTAAAGAGACTTGTGACTTGACTTGGACTTTAACATCAGCGACTTGTGACGTCGCTTGGACTAGAGCCTTTGACTAGGACTTGCTACATCTTTTCTTCCAGTAAACAACCTTGGTTTATTGATCTATGAAGCCTGTACTATCTATTTTTTTCTTCTAGTTGGTTCCAGGTTTTCCGTGTGATATCACCTGACTCCAACTGACATTCAATTTTAGCCAGATTTGGATATTTCTGTTTAAACATCCGCCATTGTTTTGTCTCTACTTTTAGTTCGTGAAACAAACATCAGACTCCATATCCCACAATGCAACATGCAAAACCTTTCTGACAATGCTAATAAACAGTGTTTCAAGTGGAAAGAAAACAAAACAAACTTTTAAGTGACATTTTCAACATATATTTTAAGAGCAAATTATCTTTAAGGCCCACACTGTCTTTATCCAAGCAAAATGAACGTTCCAGCAGCTTAACGTCTTGTGTTGAGTCAATAACCATTGGATTTATTGAATATCTTGTGGTTTTTGTGTTTACTTCAGCTCAATGTTTTTTTTTTTTCCCAGTGTTGTCTGTCTTTTATTTTGCACCATCCTGAAATTATTTTTATGAAGAAGTTTGCATCTGATTAAACATTAATATTACCCACAAATAAACTATGTAATCCCTACAGGGGAACGTTAAAGGAAGTTGATGCTTCCGTGTGGCCTTGCAAGCTCAAAGTAATTGTGTTTGCTTTTGCCTTTTGCAGAAAAGAAGAGAGAGGATGTATTTTGTTTTGGGTATTAGGTTAATAGAGATCTCAGATTGTTTGTCATTGACGTTCTTACTCGTCTATTTTAGTCTACTTTGGCATGAAAAAAAAAATGAAGATTACCCACAGGGTGCAAATCCTTAATCAAATTTTGGCATCACGCATATTCATGAGTTTAGGGGTGGAGAGTTGATTCTTCATTAAGACAATGACCCAAATAAAGAAACTAAACAGGGATAAATATAACAAAAACAATGAAAAGGGAATATTTGACTTGGCTGTCACTGTGACAGCTTATTGTTATTGTTTTTTTGTTGTTTTTTTCTTTGTTTCCCGCAGTACGTTGTTGTAACGTTTCTTTAGCCTTGCCTCACCTCCCTCAAGCGTTTTTGTTTGCTGTCTTAAGTCGACTGTTTCAGAGGTCACTATGAAGTGGATGTTTTTAGAATCGCTCTGAAGGAAACTGTGTTTAGTCTTTGCATACGTAGGTACCTTTTGGCAAAGAGGGAGTTGACTTTGTTAAGAAAATAGGGCAACTACAAACAAAGCAATGCCCTGGGTGCCACTCGTGTTTGCCATGGGACTAACAGAAGTCTGCAGCGGCGGGAAGAACATGAACGATAAAGTTTGGCAGTGCATTCTATTCATTCAGTGAGTAATCTAGTCATCTCTGGTCATGAATGCCACGAGCTTAGTTTGGGTTTGTTTTAACGCCCCACCCACCCCAGCCCTTGCTTTTCTTTGCTTTCTGTATCAGGCTGCTTTCACATAGGGATAGTCCTAAA
The DNA here is from genome assembly GCF_900634775.1 of Gouania willdenowi. Classification (NCBI taxonomy): domain Eukaryota; kingdom Metazoa; phylum Chordata; class Actinopteri; order Blenniiformes; family Gobiesocidae; genus Gouania; species Gouania willdenowi. The sequence continues at coordinate 39,263,554 of NC_041044.1, forward strand.
TTTCGGCCGAACGGACGGAGAACAGCTGACAATTTTATCACCTTGATTTGCCTCGCTTTAAGTTCACAATTAACTATTTGAATTGAAACAAAGCCTATAGCGGTTAGTAGTTAAATGGCCCCAGGCTTGGCCGGTGTGAACGTGTTTTTTTTATTGTGTCTGTCTCTTTCAGTGTTGCCAGATTGAGACGCTTCCCTTCCCAAAGCCTCCATACATAAAAGTAACCTTGGCTGGAAAATAACTGCATTTTGTTGGTCATAATTTCACTAAAGACAATATTACCTGTTGCACTTGTATATATGTATATATTGTCTTTTATTCTTTATTATTATTATTATTATTATTATTATTATTATTATTATTATTATTATTATTATTATTATTATTGTTTCTGGTTTGTTTTTTGTTCTTTTTCTGTTCTTCGCACCAACCACCAAGTAAAATTCCTTGTACTGTTTTTAAACTGTACTTGGCAAATAAAAACCTTTCTAATTCTGATTATGATAATGAAATGAGTCAAATATTACGACAATTGGTGGTACCGAATCATTGGCACATACCAATATATAAATGGAGCCCATTACCTCATATGTGTCACAGGGGTGCCAGGGCCCCATTTTTTTTTAAATGACTACTCCTCCGTTAGTTGTTATTAGATCTGAACGCAGTTTGGCATGAATACTTTATGAATGAATATGATGGAACGCTCTGAGCCCTTTTTTTTTTTAATGGGGCCAGGGGGCCCACCCCCCATTTCCGGTAATTTATGGCAACATAGTCATGTGATATATCGTTTCAAAGGTAATTCAACGTAGATTATGATTATGCCTTGCACAATTCGATTAGGGGCCCAAGGGCCCACGCACCTTTCCATCAGTCATTTTCTCATTTATTTGTGAGTTTAATGTTGCGCCAGTTGGGGCCCATTACTTCGTATGTGCCATGGGGGCACCAATTGACGACTCCTCTATTAATGCTTGTTGAATTGGGCTGTAATTTGACATGGATATTCTATGAGCAGATGTCAAGAGCCTTTTTGAAAGGGGAGGGGACGAGGGCCCATCCCCTTTTCCGATCATTTCTAAATTTATCTGAACATAGTCGTGTGATATATTGTTTAAAAGGCAATTCAACGTAGATTACGATTTTACGTCACACAATTTGATATATTTTACACTGTGTAACCGAGTCCTTTGACTGAATTCTCGGGAACGTCGTACGTGCTATTTGGCGCGGAGACATGGCCTGGCCGTAGTTCATCAGAACTTGTTTAAAAAGTTTAGGTTACCATTGATCATCCTGATATGGGATAGTTTTAATATTTGTAAATACACAAACAGATTAGATTTCATGTCATGATCACATGAGTTCTGATTGGATTTCATCCCATTTGACAAAATTGTAGATACGTTTTTATTGGTCAACAAAAGATCAATATATTTTGCAATAATTTTCGTCCATGTTTTTTTTCTTCTAATTAGTCATTGTCTAGTTATTTTCACTTAAAAAATGTAGTCGATGAAAACTATGACGGACATTTCTAGTCAACAAAATTTACACTGGTTACCACGCAGATTAAAACCTGGTAAACAGCAGTACTCACGTTACTGTGATTGAGTTGCTTTTATGGTTACTTGTACTTTTTCGAGTATATTTCGATATTAGTAACTTAACTTGTACTTGTTTTAAAAGAAGTATTCAGTTACATTTTTACACTCAACCATTACTGAGTACATTTATTATTTTTGTTTTAAAACGACCAACGGACATTGTGAAACTGCAAAAAATGAAATGACCAATCAAATGCATCACATCACAGCTGACCAACCGGATTAAACGTAATGCACCGCGCCAAAACAACATTGAATACCTGTTATTTTCTCCGTTTTGAGTTAAAAAAATGTATTTATTCTTACTTTATACAGATGCTTTTGTGTAAAAATAAATAGTTACAGTTGTGCAAGATTTGGTCGCTACCTTTTTAAGTTTATACATGAGATGTTTACTGTATGTAACCGTGGCAAGATTTATTACCAAAAATACATGTGGGGGGTGAAATTAAATTGAGCTACGTTTTACTTGTGCTTAAGTATTTTATGTATGAATTACTTGTACTTCTGCTTGAGTACAGTTTAAATCCAGTAACAGTACTTCAACATAACCTCATGTGAGTAGACTGGAGTAGTGGTTTAAGCCACAAACCTAAACAGAATAGTTTATATTTCGCTAAAACAAATACAAATCACACTTCATTTTCTTCTCTCCTAACTTTCTGTTTGACTTCTTGAAGTCACACATTATGCCTGAACTCGAGAGAAAAGGAGCTCTCGTCACCACATGTCAGACACCAAAATGTGTGGAGTGTTATAGCCTGTGAGGATAAGAGGGTCTGCGCACGACATCACAAGCATTTTGTATAAAGCCGACTCAGTCACACACACACACACAGACTCACGCTTGCATGCATCAACTGAGACACACAAATGCATTCTATACAACACGCTGCGACACCTTGCACTGACTTGCAAACAAACAGAGGCAAAGACAGACAGTGAAAGGTGAGGTCATGTGAACACACACTCACGCTCAGCTCCTGAGTTGATCAGAGTGCTACAGTGTCAACTCACATACACACACACACATACACACACACATCCCAGGAGTCAGGTTCTGTCACTGTGTGACAGCCCCACACCAACCCTGTGTGAAAGTGAGAAAACGCTGTATCTCAATGCTATTGTAGCCTAAGTTACAAGTTTATTTATTTATTTATTTATTTTTTTCACAAATGTTATTTGACATCCTCGAGGTAATAACCCACATTGTTTGCAAAACTAGAAGAAAAAAAACCCTACTACTTTTAATGAAGAGACAATATTTTAAAGAAGAGCTGTTCAAAGTGAGTAATAATACATGAAGAGAAAAGGAATGCAAAGAAACAACAGAGGGACTGGATTCTTTTCATCTTTCACAAGGCTGAGCACAAAGTGAACTCAACGCAACGGGAGCAACAAAAAGATCCCGAAACCAGCTCGTAGCATCCGCGTTCTGACATCTACAGGCAGAATGCCGCAACTTGGCTAATGGTGCGCTAAGCGATAAAATGTAGGTTTATGTGGGATTAGTCAGCTTTGACTCACAAAACACACACACACACACACACACACACACACATACAGACACATATACACACATGGAAGCACACGAGATTCTCCAAGTTTAGCCATGCATTAGTGGTGTTTACGACAGCTTTGAGTGGAGCTTACACCCCCACCCCCACCCAGTCGCCGGCAAACACACAAATCCACGCAAACACACACACATATCACACCAGTATGTCAGGGGTTTAGTTAAAGACAGAAACTCTCAGTCACAGATGGTCAGGTCACTGGGATTGAAAGGGCTGCTGGTGGCAACGGGCATCTTCCAATGTTTTCCTCACCAGGGGGTTCAAAGAAAGACGAGGCAGAGGGCAGATTTATTTTTATTTATTTTTATTTTTATGAAAAAGTAGGGGAAAGACTTGAAGTGAAGGACATCTGGTTTGGCAATGACAAACTGGGACAGAAACTGGTACTGAGTGGAAGGAGTGTTAATAAATGCAGTGGAGTGGGAGGAAGAGGGGGAGGAGGAGGGGAAAGGGTGCATGGTAGCAAGTGTGAAATGCAGCAAACTCTAAGCAATGCAGAGTGATGGAGATCATCATTTATCAACCGTTAGTATGTTCAGATCTGAGCGTACAACGCGCGTTCCACCAAATTCCCGCAAACTTCTGTATTCATTAACTCTGACGTGATCGTACGTTACGATCAGATCTCACGCCAGGTCTGACCTCGTGCAAATCTGAGTGGATTTGTGATACAGCACACCCAAATCTAAAAATAATTATCAAACAAGCCTGAGCTGTCAGAACAGATCTAAATAGATTAATAACCCTTCGACGCATGAGTGACTGGACTTTTGTCAAGGCTAATCATTTATGTTATGTTTTGTATTGTTCACACAAGAATGATTTTATGTTTGAGTTATTTTTGTTTTTAATTTTTCAACATTTGGAACATGTTCAAACATTTTGAACAATAATAATTGAAAACAAAGAAAATTGTTTGCACAGAACATAGCAATGGAAAAATGTCAACATTCAAGTGTGTGTGTAAGTGTAGGTTTGTGTGTTTGCGTGTGTAACTGTCCATGTCCCTCACTGCATGCAGTTGTCACAAACAATCTGCTTCTCGCTGTGATCATTGCACACAGGTACATTGCATTTGCCACAACCGTTGTTGAGTTTGCGATCTTTGTGACTTGGGCAGATCTGACACCTCTTTCTCTTTTGTTGGCCTTGTGGCTGGGTTGTGACTTTTGTTCCCTCACACTTTTTCATTGCCTCAATGATTAAGGTTTGCAGTTGGGGGCAGCCTTCCAGAGGATTCCCCATGTGTGGTGTCACCAGCTCCTTTGAGAGCTCATTGAGGAAGAGCCGCCATGAGTCGGTGATACCACTCTAGAAATTAGGATGCTCAGCGGTGAAGAAGGTGTTGGCATTCAGGATGGCAATGTCAAAGCATATTGTGCCACAGCACCATGGGGCCATCTCTGTGTTTGGTGCTTGCAGGTGTTGGTGCCAACCATTTGGTCCATGGTGTCCACACCTCCTTTGGACTTGTTGTAGAATGTGATCACTTTTGGGTTTTTTTTTCTTTCTACTAATACATTATTACATAATAACACACACTCTTCCACACACGCAGACACACTTGAATGTGCAAGTATGAAAATGAAAATCATTGTTGAAAGATGATAATACTTACGTGTAAAGTGTGTGGTCCAAAATAAATAGATTCCTCACAGCCACAGTTGATTAGAATCAAAAGATCTAATGATATTCAATAGGAAATTCATGCGGGTCATTTTTGATCCACTTATGGAAGGTTGGGGTAGTAATACAAAAACAAAAACAAAATTTAAATGTATAAAAGGTAAATTAAAATTTTCAATGGCATCATATCAAAAACATGTTTTTATTATCTATCAGGTCAATCACCTGTTGGTTGTTTTGTTTGACTAAAGCCAAAGGAGTGAGGACTTTAAATTGCACACATGTATTTAAGTTTGCGTGTAGTGTCAGAATGTAGTCATCCACAGCCTTTCCTCTGACTTTCCTCTGTATGTCCGTTTTTTTTACATTGGGCTGGTTTAGGGCTGGGAGTTTAACAACTGATTCACATTTGACACAAATCGGAGTTTGTATGTACAAATGGGAGCATTTTCTAAAAATGTAATATTTTGTCATTTTTGGCCAAAATTCACAGCTTCGCCCTGCAAACACCGTAAAAGTTATCAAAAATCCGTTTGTGACTTTCTGTGTCCCACGTCTCTAGATGATCTCCAGTGATTTTGAACCCCGTCAGTGAAACGCCCAAGGAGAAGTGCATTAAAATACGTGAGCGAAAACAGAAATTTTGCAATTTTCAATTTTCAATTCAAGATTCTGGACTTCCTGTGTGTTTTTGGCGTGGTCTTAGTAATATTTTTTACTTGTCTTGTCATGGTCTACTTCTGTGTCAATTTTCATGATTCTACAATGAATTCATTTTTTTTGTAATTCCTATCTCGTAATGCATTTGAGGTTTTACTTGGGGGCATTTTGTTTGAATTTTTGTGCAGAATCAGAATCAGAAATGTTTTTAATGGCCATGTACAGTTTTAAGGACAGTACAAGGAATTTGTCTTGGTAGTTGGTGCACAAAAACAAACAAAAAAATAAAATAAATAAATAATAAATAAATAAAAAACAAAGAACAACCCAGCAACAATAATAATAATAATGATAAATATAAAGGATGAGGGATAAATAAAGGATAGATAGAGAATAAAGGATAAATAGGATAAATATATATATATATATATATACAGTGCAGCAGATAATGTCATCATGGAGGTGGTGATCGGGTGGGGGGGGGGTTCAGTGGGTGACTTGGGGTGTGTTCATATGGATGGTGGCAGAGGGAAAGAAGCTGTTTTTGTGTCTGGAGGTTCTGGTCCTGATGGACCGAAACCTCCTTCCAGAAGGGAGAGATTGAAATAGTTTATGACCGGGGTGGGAGGGGTCGCCCAACATGGCATTCGCATAGACTCCGCCCCTTCCCTCGTAGTGTGGCCACTACGAGAGCAAGAGGCCCTTCACCAGCTCGTGGCGCTCGGGCCTAACAAACAGAATAAATAAAAATTACAATAAAAACAAAAATAAATAGAATTTCCTCAAAGCCCACTTTATTACTGATGCCACTTTTTTGGTTTTCCTTCCACGGAATACTGTATAACCCCGCTGGTATGTGCTGCTACTGTCAGAGCAGGAGTGTATGGTTCAACAGTGCGTGCGCGCGCACACACACACACACACACACACACACACACACACACACACACACACACACACACACACACACACACACACACAGGAGTGCACACTGCTTCTGCTCTGTATTCAACAAGGGGAATGCTGCTGTGAATCATTCATGCTTTTAAAATGTAAAGGATACCTTAAAGCGTCATGAATTATAGTTGAAATTGGCTAAAGGCATAGTAAACACAAACAAGGGACAACATTTAGTCATTTTAGGCTTTTTCCAAAGGGTTTTCTCATTTATTTTCATGTCTTATTTATTGCCTAAAGCGTACGGACAACTGATGCTGATATAAACGTTATATTTCTCTGTGTCTCCACGATCTCTGTTGTGAAATTGTATGCAGCACGCACAGGGGGGCAGACGTCACCTATGAATGCCTTTATACAGTGGCTGACAGGGACAAACGTGCAGCAAACAGCAAAACGTTGCAAACACAGGAATCATGCAAAACTGTTCCCTTAAGTCCAGTTTTCACACTGTGAAAAAGCCCATCTTTGTTTTGCTCCACCTCAGATGTGAGGATTTCCTTTCTTTTCGTACCAGTAATTGTTTAATCGCAGTGGGCGGGGCCTCCGACCCAGGAAGATTTATGGGTGTAACACGTTAATGACAATCAAATTCAGCCGCCGCATTTATCAACACCTGATCGTTTGTACGCTGGGATTGGTCAGATACAAATGCTTCATAAATCTGACGTTGTTCCTGTAGTACGACTAATTGTGCACGTAAATTTGAAGCTGTTTTCCTTCCAGGTTGATAAATGATTGGAAGTTGTCCTACTGTTTTGATAGAAATATTGATTATTTAACTGTTTTGAATCATGTTTTTTTTTACATTTTGACAGATATTCATTGTAAAAGTTAATATTAAGACTTTCTACATCTCTGATTTTGTTTTTATTCACTTGAGCTTTCGGTTTATTGACATTTAGCCTTTCAAGCTGAGTTTGAACTCATTTCTGTGAATGTGGATGCCAGTGAATCTCGAACACCCAACTGCAAGAAAAGAAATGCTCGTAGTGACAACATAGGAAATGAATTCTTATTGGGACTGTTTTAATTGGTTTTTCCATTTTCTACTGGAGTAATCTTTGCTACATGCATTATTGATTGAGTTTTAACATGCCCAAATAGACTGCGTTTACCGGGGAGTGCACGCTCATGCATTTTGACAGTCCGCTGCTTGGATCTCTAACCGCTCATAGCCCCGAGCGTTTCCTAAAGCAGAATGTGCTCGATGGTTTGAAAAAGAAAAGAAGAAAAAATGTCTCTTTTACTGATTTTGTGTCCACAGGAAGAGAGGTTTTTAAAAAAAGAGGAAATAGAAAGTTTAGTGACTTAGGATTGGGAGAACTGTAAGTTTGAGAACAGTGGGGAGGAAGATGTTGACAATTCTGTCCTTTTTGATTTGATTACACACACACACACACACACACACACACACACCCTTTACCTCCAATCCCAAGTCACAGATTGAACATGGTTTTCTTACATTCTTTTTTTCCTGTTTCTGAAAGATGGGTGTTACAGGCAGAGGTGTATAAAGTACCTAAAAAAATTACAAATTAAAAGTACAAATACGATAGTTGAAAATTAGTTTGGTAAAAGTGAAAGTCCCCCATTACAAAACCACTTGAGTAAAAGTCTTAAAACGGCTCACATTGAATATACTTAAAGCAGAACTAAGTAAGTTGCGCTTAGCGCTCCCCCTAAAGGTGCCTTTGGTTATGTCACTGTCGTAAAAAAAACTGCTGAGCTGTCACTGCATGGAGTTGCTTCGTTCCCCAGACAAAGGTCTTCTCTGCCTTTTTTTGCTGGCTCCACCATGATATAAGTTTGAGAAAAGTGAATTTGTAGACAACCGTGTGTAGCAGCAGGGCTGGTCATAATCTAGCATTAGTTTGTATTGGGGTGCCGTAAAGCAGTACGTCTGTCACCGGGTCGGAGGCAGGAAAGTTGCAAGTGTGTTACCGTCACAGGGACTACAAGAAGCATTTATTAAGCTGAAAAAGTTACTTAGTTCTGCTTTAAGTATCAAAAGTATATTTTGAAAAGAAATACTCAAGTATCAAAAGCACAAGTAAAAGTAAAGTATTTTTTCAAAGTACGCATACAAAGAAGTAAAACAGTTATGAATGCTCTCACCATGTTCCCTTTATTTCACTTTTAGGTCAATGAAAACATGAAGACAGTTATTCAAGTACCTGATATATGCTAGGTTAATGCTAGCTAATGCTAATATTAGGCTAATTCTAGCAAATTTTAATGCTAGGTTAATGCTTTGTAGTGTTAATGCTAGGTTAATGCTAGCTAATGCTAACATTAGGCTAATTCTAGAAAATTGTAATGCTCGGCTAATGCTATGCAGTGCTAATGCTAGACTAAATGCTACGTTAATGCTAGCAAATACTAATGCTAGCTAATTGTTAATGCTAGGCTAATGCTAACGCAGGGTCCCAGCACCTGCATTCTTACTTTATTCTAGTTTAATTTGTAACAAGTAAAGAGGAGGCAAAAATAAAAGTAACAGAGTAAAGTTTTACTTATAAATCTAGTAAAGTAAAAGTAAAAGTGCTGGTTAAAAAAAATACGTAAGTATTGTAAAGAAGTGCTATGTTCCCCCCCCCACACACACACACACACACACACACACGCCAACAACAACAACAACACCCTTTACCTCCAATTCCAAGTAACAGATTGAACATGGTTTTCTTACATTTTTTTTCCTGTTTCTGAGAGATGGGTGTTTGATATGGGACACACACACACACACACACACACACACACACACACACACACACACGCACACACACACACACACACACCCTAAGCTTAGAGCTTAACAAACACTGAAATCTTCTTAAATCTATACTAATCCATAAACCTCGGGACGCTGTTGCGTGGAAGAGACGAGCGTGTGCCACACTGCATTCCTGTTGGTTATGTTAATGGAAACCTCATCATTTGCAGTGTATACGTCTGTGTGAGCGTAATGGTTACAGAGCCTGTATGTTCATTTCCTTCCAAATTTAGATTCTATAGCTAAAATGTGCACAAAAGTAAAGGAGAAGAAAACTCATCTTTATGCACATTTGAGCATATGTGGATGTGATAATTCAGTGTGTTTGGGTAATCAGGAAGCTTATGTTCAATGTTCAATCAAAGATGATTATGAAGAGGATGAAATCATCCAGCAGAGCTTGTGTTAACCTCTGCGGGAGTCAGATGAATCAGTGGCAGAATGTTTTTAATGCACATATTTGAGATGGCGAGTGAAACAAATCGTCTTTTGGTATTTTTGATAAAAGGTTATTTGTACAAATAATGGAGCGTGATTGGCTACTTATCCTGTATTGTTTCCTACGTTTGACATCCAGGGCCATGTGGTAAATAAGAACAATTAGGTGGCTGTGTAAACGACATGGGGAAATATTAGACATTTTTCTTTTAACTTTGCTTTGAAAATGTGAAGTATTCATTTTTACATTGTTTTAACTGTTTCTTTTAATGCACCTTAACATTGATATTTCTTTATGAAACTGTTATTGCCATAAAACTATAAAACCTAAATATGGAGAAGTTTACCAAAGGTTATTTATATTTATTTATTTGTTATTTTACCATTGTTTTAGTTGTCTTCATGTACTGTATAACTGAGATTTATTCATTATACTGTAAATGCTTGACCTTTTCACAGATTTAAAAAAAAAAGAAAGAAAAAAAAAATAATGTGGAGAAGTTTATCAAAGGTTGTTTGTTTATTTATTTAGTTTGTTATTTGTTATTGTGCCATTTGTGTTTTTATGCCTGTATTAATTGTACTGTAAATGGGATGCATTATTAGAAGGTATATAAAAAAAAAACAAATGAAAACTGAATTTGGAAAACTTCATTAAACGTTATGTAATTATTGTTCTTTTGTTTGTTTGTTTATTTATTATTTAGTTAGTTAGTTTTTTGTTGTTTTAGTGTTTTTATGCCTCTATTAATTGCACTTTAAATGGGATGTATTATTACAAGGTTAAAAAAAAAATAGAAGAAGAAGCTGAATTTGGAGAACTTTATCAAATGTCATTTAATTTTTTTTTTAATTTATTTTATTTACTTATTTATTTATTTATTGAAGTAATTCATGTATGTATCTATTCATTCATTCAATTATTTATTTATTTGTTATTTTATCATGGTTATTTTGTTATGCATTTAGTGGTTATACTGTAAATGCAATGCTTATTTGCTAGGTAAAACAAAAGTAATTAAAAACTCTTTGGAGAAGTTTAACAAGGCTTAATTATATATATTTTTGTTTATTTTTGGTCATATTTTATTCATCCCTGTCCCACCCCCATCGTAGTAATGTAATGCTTCATGTTTTCAGGTCTTGTGTGATTTTCCAAGTAATTCCCTCTAAGTTCATATTTAGTGTTGAGGTTTATTTTTATCTGAGATCTTCCTCTCTGTCTGTAAGCCACACTGAGGCGCCTCACACACAGACGCACACACGTATCACAGGAGCTCGTGGTCGTATATCATAAGCTTGGGGGCGGATGTATAGAAAGGCCTAATTCCAGGAACACATGTTGTCGAAGGATTGTTGCTTCATAATACCCATAAGTCATCCAGGGTTAACCTCCTATGTGCATGACAAAAGTGGTGGATGGTAAAGCCAATCTTCCATGTTGACTGGATGAGTGACGGCACTTCAATATATATGAAAAACAACAGCTTATGTTTGTGGATGCATGTTTTTTTTTTTATTCAAATGGCTTTTATAGCTTTACGTTATAGCTTTAGATCAGGAGTTCTCGACTGGTCCAACGAGATTCATTTTGTCTTCTTTTTGAACTGTATGTGAAGTTGAGGTTTCGTTTATTCAGACAAGCTTTTTCGGGAATTTTCGAGTCAGAAACATTTCCTAAAAATAGCTGTTGAAAACACATATATAATCTTTTTTTAAAAAAATAAATCCATATATTTTCCTGTGCAACATGCATTTCACAGCATGCACTTTTTTTTTTTTTTATCAAAATAAAAGACAAGTCCAACATGACAGAAATGTAGTATTTATTTATTTTTGACAAGCTGTCTCCGACCCAAACTTTTAAGTCCCGACCCACCAGTTGAGAATCACTGGTTTAGATTATTATGAAGTGGCAAGAAAAAAAAAAAAAACTAGAGCAGTAGTTCTCAAATGGGGGTACACGATGGCACTACAAGGGGTACTAGAGAGAGTGAGGAAAATTAACAATTTGGCCTGAAAAATGAAAAAAAATATCAAAACTAAAAAAAATTATTAAAACACCCAATTTTAATCAACTGTATTTATATAGTCATTATGTGAAATACGGATCTAGTTTAACTAAAACTCAGTAAAAAAAAAAATTTAAAAAAAATTCAAACTTTAACATGATTAAAAACTAATTCTGGAGAAAAAAATGTTAGGGTCACCAGAAATTCTTTATCAAAATGGGGTCACGATCCAAAACAGGTTGGGAACCACTGCATTAAATACTGTTTCTTTCCACTTATTTACAAAATATAATTCTTTAAAATGTGTGTTATCACGTTCATTCCATCATTACTTGACGCTCTATAATTGTTTTTAGATTAGATTAGATTTTTTAAGCAAAATGTCAGGCAAAGGGGGGACTTGGACTCAGAAATAAGAGAAAAAGGGTCAAAAATGTTTGAGAACCATTTTTCTAGAGAACAGTCAGATTTGAATATTGTTACTGTGTCTGATTTGATATGTATGAACGTCTGAGGTGGAGATAAAGAGGTTTTGGATGGTGTCTGGAAGATCTTGTTTTATATAAACTCATGAATGAATCAGCTTGTTTGATAGGCATTTACTGTAGGTTGTAAATAATGTTTTTTTAATAGTGGTGTGGATGGTGCATATCTACTTGATATCATTTCCAGAAACTTCTTCAGCATTATAAGTAATTCGTTGAGATAGGAAGGACCTTCACTAATCCACTGATGTGGCCCTTAACTAACAACTGTGCTATACACTCACTTATGAATTACTCCTCAGATGATGCATCTTAATACCGGGTTTATATTAAGCAAATTAAATCAATCCCTAAACATTTTTGGTGTGTCTTTAGAGCTTCTGAGGAGTATTCGGTATCTGCCTTTACACACATTCGGAGTAGTCATTAATCTCCACCTCCGTTCCACATCTGTCTGTTCTTCCACCCGTTCCTCATCCATTATTTATGCCTCTTCCTACTTTATCTGTCTCGAAAATAAACCGACTCCACTTGAGCTGCAAGCAGATACAGTCTACCTCCTCCCTCAATCTATTTACTGCTATTTTTATTGCCTTTTTCTTTTTATGAAAGAAACACATTTATTCTTCCCAGCGTGATCGCCCCGCACTCAATTGTGGAGCTTGATAAGCTGACAGCCGTATCCATTTACACAACAATTATAACCCACCTGTGCCAACATGCTGTTGCGTCTCCTGCTTTCCTGTGCTTGCCATTACATCAGATAATAAAGGGAAAAATCAATCCGAAATAAGGCTGCATCCGTGTGCCAACAGGGGAAAGCCTCCTCAAACACATCAGAATATATTACAGGACGATTTGAGCACAGTTCAATGTGCAGGAAATTGGATCCACTCAAACCCCCCGCTCTCTTTTCTTTCTGTGCGACTTGTAAAACGTGTGATGTGCAGTTATCTGACTGTAGTGAGAGCAATTATATAATTAGGGTATTGCTTTGGAGGATAATGAGTGGAGCACAAATCAAATGGCATTTCTGTTGCTTTTCCGAAAGCTCAGCGTGGATAGTTTGATAGTTCAGTTCTTTTGTTTTGGGCTCAGTTGGAAATGTTTTTTAGCTTTGCAAAGATGAACGTTTGAATTGTATATCTAATTTGGCCTGAAATGCTGGATTTTCTTGTAAAACAATTGTTTTGATGTCAAGTCGAGGCTTGTATTTGCTTTAATGCACACAAAAACAAATACAACAAAAGCATTACTGGGATACTCAACCAAAACGACCAAAACAGCTCAACAGACAGACTATTATATTAATATATTTTATTTTATATATTATATAAACAAAGTTTTTCTCAGCTTCTGCATGACAGATAGGGCTAGTTTTTGTTCAGATAGAAGTCGGACCCTTAGTGGTTGCAGATGAATTGAAATCTGGGAAATATATGACACTGAGTGACAATAAATCATGTTTTAAATACAGAAATCTGTAGTCCGTCCAAAAAAACCTACAATATAAAGCCCATTCTTATTATCAAAGGCTATAAAAGCAGAAAGAAATAAACTAATGCATCGACATTAACTGCAGCAAGTTTGGTGATAATAATAGTTGCTGGAAGATATAGTGTGTTGATTTCCATTAATAATAATTTTATTTGGATATTAATAAAACTTCTAACTTTAGTTTGGGTGGCTTACCCAGCGGAGCTTCGTCTGCCATGTTTGCACAGAATTGAAAGCACTCTCGCGCAATACTTGACTTTGCTAACACCAGACTATAGCGCACAACTACAGGGGTTAGAGTAAAAAAAAGAAGAAAAAAAAAGATTTCAACGCCTATGAATTGATTTTGCTCTAGTGTGGATCTATACTACGACGGTTGATTGTGGCATCCAAATGCTGCGCCCACCACAATTTTCAAAGTACTACTACTTCTTTCCAGTGATGTTCCTGGCCTTATAAAAACACAATGCCCAAGGAACACGTAAATAAGCAGTAAAATGTCAGATTGGAATGTTCCCAACACCATGGGTTTGGCCCAAAATCCATCAGTGAGATGTTAGTCAAGTATGAACCCAGCAGGTCTCTCAGATCTATGGACACAGGTCAGATAGTGGAGCCCAGAGTTCACAGTAAACATCGTGACACTGCTTTTAGTTGTTATGCTGCAAAGAAGTGGAACAAACTGCCATCAGAGCTAAACTTAGCATCTAATGTGAAAATATTTGGATCCCATTGTACGGTGTTAAGCCTCCTGTGCTAGTTGATGCTACAATGTGCAACGTTTCTTTCATAAACTCGCACAAGACATCAGCTTTGACATGCTCAGGCTTTACGATGTTAATGCTAATTACAATAAAGAAAACAAAAGCAAAACCTTTTTCTGCTGCAGAGCCAGTAAACACTGGCTAACAATAAAACCAATTAATGTTGTTTGGGTATGTAGAGGCTTGAAGAAAATTAAACTAGAGCCAAGACTGGATAGAAGAGCAGGAAAGTGCTGTTTTTTTTCTTCATTCCAAGCTTATTTAAACTATTTCTTTTTTTATTTTCACAGCATCCCAAACCATCCTTTTCAGATTCCTGAACAAAGGAGATTTGTAATCCTTGCTTTCCATCTTCAGTGGAGCCAGTCGAGTGTGAGTAAGTACAGTACATAACTGGAAACATTGGAGAAAAACCCGGACAATAAAAGTAAGGGTGATGGCACTTGAGAAGCAGAGCATCTTGTCTTTCAGCCTTTTGATCAATGAAAACTCTTTGATCTCGAAGCCGGTGGTTAAACTTCAGTGGACGGCACACAGTGGAGATTTCTGGAAGCTATGTAACAATCAGTTCATGCTCGAGAACAAGGCAAACATCCCCAAAAGTAATTCAATACCCTGAATTCACTATAAACATTGCTGGAGTACAAAGATTGTTGAGTCGGATGATATAATACCAAGGAAAATTGGTACTTATACTTACTTACATACTAGCTTACCCATGTTGTTGTACCTTTTTTTCCAAACCATATACATTTTGGAATAAGTATAGTTCAAGTAAATACATAAAGGAATATTTTAGTTTTTTATTCAATTTTTGTATTACAAATAATAGCATCTAAATAAAAAGTGCCAAATTTGACCCGCTAAATTCACAATAGCAGACTTCCTGTTGAATTTAGGTTGTAGGTCCAAATTACATTTTTGCTTGTGACGGTTAAATGCATATACCTACTGAATTGCATCAAGCTAGTTCAAAACAGGGGAAAGTTACACATGCTCGGTGGTGCTAACAAGGCCCGTAATTGCATCAAAAAACTGCACTTAACCTGCCAAATTTCATGAAATTGTACTCAAAAAGCCAGAACTGGTCATTACTGTTATAAGATGCTGAGCCCGAAACGTAAAAACAGTTTGTGTGTGTGTGTATATACTGTATATATATATACTCTCATATACCCATATTTACGCATATGCATTTGTGCATTATACTACTCTCTACATCAGTGGTTCTCAAAGTTTTTTGGCTCAAGTACCCTCCTTGTCATATTGTATTTCTGAGTCCAAGTACCCCATTTTTCCGACTACATTTTGCTCAGAATTCTATAAAAAAAAAAACGACATAGCATAATGATGGAATAAATGACACACATTTTAATGAATCCCATTGTAAATAAGTGGAAACAAACAGTATTTAGTACCTCCCAAATTCTATAGTTATAATCATTTCCGGTCATCTCCCACCTAGTGTGTGTATTATCAGTTAATGTTGTGATCAAGATCATTTTCTTCAATATTATGAACATTATCATTTTTAACTTAAAAATATACACAATAAAACCCCATATTTTTAATGTTTTTGTTTGTTAATTTTTCAATTTTTCTCTCAAGTGCCCCCATTGAAGCAATAAGCCCTTTAATCCATGAATCATTGACTCACTCTATAATGTAATAAAATGATTTCACTATTAGGGCAAAAAATGTGTGCCCCAAAATGTAATAACATAATGCAAAATTATAATTATTATTATTTATTTATTTATTTTACATTATTGACTAGTTGTAACACTTTGAGTTTTAGTTTTATTACATTATACATATGTATATATATATATATATATATATATATATATATATATAATTCATATTTTGGGACATTGTTAAATATTGGGCTCCAGCAAGGCTAAACCCAAAAAATAGGGAAAGCACCAACACTGACTACCAACCTTATACTAAACAGAAAAACTATGGCTTGTGACACTGGGTCTGCAAAATAAGCATGATGACTAAATATTGAGATCTCTTAATGCTACTATTTGTCAGGTATATTTAATGTGATGGTCATGACTAGCTTTAATGAAAGAAGTTGGGGTTTTAAACACATCACAGATCAATAGTGTGTCTGAAAAATGATAATTATTGCTCTTTTTATTTATCTATTTGTATTTAATTGTATTTTCTTCCCACATTTGTATGTAGGGAGCTATTGAACATAATCCCAAATTGGCTTTTTTATTTTATGTGAGGAGAAAATAAAAAAAAATCCAATTATACGTACGCAATCATGGCTGGTCTAGGCTTTGTTATTATGTGCAATGTGAATAAATGAGTTAAAAAGAAGAAGAAAAAAGATCATTTTGGCAACAGTTGGATCAATGATACTTGGAGGTTGTTTATTTTATCAGTCAGTTGTGACATCATTAAGATTTGGTTTTGACGAAGCAACTCACCCGTGAAGAACAGCTGGTCGTATTCATGGCAGATTGAGGGGTGCAAACATGTAACATTGGAAGCAACCTGTTTTTAATGCCACCACCAGAGAACACACACGTACAGACTGTTGCCTATAGGCAGTTGCAGATGGTACTGTATGAAGCTCCATGTTCAGAACATGCAGTTGCATGGTAATATGCCTTCAGTAATTAGAGTTATATCTTTCCAGCTATACGCTCCTCACCATTGTTACATTCACTCACTCGCAATTGATTCATTCATGTATTCCATTGCAGGAATCACTTTAGCACTATAGAGCACTGAACATTAGTTATATTTTAATTAAAGCGCACAGATGTGAAGTTGTACAATTTCTACCAATTGCTACGCATGAGTGTCAAATTCTTTTTTTTTTTCTTTCGAGGATGCGTGACTGTGCACATAAAACAATAAAATTGTAAAAAGCGTCAACAACACAATGATTTCTAAGCTTGACAACTGTGGTTCAGTCATGTCCAACTACAGTAGCAAAATGTAGAGATGGCTACTGTATATTGTTGGCTCGCCAATATTATCGGATGATATACTATTATCACTATCTCTAATATTCATTTTTTTTCCCTCCCATATTGACAAACCGATGTTTGAGAGAGTGTTTAAAACACTATATGGCACTTTTTCAATCACGAAAGTGGAATTGCCAACTGCAGTAGAATTATTGGCTCACCAATATTATTGGACGATATCTTCCATAAAATCTAATATCACTTGACACAGTAAATGGTTTGTCCTCCAATATTAAAAAATCGATGTTTGATGCACTATATGGCACGTGGAATTGCTTTATTTGTTTTGCACATGTGGAATACATCTGAGGCATCGCAGTAAAACTAAATTATTTCCATTACGATATATATAATGCCACCTAAAATTATTCTGGGGGGAAAGAGTCAATGTATATATCAGAATTGGTTGATATCGGAAGTCGGAAGCAAGTGTTGGACAATATCGACATGTACGAAAATCGGCAAAAAGCTTATATCGAACATATCAAGCTTAATAGCTTTATGAGACACTGGCCACTTTTTGTATCCTATATTAATTCATTTTAACCCCTGATGACTTTCATGTAAACTCCCTGTTTTTCTCACCTTAAATAACCTGCAACAAGATCTAAAGTTGTCAAGACATCACCTCTGAGGAAGACTGGCAGTTAACATTCGAAACATGTCAGGAGATAAAAATTTCCTTTAAAAAAAACTTGTGCAGAATTGGGGCGGAGTTGCCCATAGAAGTTTGACAGATAAAATGAATTCATGAAATGCTGCAACACCAGACCATGAAATAAATAGAAAAATATTTGTACTTCATGAATTTCGGAATGAAAATTAAATGTAAAATAGATTTAATTAATGAATGAACGGTGTATTTATTTAAGTGTGGCACTCCTCATCTCCCATACATGACATCTAATTCATGTTAATGACATATAATGACAACGTAATGTCAGCCTTATGTAGAAAACTCCAAGTAAAGTGTAACCGTATGATGTATTAAAGAGTGCGCCCTGAGCTACATTGTCGGTCTCAGTTGTTAGAAGGAGATTAAATAAAGTTTAATTCATCCTGCTGGAGTCTGATCTTTAATTAGGTTTGCAACAGACTGCAATTAACTGATGCAGGCCTTTAATACAATTACCTCTTTAAAAGCACACAACTGTATCCATGCTGAAATGTCAATAGTATCGGAAAACACATTTTGAATATCCTGGAAGTAAAGAGCCGAGCTCATCCGATTTGTCTGAGCCCAGTCATCTGAGGAAACCAACTGGGATCCTGAAATCCTTTGTATGAGAAGTCCACAAAACAGTTTGATCTATAAACCCAAAGCCGTGCATGAGTTTGGGATCATCTGTTTGTAAGGTCGTGTCAGCACAATCTTGGGCTTGGGCTCGTTGACCTGACTTGTACCCCTCAACCAGCCCAAATAGGGTCTTAGCTGTCTAGCCCCTGCACCATATGCTGGCTAACTATAATACTATTGTTATTAACCCAGATTTGTATTCAACAGTCAGGTATAACTTTTGTCAGTGTGATTTAATAATGTGTTTTGTCACTAACTCAGCTGATGGCAGAACGTTGCAAGTTTGATGGATGTAAAACAATAGGCATTTTCACAAACACAAATTTCTTAATGGTTTTTTTGTTTTTAGATATGATCATTTTAGCTGATTTTCTTTGTAAGTGCGAGAGAAAGTGAAAGCACAAACACACTGTAAAGTTTCTATTGGCACAATCACACCAACAAATCGTGGCTAGATTCAGCCAATATAAGATTCCTTTACTCGCAAAGTCAGTTTCCCTTTGCTCTAGAGTCTAGATCAGTGGTTCCCAACCTTTTTTTTTTGTGTTGTGTACCCCTTGAGCCTTTTCGTCATAACATGAGTACCCCCTCACTCATACGTGTTCATGATTCTCCAAAAGTAGAACATAACACAACTGAATATACAACATTCTTAAATTGAACAATTAGTATTTAGGCTTTATCTACTTATTTAACGCAAATTAAACATAAAATGACGTTGCCTTCAAGGAAATACAAATGATAAATATAAGAAATAATATTATCGTAAACGTTTGTATTATTAATACTGTATTATAATACTAATATATTATGATTATAGTGTTATTAATGAAAAATAATAAAGTTGAAATTAGAAAAAAATAAGAATAAAAATAATAAGTAATATAAATGAATAAATACAAAACAAATAATTAACCTGCCTGTGTTATATATAAGTTTTATGACATTTACCACAAAAGGAGCTTCTTTGAATATGTCCCCTTTAAACAAGAATTTTAAAATTAAGTCATTGCGCACTAATACCATTTTATTGACGGACTTGTAAAATGACAGAATATTTTTTTTTATTATTATTTTGGAAATAAATTCTTAATTTTTCCACTTACCCCCTTAATGTGCTCACGTACCCCTGGTTGGGAAACACTGGTCTAGAGCAGGTCAAAGATTGCAATGGAACTCTGCTTGTGTCACAGCTCTGACGTAGAGCTGACTAACAGACAAGTTAAAAAAAAAAATCACAATAGAACATTTGAACCTAAAACGTACAGGAATAATCAGGTTTCAACATAATTAGTGAGCAGATATATCTGCCCCTCCAAATACAAACAATCAACAAATAAAACCCCCAATTTTTGCCGAGCTGTTTTCCAGTTCTTACATCACATGACGGCACAGTCTCAAATTGTTGAAAGAAATCGACATTTTTCCAAAATCTGGCAAATTTTCCTCAAATTGTTTCTAGAAATTTCCCCAAATTCCCAAAATCACAGAAATTTAAGTGAAGATCCTGCAGGGACAGATAAACTCACAAACGTTATCATTTATATATCATTCATACAAGAGCAAACCAGGTCACATTAATGTTGAATTTGCTCTTTTTCCACCTAAAATCTGTGGCCCACTTAAGGTCAAACTGGTTTGTATTTGGCCCCTGAACTAAAATGAGTTTGACACCTCTGCGCTAAGAAGTGATTTATGGAGTTATTGACTCGCTTCACCTTTTTTGTTCACTTTACTGCTGTTTACAGCTGAAAATCATATTGACTCTTTTTGAGTGACGGCAAGTAGATTTTGTGAAGTTTTCCTGTCACTTTGGAGCGATTTAAGACGTGCATTATGAACGCAAACTGAGACAAATCAAGGTTCTTCCAATTATTAGCTGTCCTTGATTATCCCTGTGTAAAATACAGTAAAACCTTAGCTTGCTTGTATTAAATCTACTCTCTCGTAGTTGATGGTGTGATCTTCTTACTGGGATAAAAGTGGTTTTGCAAACCTTGTCACATCTTGGGTTTCTTTGAAATAAAGTTGTTTTTTTAAAGTTATATGAACAGCATTGGTGAATGTGTGTGTGTGCGCGTGTGGGTGTGTGAATGTGTGTGATTTGGGTTACGTCTTCTCATCTGCTCTTGGCATTATAGAGTCAAACTCGTTTTTTTTTTTTTTTTTTTTTTCTTCTCCTCCTTTGCCTTGCAAGTTGTTCCCACCATCTGGCACCAGGCTTTGAAAACCAGGCCAAGTCTCTCCCACCAGAATGGCATGAAAATATACCCACATATATCCTGCCGTCCTGTCACTCTCTCTCATGTCAAACACCGACTACAAGCAGAGATAACAGGGTCGGTGGGTTTCATGGAATATAAAAGGCTTTTTTATGGTCAAACTCTAATTGAAGTCAAATGAAAGGTTTTCCTTTGTCTGTTTATTCAAATCAAAGGAGAAAAAAATTAAGAAAAAAAAAAATCATCTTTATTTTTAACAAAACAAGGTCAGAACTGACCAATGGCTGGATAGATCCAGAAACTAAGCTCGAGGATGAGATGGGAGGGGAGATGGTGAGACGAGTGGCTCAAGAGACTTGTTTGTGTAGTTAACTTTCTGCTCCCGTCAGCGTGGAGGAACTCCATTGACTCCTTTCTGTTGGAGGCCAGAGTCATTTGCATAACCTATTCCCCGCTCCCACTGCCAGTCGCTTTAGTCTCTCCCTCAGCCTCTATTTACTGTGTGCGACCAATGCCACGGCGGATTGCTCCACTGCTGTGCTGTGTTGATTCCCCTGTCCGTGGCCGGGTTTTAATTGCTTTGGTATTATGCTGGGTCAGGCTGTGTGTGATGCACTCTCTTATCCTATTGTGACAATGACCTTTGAGTTGCTTTCTCTCTCACACACACACACACACACGCACACACACACACACACACACACACACACACACACACACACACACACACACACAAACACACACTGTGTTAGCATTTTCAAGTCACTTTTGGCTTTCCAAATGCTGATTGGCTGAGAACTTATAACGAGTGACTTAAATTAAAAATGAATTAAAGTATGAATATTAATTAAAAAAAAAAATCATGTCTACACATGAAAACCACTTTTTCAAGGTTGGCCCTCTAAATAAGGCTAAAGGGATGTATATCACTGTAGCAAAATCATTATTAAGTGATTTTTTTCATCATACCTCCCCTTTAATGTACTTAAGTGTTTTTTGGAATGCATGTTTTGTTTTATTTGAAGGGCTAATATAAATCAAAAACTTTGTTGTGCTTTTTTTGAAAAGCAAAGGCTACTGGAATATCAAAAAAAAAAAATGTCAGAATATTCAATAAACATTCACTTTCTTTAAAAAAAAAACATGTCTAAAAATGTATTCGAGGCTATTTATGCACTATTAAAAAAAATTGTGAAAAAACGCATTCGATATTCGGTATTATTCGATATTCGGCCAAGTGTTTATATTTTATTTGGCTTCGGCTTCGGACACAAATTTTCATTTCGGTACATCCCTATGTATAACCCTAGTATATAGTGAGAAAAACATCATTTATTATGCTGCTGGAATCCAATATTATATGTGATTTATAGGCACTTCCTAATCCAGTAGAAATGTCTGAAGTTCACAGATATTAGAGAGCCGTATTGATCTGTTTGCAGCTTGATTTACTCAGTATCTGCTTTAGATCCCTGAGTGCAGTCAGTTGAATGCACGGTAATAAAACCAACAAATGCAAAGTTGTCGACACTTTCTTTGTGCAACACATAAAACTTACCAGCTATGGACTGAACCCAAGTGAACAAACTAGTGTACTTTATCTTCTCAAGGTTCTGCTTGACACCCTTGGACCTTGTGGCTTTTCTCGTGGGATGAGGTCACATGGCAATCTTCAGTGTTAAACGATCAAAGGAAAATGATAATGCGACTGTGACAGAAAATATAAAGAAGATTAAAGGTTTCCTGGTCAAAGTCCAAACCTACAAAACCTTTGATTATTAAATAAAATAGAATACATTTGACATTAATGTACTTATAGTTTAAAGCTTACCTTGAATTTGGTTTAATCTTCATTCGATCATTATTAGTGAGAATGCAGGAGGCATCTTCACTATTGGTATCCATTTTTTCTTCCGTCTGATTTAACTCCTCCTACACCTGAGTTCCTGAGATTAATGCTATTGCTTTTATGATTTCTAACCTTTTGACTTATGTTTTTTTTTTTTTTTCCATTCATTTCTATTGGAAATTTCAGCTATTCCAACGTTTAACCCTTTCATCTCCAGCCATTCTTCCCCCAATTTTGACTATTCAACAATTAACATGTTCAGCTACTACCTTCAACCCATTTTAACTTATCCTTAACAACCTTATTGCTACTGTTCAGCTAATGCTAGGTTAGTGCCAATGCTAGTGCTAATCTTAATGCTAAGCGAATGCAAACACTAGGTTAATGCTAATGTTAGGCTAATGCTATTGCTAGGCTATTGTCAGTGCCCAATACTTTCACGGACCGGATCCTTTCAGATCTTTTCAACGTATGCTCGTAGACTACGTCACTTCCTTCACTCACATTCCTTACGACAGAGCTGCCGGGATGTGGCATTTCAATGTATACAGGCCATACAACGTTTGTTCAATATTTTAATAGTACACATTTTAATATGTGACTGTTTTGTGGTGTTTTTAATTGTTAATTAAAAAACTGATAAAAACACAATACACAACATTAACAATCAAAAACCAAAGAGAAAAAAAGGGTTAAAAACCAAAATAAATCGGAATTCATTCAAAACATAAATGTCTAATTATTTTTAAATAGCAGGGTTTCAACCGTATAAATAGTACACAAACTGCCGTAAATTAGGCCGACCGGATGTAGACGTGTTGTGCGCATGCGTTGAAAAGGTCCAGTCCGTGAAAGGATTGGGCACTGATAGCGAATGCTGGGATATTGCTAACACAAGGTTAATGCTAGGTTAATGTTAATGCTAACGTTAGGCTAATGCTTAAGCTAGGCTAATGCATAGGCTAGGCTAATGCTAGCAAACGATAAGCTATTGCAGTGCGACGCGGGCCAGCACCTCCATCCTCACTTGCATTTTCTTCAGGAAATGCAAATTTTCTAGTGTTTCAGTTAATGTCTGTTTATCCAAATAAAGGTCAATAAGTTGTTGACCTTTCTTTTAACTTTTGTTGATTCAAGATAATATCTGATTAATTTGACAGTTTCTAAAGGCCTCAAGGCACACTTTTTTTTAACTTTCTTATCAGATGGAACCTGCATTTTCACTGGTGAAATGCATGGCCAAAAGAAAAGCTATAAAGGAACTATGAAATATTTTCCAAAAGGAAGGTCAGGCAATCTGATAAGACCTAGAGATAGCGTTGCTGGTCCTGACGGGAATTGTTGTATTCAAAATATTCTTTAAAAAGTGTTAAAGAAGACAGATGTGTTGTGCAATTCAAGTTAAATCTCATGAATGCAGCTGTGTTTAAAGGTCAAACGCGCTAAACATCTGAAAGAGTTTGTGTCTTGGAAGTAGCTGTAACAAATATGAAACTTAGTTGGATTTGATGTAGTAAAGCCTTTATTACCTTGGCCGTTGCCAAAGCATTGATGTAATTTATCATCAATTTATAGCTCTACAATGAGAGGACTTTGTCTTCATTTCTATTCAAAGTGTGCCTCGGTGTTTCAGCAACACAAATACAGCTGAGCTCAGACTCTATGCAGCCTCTCTTCATTTAGCTCCAAACGACAAAGGGAGATGAGTTGCATTTTCAGATGCCTCCATTATTCTTCCTCTGTCTGTCTTCCTCTCCTCCTCCTCCTCTTCCTCCTCCTCCTCGCTCACACAGACATCCTCCATCCTTTCTATTAAAATCTCTGGATATTTTTGTTCCCATTAAAGGAATTATACCCATTACTCTCTCTGACAACTGTGCATTGAGTGTGTGCACCCCGATTTAACATTGTTCTAATTCCTCTCACTATTATTCCAATAAAACATTCATAATAATTAACCATTGTGACATCTAATTTAAACTAATTAATTTGAGGAGGGAAAGCACGCTGGTGTTATACAGAGAACTGTGAATTGCCGCGAAGCTTGAGCTAATCATGACAACAAATTGAACTTTGATGATTCTCGCAGAGTGAAAATACAGATTAACGCTCGTCTGCGCACACATATGTTGCGTGGGTCACCTGTTCATTGAAAGATAATGACAGTGATCAGTCTTTATAATGGAATCTAATGGATATCAAGGGTGGTGACAGCGTGTGAGTGTGGCACTCCCAATAAGAGCTGAAAGTACCATACTGTAAGTAGTTTTGGTATATTTTTTATTTATGGCTTTTTTTTTTACATTTTGGGTGCTTGTACTATAATTTTGTCAAAAGTCATGAGGGGTGGAACCTTTGTGCAGGGACAAATTGCTTTAGGAACAGGTAAAGCCACGGCTTTCTCCCGTCTCTTTATTAAGCAAAAGTGCAGAATATATACAGATAACAAGGCACTTGAATGTCATATACAATGATCAAAAGAACAATAGTTAGAATCGCATAATAAAGTCAAAACCACAAGTTCAATCTCTACACAGAGCAACAAAATAGGGACAAAAAAACACCAATAAAGAAAAATATAAAACAAATAATATATACACAATGGCTTTTAAAGGGGATAATTCAATGGTACAGTAGAATACAGATTTAAAGTTAAAGGGGGTTATGTTTTTTCTATCAGTGTAAACTTTTCAATCATGTTTAACAGGTTTTTTGCATTATTTATAGGTTGTTTTTTTTTGTTTTTTTTTTTGTATTTTAAAGGATTTAAAATATTGTAAAGATGAGTTGTGAAAGGAATTAAAATGAGGTTTCATTTTCCAGTATTTTGCTTTGTGTATAAAAAATGTATCCAAGTATAATAACATTGTTGTTAAGGAAGTTATAGTGTGAGTTATTCATTATGGGCCCTATTCTCCCATCTGGACTTAAGCACTTTTTTACGCGCCTACAGTTATGCGTTTTATCCGGTCCAGGCTCCTGACACGCCAACCACGCGTAAATAAACCAAAAGCACAATGAATGAAGGCGGAGTGAAGCAAAGGAGGCGGACTGGGCCATGATGTCATTTTTTGGGGCTGTTCAGAAATCACGGAACACAGTTTTTCCAATGCTTGTAAATGTAATTGAAATCCATGAACATGATAAAGGGCACTTTTAATTTGAAAAGCCTTCATTGATAAACAATGTAACAGGTTGATTTGATCAGATTATTGGAGTGTGAGGATTGGACACATTTTTCTATTTGAGCCACAGTCAAAATCTCTCTATTTCTCCTCATATTAATGCCAGATTAACGTTTGTTGGTGTGGATAACCTGATTTTATGAACTTCTTACACTCCTGCATTCAGAAATAATCAGTGCACAATAGTCGTCGTCACCAATGTTTCACTTGTTAAGTGGATGAAACTGTGGCTTCACATTGTACACAGTGTTAAAATAGTCAGTCTGATGTCTGTCAGAGTTTCATTGTAATGATCAGCAGCAGCCGAGACACGCACCGCGGCACACAGCTGATGAGCTCTGTGACGCACCCACTTCCAGGACAAGGAGTGGACGGCACGGGTAAAATATGATGAAATGTAACACATTTTGTCATGTATAGACAAAAACTTCTTGTGCAATATAATGTTTCACCTTATTTGATCGCTGCACTTATACGCATAAAGCCAGATTTAATTGGGAACGCCCACATTTCAGGGCCGATCCACCCAGAGTGTGTAACTGGGATGAAGGCGCGCAGCGACTGACTTAAGTACAATGGAAGAATAGCGCACAGCCAAAAACAGCACTGCTGCGTGGCTTTTTTGACTTATGCGCCCATATAAGACCCATGATAATAGTGGGACTTTAGTGGAGAGCCAGTCATGAATATCAGACCACAGCTTGTGAAAATGTACAGTGGAAGAAGAAGAGATGTCCAGTGGTTTCTTCTTCATATCAAAATACACAATTACTTGTTTCAAAACCAAATATTTGCTTCAGCAGAGCACGAGATTGGTAGATTCCATTCAACATCTCTAGTTTTAAAGACATTCACGGGTGGAAAAGTTTGCCACCATTTTGGCTGAAATAAGACGTCTTTTACACTTGGTTAGCAGTGTTGCCCTTGCACAAAATGTGTTTATTTAAAAAAAAATACAGTTCCGTTTTATTAACATAAAAAATAGCACATATCACAAACATTGGTTCTTTATTGCTGGTCCCTTAGGGAAAGGTTGGTTTATTACATGAACTTACATAGTGAAAAATTATAAATTGGTTAAACTGAGATAAAGTAAATATAATGTACAGAAAAGAGTAATTTGTTTAAAGAGTAATGTTTATTGATAAAACCTGAATTGTGTATTGCACTGGACTCAGGAAACATGCATTGTGGTTATGTGATTGTGATGATGTATGTTTTTAAATTGAGAAGCAATCTTGAGCATCATTGGGACCCGTAACACGAACTTAACGACAGACATTCCAACAAAAATGCTGTTTTTTTTTTTTTTTTTTTTGGTTGTTAGCACTATACGCTATTCAGATAAAAGCAATTCATAGCTTTCAAAATCCACCTATTGGTTTGCTCCTTTTTGCTTTTCTTGTTTTATGGATTCAGTGGCAGATATTGTTATTGGCATCATGTTTACGATGAGGCGAACTCTACTATGAAGTGCACTCTACATTTACGTATTGATTACGTTTTCAGTCGCAAGAGAAGAAAATACATTGTTTTCTTATCTTTTGCTCTGTGCCTGGCTTTGAATTACAGACCTATTGTCACAATAATACAAAGACTACATAAACACACTATATGCGGTGTGTTTTTTTTTTTTTTTTTCACATTATCCATCAATCGATGTAACATTTGGAGTCATGTCTGTCATCTTTTACCGCAGCGGCTAATTTAATTCTAAATGAAATCTCCTCAGTAGCAGAAGTACAGATGTATTAATCACATAGGCTAGTAAAATGTGCTAACATATTTTGTTTCAGGTATCACACGTCATTAATTAAACTGTCTTCCAAAGTAATTTGTCACCATGCTCAAAGGAAGCCTCCCACTGATAAATGCTTGTGTCCCAAGCAGAACAGATTATTAGAATGCAATGGAAGGGAATGAGTTTTCACTGCGTGTAATGAAAGGATCCAACTGCATAATTTAGTGTTCAATTTATGTCAGGCTGTCCTAGATATCAAAGATAATAACATGGCAAGATTAAGTATAACCAAGCTCACTCGCAACTGTTTTCGAAAGACTGGGTGCGTCAGTAAATGGAAAAGTTTATCCAAAAAGTGTATAAAAGTAGTCAAAAAACCACTCTAGGCTACTATTGTTGATAAAGTGCTTTGCGTGATGAACCCTTAGGTGTTCGAAACATGAAAGGCCTGGAAGATATTTGTGGATAATATTATTTATTTATTGTTTCTTTAAGACATAGTCAATATCCTTATATTCAATAGCTCTATAGGCAATTGTATAGTGTAGTATAGTATAGCGCAACGGAAAACATTCAACAGCTTAAAAATCAATAAAAACATTCAAATCAGCAGTAAAAAAAAACCATTTCAAATCAGCAGTAAAAACATTAAATAAACAATAACATTATAATTATATATCCTTATACTAAATGTCTTTTTATTACATAGCCTTATAATAATTATCCTTATATGAAATATATCCTTGGTCAGGTCAACTTTTTCAAGGCCTATGTTCTGGGACAAGGACAAAAAGTTTCAAAACATCATTTCGACCGAATCTAGCGATACAACAAACTTTATGGAACCAACAAGACAAGTCACATATGCTAACCTCAGGGACACTTAATTTCACTTAAGACAGTTTGAATCCAAGTACTCTCCTAATACTTAATACATATTAAAAAAAAAATTGTATACATACACCAAATAAATCAAATAATCACACACCTGAGACCCCTCAAAGATTAATAAACATAACTGATCAATCAATAATCTTGCACGTTTTTTGTATTGCTTTAATCAGCAGTAATTGTCATCTTCAAATAGCTGTAATAAGTGTAAAGCCATCTCGTTAAATACTGATGTTAGATACAAACTTTTGAATTTCTACAGGGTCAAATGTATGTCTTAATATCTTGCCTTGAGACAACTAATGTATTGGCTGAAAAGGAGTGACGCAAAATTACAACTGCTGAATAAAATGCTGCCCCCCCCCCATAAAACGACGCGTCGACGCAAATTGCTGAAGTCAACATTGTCAAGTATGTTATTAATCATTTTTGTATTATTGTATATGTTACACACATTATGGTTGGCATGAATCTTGAGACGGTCTATACATTTAATTCTATTATTTATTTTGCCCACCCCCCCACATGAATCTCAAACTCCGCTTATGTTTTGTGCGTTTAGGGGTCTATTCTCCCGTCTGGACTTAAGCGTTTTTTTTGCGCGCCTGCATTTACAAGCTTCTTTCCTACGCGTATTTGCCGGTCCAGGCTGCTGACACGCCAACCGCGCGTAAGGAACCAAAATGTATAAATATATGTGAATGAAGGCGGGCTGAAAGAAAGTGAAGGTGATGTCATTTTTTTGGGCAGTCTAGAAATCAAGGAACCTGGAGTTTTCCCGACGCTTGTAAATGTAATCTTTTGACCACGATTCTTCGTAAAAATGTCACGTTTTGAGGAGAAAGAAAGCTGATGACGCGCTGTTGTTTCGTAGGTCATCGTTGTGCCTTTGTCATTGTTGTATCTTTGTAGGTGTTTGTTAAAATAACAGCCTCACAGCACCGTTGAGAGCTTCCTGTCTGATTAGGAACCACAGCTTAAGTACATGGCAAACTAGTGAAAAAGTTGATGTTGAAAGGATCTTTTGGAAATTGTATCTCTTAAGTAAGACCATTTACCAAAATCACTAACTAGTTAAAAGGAATCTCAATTTTCTTTCTGCTGACGTACTTTTATGAATGCAAAAATAAACAAGCCTTTAGGCACTGTTTTTTTTTTCTCTAAATGGACTTTTTTTTTCTTCTTTTGTGAGCTTCTGCTTTATTATCTTGGTTTTCTCTAAAGCAGTTCTGACACCCTCCTTTGTTCCCACTTCTAATAATGCTTTTTTTTCTCTCCAGCATTGATGTAGTCATAGAAACTTTTTCCTTATGAGCTCTTAAGTTTGTTTGTTTTGGTTTTTTTGGATGAATTTCTCTTTGTACCTCCAGTTTTTGTTTTCTTAGCAGATTTATTTGCATGAAAAGTTTAGCTTACTGCCTGTGTGGACCAGTAGAGCTAAGAAGAAAAAGAAAAAAAAAAACACAGCTGTGATGTTATCTTTAGATGTATTCCTGCTATTTTAATTCGATATTGCCTTGCAGATTCCATGCAACTTGATAACACCCAATAATCTTCTTGTCTTCAGTACTCTAATCTTTTGACTGTTGCTGTACTAATTGCTAGCTTGTGTGTTGTATTTTTTCTTAATAAGCACTCATGTTTCTTTTTTTTTACCTCTAATATTAGTTAGCTGCCTGACCAGCTGCCTGACCAGCATTGGCAGGCTAGTTTATTCTTAGTTTTAATTGAAAAACCAAATTTTGATGTGGTTTTAGTCACATTTAAGTCATTTTTAAGTAAATGCTTTTTAGTAACATTTTCAATCAAATTTAATGGTTCATTTTAAAGTTACGGAATTAATTTGCCTAACACTTAATAATGTGAGGCCAAAAATACAAGCATATAATACATGCACATAATAACTATAAATTGTGGTATATCATTAACAATCCCAATCGCTGGTGGTTTATTATATTCTGTCTTGGGAAATGAACTTTTTCACATTGACATAACTATAACATTATCAGTTCAAACTCATCGGGCATTATTATGAGGAATTTTTCTCGAACACACAAAAAAAACACTTCGCAACAGTGAAATATTGTTGCTAAAGTAAGTTATATTTAGCTCTAATGTGTTTTGTTTAAAAAAGAATGGTAAACTTCAGGGTTTTCCTGACTTCGGAAAGGGCAGATCTGCTGGCTATCACAACATGAGTATGTTGCCATAGCAACATACCAAATCAAAATTTAACATTTTCGGCAAACTGACTTTGTCTATTCCACCCTGTTTTTATTTATTGTCCAATTTTCCTGGGAAGCTACAATGTTTCCAAACAGAGACTTTAATGTCTCTGTTTCCTTCTCTGGCTTTTGATTTACATTAAATAGCGGCTAGCTGCTAGTCTAACCACGTGTGTCTTTATCACAGCCACAGAAGGCACGCTACCACATGCACTCTACAGAAACACTTCACTATTAATACTTGTACAGTTATAGCCCCAGTGCTCACATAACCAGCCTGTGATTGGAACCCAACTTATTTTTGCATGTGTGTGTATCAAAGCTGATGATTTTGTTTGTTTGACATCTGGTTTAGAACATGATCATCTGATTGGTTTGGAATATGCTCAGATCACTGACATTCAAGCAACTCAACCACTAACCGAACAAAGATTTTGAAGATTTGAGTCCTGTCTGGCATTGACAAAAACATGTTTAGATTTTGCTATGTTTTTTAAATCAAAGTTCTGTTCAGCTAGTCATTGTATTTTCGGTAAGACTTTAATAATAATAATGGCTTGGATTTATGTATCGCCTTTTTTGAGGAGACTCAAAGCGCGTAGCCACAACTGCCATGGGGCATACTGACAGAAGTGTGGCTGCCATTTTGCGCCTACGGATCCCCTGACCACCACCAACATTCATGCACAATTCATACCCATTCATACGGGGCAATGTGGGTAAAATGCCTTGCCCAAGGACACAACGACTTGGATAGAGCGGGATAATTTGCTAAATTATGACACCTTTGGAACTATGTTGGCATTTTTTGTGTTAGGGGGAGGGATCTAGTGGGGTTATGTAGGGTTATAGATAAGGTTAGGAAGGGTTAGGGGTTGGCTAGGGTTAGGGTAATGAAGAGTTAGGGTTAGGGTAACGAACGACACTTAATGACACCTTATTCATGCTAATGACTAGGGGTGTAAAGATTAATCGATCTAGATCGATTAATTGATTGTTTGATCAATGATTTAGTCAAATCGATCTAAAGTATAAACATCGATATCCATTGCCATTTTGCCTTCTGCTTTGTTAAAACACCAAACGTTATTTAGTGGGAAAAAAGGTTTTTCAAAGAACGTTTTTCATGTCTTAAACAGTCAGGCAATAAAATTCTCAAAATCTATCAATATTGTTTTTCTATTCTTTAATGTGAAAAAACAAACAGAATATTGTCTGATATCAATCGTAGGTCTCTAAATCGAATCAAATCAAAATCGTATTGTGGCATGCTTTGTGACATCGGCAAATATCGAATTGTTGTATTGTATCAGAATGAAATAGGTAATTTACACCCCTACCAATGACATCGTAATGTCAGTCTTATGTATAAAACTACAAGTAAAGTCTTACGATATCTTCTTAAGTAACAAAAAAAAGGTCATAAAACAACATTTTCTATCACAGCCTCCAACCTATTCATTCTCATTAAAGAAGCAACTCTTGTCAATACATATCCACTGACTGTATGTGAACTGTGAAATAAAATTCTTGCCTGTTTGCATGTGTCAAAAAAAAAAACACTTCAGCTGAATTATTTTCAGATGTGACGAAAGAAGAATTCACCACACATATCACAGGAAAAATCTCTCATCATGTCTCTTTCAAAGTGGTGTCCTGTTGCCGTTTCTAGACATGCTCATCCATTAGTGCTGCAGAAATTGATGGGATGCGCGCTTAGTGTGTTGTGTGTTGTGTGTGTGGAATAGATACGTGAAGGTACAGCATAGGGTTCATCATTTCGTCTGCCAGACTTCCGTCACTAACTGCATCAGTTCTGCTTCGGTCACAGCTAGAGACCCCCACACAGACCACTGAGACATTGCCACAACCAGCTACCGGAGAGAAAGACAATGATCAACATTGTTTGCTTTCACACAACAGGCTTTGTGTATTCGTGTTTACACTTATGTTTTTTCTGATATTATCACCTCATCTTTTATGGCATTGATACAGAATGTGATGCAGAGACAGATTTGAGGGAATGTTTGTGTCTTGCTGTGAAGGTTTTGGGGGAAATGATTAGGGTTTAGGTGCATTGTACTCTACAGCCCTGCTACGTGTGTTATGGTGGGTTTTTACACTAAATTCCTTGACTTCATAAGGAGGGCATGCTGGGATTTGGCAGGCAGGGGGGCACTGGCAGCTTTGTAAATGTTTGGAAGATAAAAGGCATTCTGACTGTGTTATCGGTCCGTGTTAATAAGTGTGTGTAGTAGAGGGGTCTTGAAAAACTCTTGCCGAGAATGTTGACCTTGTTTGACAAATTAAGGAGTAGATACATAAATATGCTTGAATTGCTTCACCACGGGGCGAGGCACATTTATTTGTATCGCGCATTTCATACACAAGGCAACTCAATGTGCTTTACATGATCAAAGGTTTGATTTCGGATTCCCAAATTCAAATGATTGTTGTCACTTGGAGTCATTATTGTGCAAAAAATGGACAAATATATGCATTCTATTACATGTTTTTCAACCCATTTCAAATATTTTACGTAAATTGTTTGTGTAGATAACTTAAAAAATTAACAATACAATACACAGGCACTGATGATCTTTTTAAAAACCCTATAGTCACTACAGGTGTTCCCCAGGGCTCTGTCCTGGGGCCCCTCTGCTTTTTATCATCTACTTAGCCATTTTTTTGATCAGCACCACATCAATTTCCATTGCTATGCAGATGACATCCAGCTCTACATCTCCACCAAGCCTAACATCTCACTTCCTCCCTCTTCCCTCACTCACTGCCTCACTGATATAAAATAATGGTTCACATCCAACTTTCTGAAATTAAACAGTGATAAAACAGAAGTTCGATTAATCGGTAAAAAATCCACTCCAACCAAAGCTGACAGTTTGTCTATAACCATTGACAACTCCTCCATTTCTCCTTCTTAACAGGTTAAGAGTCTGGGTGTCATCCTCGACAGTACTCTATCTTTCACTTCTCATATCAATTACATCACACGGTCTGCATATTTTCACCTCTGCAATATAAACCGCCTCCACTCATCTCTCACTCCTCACACTACCACCATACTCATTCACATTCTGGTCACCTCCCGTCTTGATTATTGTAATTCCCTCTTGTTCGGTCTCTCCAACAAAACCCGCTCCACTGGTTACATTCTGGCTCCCCCATACCTCTCCAACCTCATCCACATTGCCACACCCTCTCGCTCACTCAGATCATTCTCTTCCATCCACTTCGGTGTTCGCCCTGCACGCCTCATCATTTTTTGTTGTTTTCTACAGTTTTTAACCTGTTTTTCTGTACGGTGACCTTACGTACCTTGAAAGGCACCTTTAAATAACATTTATTATTATTATTATTATTATTATTATTATTATTATTATTATTATTATTATTATTATTATTATTATTATTATAACCGGACTAGGGCTGGGCTATATCGACCAAAAGTCATATTTTTTTCACAAAATGGTGATATACGATATACTGTAAATCTCGATAATTTAAATTAAAATTAAGTCTGGCCAGAAGGACAATTCTGGGTTAAATTTGCTGATGCAAAATGCCACACAGGCACATTTTTTTTTTAAATGAACAAACAGCTGCACAATATGGGTTACTTTTGGCTTTTTCTCCTATAAGTTCTGTAGTGTGGCTTGTTTAGGGGAAAGTCTGGGTTAGGACGCTCTAAGAAATCCATCTTACTGAGCTTTTAATGCTGCTCTGAGAAGTAGTGAAAGCTGAGACTCTGAAAACAAGTATTTTGATACAAAATAAGCTAATCGCTATATAAGCTATATCGCCAAAATGGAAAACTCGATATATCTAGAACATCAAAATATTGCCCAGCCCAAAACCAAACATTAAGTAATTGGATGAACTCGGTTTTTCAGTCTCGGTTTTTGTTTTGTGTTTTTGTTGTAATTTTGTGTATTTTTCTGTCATTTTCTGCATCTATGTTGTCGATTTGTGGGTTTTTGGGGTCACTTTCTGTATTTTGTTGACGGTTTGTGTCATTTTGTTTGTTTAGGTGGCATTTTTGAAATTTTCCATGTGTTTTTGTGTACTTAGTACATTTTCCTGTCGTTTTGTGTGTTCTCGGAGTTATTTTGTGAATTATTTTGGGCTTTATGTTCCTTCCATCTTCTTGCAATACAATTTTTGGAGACTTTTTTTGGGGGGGCTGCACAAAAATAGACCGAGGGCCACATCTAAAATCTAACTTTTGCCATTCAAACCATTATAACTGCGGAGAGATGGGGTGAATAACGCTGATAAATATCATTACAGTGGCACCTGTCAGTGGGTGGGGCACATTAGGCAGCAAGTCAAAATTTTGTCCTTGAAGTCAGTTTTTCTGGAAGCAACAAAAAGCTAGGAAAAGCAAGAAAGAGTGAATTTGACTAAAACACATTTTGGCTGGAAAACTCCAAAGCAGCAGGTCCTGTGAAGTGTATCCAGCTTGTGAAAGTCATTGCCTAAGAAAAGATGTCTAAGAAGTGAAGATTTGAAAATCAGTAAAAGGGTCTATGATGACCAGGCGCAGCGTCTACGGTCTGATTCTACGGAAAAAAACAAATGTTGGTTATTGTTTTGTGATTTTGAAAGATGGAAAACATTGTAATCAAATAGTTAATTTCAGTGGTGTAAAAAGCACTGATACTGTATATCCTACTCATTGATTGAAATTGTTTTCGAGTACAAGTAAGTCATACATAAAATACTCAAGTACGAGTAAAAAGTAACTCAATGAAATAGTACTCAAAGTAAAAGTTACAAGTTACTTTCATCCCCCCCACCACCACCACCACCGCCACCATGTTTATTTTTGGTAATAAATCTCGCCACGGTCCCCTTGCATACAGTAAACATCTCATGTATAAACTTAAAATGGAAGATACCAAATCCTACCACAACTGGAACTACATTTTTTTTCCACAAAGGCATCTGTATAAAATAAAAGGTTTGTCAAAATGCACATTTGTTTTCTTGAATACTTTTAACACACAATTAATCAAATTCAAAATAAAAAAGTCTAAGTGGGTAATAACGTAATAGGTAGAAACCCCAACCTGAACCCAAGAAAGTGGCTGGGAGTTGATCAGAAATGGCACGTCTAAGGAAATATGGATTATGTTCAATGTGCCTTCATAACAGAAATAAAAATAATAATACTTTACTCAGTAACGGTTGGGTGTAGAAATGTACCGAATTACTTCTTTTAAAACGTACTTAAGTGCAAGTAAAATTGCTGATTTAGAAATATACTCAAAAAAGTATAAGTACCTATAAAGTCAACTCAATTACAGTAACGCGAGTACTTGTAATCCATTACTTTTACCTCTGGTTAGTATCAAACTATGTCAAGGGCTTTTTTCATGGAAGAAAAATCACTTTGGAAATAGTCTCCACAAAAGCTGTAAACTTGACATTGTATTTAATTTTTAACACAAACAGTAATAAGTTGATTCAACACGTATAGGACAGTGAAAGCTGAAAAGTGTCATACCACACAAACGACAACTCAATAACTGAAAACAGCGCAAACATAAAAAAAACAAAATAAAAAAAAAAAAACATATTTGTAGGTTAAACCAAGTCTATTGTCCTGCCCATAAATGTTTTTAGTGTACTCTCTATTCATGTTTTTTAATTAAGCTTCCACACACACTTGTTTTAGATTTCACGTGAGACCAATGTTGACAAAAGAGGCGGAGAGTGCGAGACAAAAACCTGCTGCTCTGGTTTCACTCACACTGAGCGCTAGCTGGTTCACTTGCCTTGCTGGATGGTTTGTTTGCATTCATGCTGTAATCGAACCTTACCAAGGTTCACTCACTATCCACTGAACTTTTATTCACTCGCGACTGAACCTGCATCTCAGTTTTCACAGGAACCAGACTCTGCTTCTTTTGTGCGCAACAGAGTTTCAAGGCTTTTTCACAACTGCCCAAACAAAGCTGAAGAATCAAATCTCACACTGCTGGAGATAAAAAACAGAAAAGAAAAGCATGATAACACTTTACTTGAAGTTTTATACCTGAAGGTTGTCATTAACTTGTCATTTGCTAAATGATGACACCTTTGGAGCTATGTTGGCATTTTGAGGGTTTGGTGGAGGGATCTAGAGGCCCTCTGCTTTGGAATAGTTTACCTCCCCAAATAAGATCCATATCCTCCTATACTCACTCTTCAAAAGGCAGTTAAAAAACATCTCATCCACTTATAAGTCTTCCTACATCTATCTATAAAGCAAGGAATCTCTGTCTGTCTGTGTGTGTTCCTCAAATATCTTGCGAATCAGGCTCATATTGACCTGAGACTTTCAACATGGCTGCTGCTTGGTTCAAAGGTGTGCAACATCAGATTTCTTTAGACTGCAATAATATTGTTCATAAATTATTTCATAAAATTGTTCACCAGGAGGGGACAAATTTATGAAATTTTAGAACTGATGACATCATCACTGGGGATTGAACCTTTGCTGGCATGATAACTCAGGCAAAAGCTGCATAGAATTTACAGGAGTGACATCATTTAGCGACTCCTTACTGTGGAGTTGGCACTACTGCCTACGTCCCACCTCCTGAGTCGACAGACGGACACACCGTTGCTTCATGTGATGGCGGATTTGTATCTGCAGCGGTGCACACTGGAGCGGTATATAGCCGGCGGTTCGCTCCCATTCTGTGCATCTAAACTTACTGTTGTGGATTAATGACACTAAAAGAGTCCGGACCGAGTCTGTTCCGGTCTGAGCAGATCCAGATCTGCGAGGATAACGAACTGGAATAGGATTCTGTGGATACCATACAACACATTCTTGATGTACGTTAACATTAGGCCATAAAATCTTCACTCCCTTAGCCTTATACGTTCTGGATGTCTGGATACTGTCTTCACTCATCAGTAAGTTACACTGTCACAAAGTGTTTCTCCAGGCATAACTTCATGCTGGTGCATTTACAATTTGTTTACATTATTAATCCATTGTCACTGCTTGCTAACGTTGTTCTTCTGGCTAAATATTTAACCTCCCACTTTTCTATAGAAATATATACTTCCTACAGGCACAGCACTTGTTACATCTAATTACTTTGTCTATTCCCACTTTACTGTATGCCACCATGATTACAATCCATATGTAATATGTATGTTTGCATTCACATGTTTTTATGTATGTATATGTACTGTATATGTATATAGTTTGTATATAATCAAGTCCCGGAACACCGGCCGCATGTTGTTACGGCAGTAAGAGAGAGGCAAAAATGTTTGCTAACTAAATGGGCCGATAATATCACGTGAACACAACCAACCAATTAATCTAAATGTTTAATAAAAGAATGACGAATCAGCCTTAAAGAAGCACGGACAATCGCCCGCTAGGGAGCGCACCCTTCTCTTACTCTGAGTGACAGCCGTCAAATCTGCCATGTTTCAGCACCAAGGACAGCGTACAATCACTGAGCTTCTGTCTCAATGTCCATACCAGAACTTTCACTGTCGTTCCCTTCCTCATGTCCTCTGGATAGTTCTCCTCCTGTGTCCTGTCTGTTGGAGGCAGGTTCTCTTTGCTACAGGTGCTGGTACTAGCTACGCTAACTGCTGCTGTTGCTGCTGCACCGTGATTTCCACAGAAACAACTTCAGACTTCTTTACCTAAGACTTAGCTTCACTTATTGGCTTAAAAAACTCTTAAAATTGTTTTTTAATACGTGCTAAAAAATTTTTATGAAAAATGAATTTAGTGGGGTTGGGTAGGGTTAGGGTAATAAAGGGTTAGAGTTAGGATAACGAACAACACTTGTTCAAATATGTCATTTCAGATCCAGCCATTGACGTAAAAATACCAGACAGTGTGACTGAGTTCTCTCATGAATATCAGGCTTGTACTATGATGTAATGACCAACTGGTGCCATGTAGGTGGCAGCAGATTAAAGATTAGCCATGATTTTTACCATCGCTCGGGAGGAAGAAGCCAGGGACGAGGCAGGAAATAGAGCTACAAAGGGATATTGTGAAGTATCCAGCAGCTCACAACAGTTTCACACTCGAGCAGAGCAAGTGTGGAGCTAAGTGGACTATTGAGAGTGCCACGATGGTGAGAGAAAACGATCAACAAACTGGGCCAAATGGCAATACTCGGCATGTCTGGGAGGAGGAGGAGGAAGTTGCGAGTGTGGGAACTGATGAGGGGAGAGACTTGGAGGAAGGCCAAAATACAGTAAGAAATCCATTGAACTCTGACATAGATAGCAAAATAATAATAACTTTGCCATCAATAGCCCGGTCTCAGTGTTGTTTTTGTTGTTTTATAGATGGAAACTAATGTTAAGGTGTCACTAAAGCAAAAAAAAAAAAAAAAAATGCCTCAGTCACTGAGTTTTTTTCAGAAAAAAAGCCTTATTTTCTCAGCTTTTTGTCAGAAACTAGCGATTTGTGTGAAACTTGCCTCTATTCAACTGCTGATTGCAGAAGAACGAAACAAGCGAGAAGCAAAATTAATTTTTTTGATGAAAGTAGAGAGTCTAATCTTCTCGGGTTTCAGATTGTCATTGTAAAAAATATTCTGTGGCTGTTTAAATATCAGTCAAAATGCTCTAAAATTGCTGGCAGTGAGGGGGTAGCCGTACTGAAAATGGCTGGCAGTGAATGAGTTCATGACAGCCTTCATCACACCGTATTAATGCTAATGACGCGATTCGTGTCATAATTATGAAAGCCTTTATGTATAAAACTTCAACTAAAGTGTTACCAACCGCACCATTAGATTACCAAAGCAATTAAAACTATCTTGCCTTATTGAATCTATTTTTTTTTTCTTCTGATTTTGCAGCTATTAGATGAGTAACTGGCTGCGTCAAGATAATTAGATTGTCTTGAGTTGATAAATGTCACATCCAATACACATTAGCCAGAACTGATTAGCTGCAATGCTGACATTACCACGTTGAGTAAATGCCTCACACTGGACCTGCTGACCTGGGTGACCAGTATAAGTCATATTGTTATCCACTTGTTGACATTCCAGCATACTTCATTAAAATCAGCTCCATCGTGTTTGCGGTTGTGTTGCTATGATTAGAGTTAGCTGTGCTAGCGCTGTGCTAACGGCTGGTCGTTCCCTTCCCCTTTTTTTTTTCCTGATGAAACACTGATTAGGCCAGAAATAATATCTGACAAGCTAATTAGGTTTCGTCAAGTTAAGCTGTGCAATTAAAGCTGGCTCTTAATCGTTTCATTATTCCTGACCACCACATAGGGCTCTTTTATGCTAGTCAGTCTTTCGACACATCTCTTTCAGCACCTATTCAAGTTGGTTGCAACACGCCAATAACCAAGAAAGAAGAAGAAGAAGACGACACATCTTTCTTTAACTGAACTGATGATGATGTTTCTTGTGACTACAAAAGCAGAGTGTGCATTGCATCAGCCTCCATGTACTTTGAACTAAATGAATCGATTGCTTTTGGAGATTGCAAAGTTTATATTATTAGCAAGTCGAATGTAAATCAATTTTTCAATCCAGTTTTATAAAATACATTCACATTTTAACATTTTTACTCTTCCATGGGAAACATCAGTTTCAACTCTCATTCAGCTACAAACAAATACATGTAGACTGTATCATGCTTCCCTTATCCGTACGATTCTAATGCGGGGTTTCTCATCTGGTCTCACCCACATTTTGCCATGGTCATTAAATCGTGACCCACTTTTTTTTTTTTTAGAATTTATCCAACCAAATTTAGTTTGTCAAAAACAGCAGTTAAAAACACGAATATATAATCTTTTTTAAAACATAAATCTACATATTTTCCTGTGCAACATGCAAGTCCAAAATGAGAGACTTTCAGTATTTATTTATTTTTCACCAGCTGTCTGCGACTCACCCAGTACAGGTCCACGACCCACTTTTGGATCACGACCCACAAGTTGAGAATTGCTGTTTTAAAGGAATGTGACATGGACATCTGCCAGTGACACAACAGAACACATACTTCTATTCTATCAGTTCTAATGCTACTTCTTATCATTAATTTTTCAATCATGAACACAACACATTCTTGCCTGGACGGTGTGTTGCATGATGGGATTTGTATTTTAAATCCCTATACAAATGTATGTTATGGCAGATGTGTGTGTTATATAAGTCCTAGCTTTGTGTCCTTTGTTTAAAGTAGGAACAGAACAAACTGCTGTAAAGGGCCAGACATGACACTAAGTAGAAGAGAGACTTTTCAACAGGGCTTGGGGACCAGACCATCCAGTTTTTATAAATCTTTTATTTATGTATGTATTTATTTATTTGTTCATATATTTCTAGCATTCAGCCATATTGGTAGTCTCATTGAGATGTTTCTACAGTCGAGTTCTTAGCAGCGCAGTTACAAACACTAAAAACAGAAACAGGTTGATATTGAACTTTTAAAAGTTCTCGACAGTTGCTTATAAATACCTCAGTGGAATAAAACTGGACAACTTTAGATGTTGTAGGTCGTTCAAGGTAAAAGGACCAGAGTAAGAGAATGCCTTCTAAATGACTTCTCCATATTTTAAAAAGAGTGTTTACAAAGTGAAGGAATCGTAGTTTCAACAAGTTAGTGGAAACTTTGAGTTACATTGAGAGTTTATTTGGTGGTTCAATGTTTAGTGTCAACTTCTCTATCTGCATTAGGTTTAGTTGACTACAAAACAACTAAGTTGCTTTTTTGATTACTTAAATCCAAAAAGTAATGTGTTATTGTGAAAACTAACATTTGCATTAATAAAAAAATGTTGAAATGCTCCTTCCTTTTCTCTTTGAGCCTTAATTTCACTATTACCATATGTACCATAAGTTTCCCTTTATTTTCATTTACATTAAAAACTGCTATTCCTGTAGTTGCTCAAGTTGCCTCTGTTTAACAGTCCTTTGGTCAAAATTCACCAGTAATCCTAAGGTAGAGTGTCTTTGGGTGTGTCCATTGTGTCTCCTTTAGCTTCAAGTTTACCTACTTTTCCAGATTAGAAATGCCTTTGAAACCCAACCATATTTAACGTTTAACAATGTTCCAGTCTTTGTCCTTAATTAAGGAGAAATAGCTAAAATACCTCCTTGTAAAGGAACGTTTTTTAGAGTGTACCACCATGACTTTTCCTTTCGTTCAAGCAAAGTATGCATTATTTGTATTGCTATTTGACACGTGACGTTTATAGACGTTCTATTATTGTATCTAACATGGACAGATCCACAGAAAAACATGTCCAAAACAGTAGTTTCTGTGCTATTGTTTTATAGAAAGCAAATAACAGATTTGTTTGCTGATATCCGGCAGCGTTTCTTGAATATTGACAAAAAAATCTTAAATTCAAAACGTTTTTTTTCCCCCTTTTAGATTATGAACAAAAACAAATCATTAAAGATATTGTGAAGGATGTTAATTTGCCTTCAAATTCTGGATGGTTCATCAAGACCACTGGTCCTCGTAATTGTCAGTCATTCTGGTGATATGTTTACGTTAAGGCCGTCATACGTGCTCGTCCATAGCTAGTTTTTGTTTTCTGCACATGCGCACTTTTCACTTACTGGTGGCGAGTCTGACATAGTGGAAAAAGTGCAAATGTTCTCTTGTATGAGCGATGCCGACACCAACTTGTAAACAGAGCTGTACACGAGGAAAACTGGGGTCGTGCACGCTCGCTCGCACACGTTTAATAAGCGTTCCCTCTTGGGAGCAGGGAGAGGGCGTTTCTATTCTAAACTTTGGGAAAATCCTCCTCTATACCTTTAAGTGATGAAGCAGAAATAATGTCACTGATTTAAAGCCCAGATCTTGTTGATTAGAAAAGAGAAAAATAATCAAGTCATTTTTATTTTTCCCTTTTCAAATCTGTGATGAAAACTTCTCACAGTTTGTGATGAAAGCAATGGATGGAGAAGCGATAGAAAGCCAGTGAGCAGTAAGTGAAAAATCCATCTGCTTTGCTTTATTTGTTTGTTGTTTCCATAGCGTCTGACTGAGCTGTTGTGGCGCGACGCACACTTTGGTTCCTTTTTCCTCAGGCTGTCAGTCTCTGGGAGGAGGCGCTGTCCATCACCACACTAGAGCACAGCTGAATACAAACGTATCATTCCCAATCCAGCACAAAACAGCATGTTCCTGTCTCTGTAAGGGTAACTGATTGAAGAACAACATGGTTTTGTCCCAGATCTTTCCATGTAGACGGTATTATAACCCCACAATGCTGTCACTGTTACACTTCGGTGAATCCGGCTCTGCAAATGTACTCATGCATAGTTTAAACACACACACACACACACACTGCGTTCTGTCATTTTTTTTACAGAAAGCCTTTTAACAGATACAAAAGGAAATGCTGAAGGTCGCTCCATTTGTTGTTGAAATATAAAAGTGTGATTTTCTGCTTTACAGATGCCATTCAGGTCAAAACCGGCCGCTTTAGACCATTTATTTATTTGCAAAGTTTCTTTATTTAAGAAAAAATAATGCACTGACATGAAAATGGTGCGATTACTTCAGGATCAGCACTTTAGTGAGACTCTTGGTCAGAGTTGGGGTCAATTATAATTGTGATCACATAATTGATTATAAATCACAATTATGTCGTGATTATAATTGTAATTTTAAAAAGCTGTTGCTGTCGTAATCATAATTAAATTGTAATTGAGTTTAGAAAATTGACTTTGTAATTGTCATTTCCATGAATAATTGTCAATTGTAATTTAACACAAAACTGGGAAACTATGGTACAGTTTATGTACAGTTCTACAGTATGTACAGTTCTACAGTTGGACTGCGAGACTATGTATAATTAGGCATTAATAAGAATGAGGCATTAATAAGTACTTAATGATGACTAAATAAGAGTCAATATATTACTAATGCTGATAAGCAACTAAGTAATGGTTAGTAGGTGATCTTTAAATTAAAGTGTCGCCATTGTTTTACATCTTTCCCACATTTTACTATTTAAAAAAAAAAAAATATATATATATAAATCGAGGGGTATACTGAC
This sequence comes from Gouania willdenowi, assembly GCF_900634775.1. Classification (NCBI taxonomy): domain Eukaryota; kingdom Metazoa; phylum Chordata; class Actinopteri; order Blenniiformes; family Gobiesocidae; genus Gouania; species Gouania willdenowi. The sequence goes on from NC_041044.1 coordinate 39,307,407, forward strand.
ACAAAAAAGGCTCAGATGCCCACACCAAAAATATTAAAACATATATTTTCATTGGTTAGGAAGTCTAACAAAGTAAACAATAGATAGAAATGAAATTAGATGATAAATATTTGTTTTTAGTGTATTTTAGATGCCAACAGAAAGCTAACACACGAGAACGTAATTGTAATCGACTTCCTGAAGATAAAAAAAAATTATTGTAATGTAATGGTAATTGGAAAAAATGCTGGTCACTGTAATCGTGATTAAATTTTAATTGAACATAAGTAATTGAAAATGTAATTGTAACTGAAAAATGTAATTGACCCCAACCATATACTTGGTGCTTGAGAGTAACTGAGTGGAGAAGTGCGTTGAGTGTAAATTTGTGCCATCTGTGAAGGAGTGGCCCCTCTGAAGTCTACACTGGAAATTATACTCAGTCTTATATTCTTATTTTGAATGCCAACACATGCACACAGCCATCCAGGTGCTTCCATTCCTGTTTCTAATCTGTTTTTTTATTGAATATGGCAATTATAATAAAAAGCCCTAACTAGCTGTTGGTTTAATTTGTGTCTTTTTCCTCTTCTTTTGATTCCCCCTTCTCTCTGGTGCACGTGTGAGTGCATGTTTGCTAATGAGTTGTTGCGTATTTGTGTGCGAGCCTGTGGTCCCTTCTCTGACAAACTGCGTTACCGTGGGATCGTTGCAATAGGGAAATAAGACATGGCTGCTGATGTCACTAGGGTTCAACTATGGCTCGAGGGAAGATGCTACACACACACACACACACACACACACACACACACACATGCAAACGGAGCATGCAGACAACATAAAACAATAACAAAATTCTCTAACTTCAGGCCTGTGGGTGGTTCAGGGGATTAAATGCAACACGTAACCTTGGAGACCTGCCTTTGGTTGGCTGGGATACCAATGCTCTTTGGGCTCCTGTCGAGGTTGTCTGTGTTCTTGTGTTTATGTGGTACAAGCACTTTATGATTGTGGCAAAAGAAAAAAAAAAAAGTCTATAGTACACGTAAGGACATATTTTACAGTGGTGCACTGTTCATTTTCTCTTCTGGTTATGCACTTGCAGGATGCCCAAGGTAAATGGAAATGATAGAAAATACTACCGCTGTCTTTGAAACCAAATTCAAAGACGTGTTCACATGCCTTAACAACACATTCATTATATTTCTTCTTGAGGAGTGTTAAGTTTGTTGTCATAGTTTTTGTCGACTACATTTGGTAACACTTTACTTGAAGTTTTACATACATAAGGCTGACATTACGCTGTTATATTTTGTCATTAGCATTAATAAGGTGTCATTAAGGCTGTGTTAAGTGTTGTTCGCTAAATTATGACACCTTTGGAGCTATGTTGGCATTTTGTGGGTTAGGCGGTGGGATCTAGTCGAGTTAGGGTTAAGGTTAGGGGTTAAGGTTAGGGTTTATGGTAGGGGAACGAAGGGTTTGGGTAAGGAACGACACTTAATGACAGCCTTCATGAGACCTTATTCATGCTAATGACAGGTGTCATGTCATTTTCATAACTTTCAAAGGCGGAGAATCAATGGAGTTGTAGGTTCAAAAGCATCTCCTGTCTCCACATGACTGTTCCTCAATGTCTGTGTTCAACCACCTTCAGGTAAAGTGGGGGTCCCCGGTCTCTGGAACCTTTATTTTGGGGGTCGTGGGCTGAAAACCATTGAATAATAGAGTCAAAAGTAAAATGTATTTTTATTACCTTTGATTCTATTAATTATGGTTTGTGTCTACCTGTGTTGTATAGTGATGTTTCTATGAGTGATGTAAGGTAATGTGTGCTGTTCCCTTAAGGCCACCGTACATTGAGCTTAATCAGTGGACCAGTGCTGCTTTAACTCTGCCCTTGTGCTGTGTGGCCCATTAGCACTTTGCTTTGCTTTTACCTGTAGCTGCACATGTAGCCCTTTCAGGCGCAGACTTCCTTTATTAACTGGTTGTAAGAGATTTGTCTGAAATGGGTTCATATAGTGCTAGTCATGGAAAAAGTCCATTTGAAAATGTGGAAGAATGGTTTTAACACTTAGTTAAAGTGGTAGTGTTGCATCATATATTTCCACCGGCAGGTCTATATTTTAGGAGGCGTTTTTTACCTTAGAGCCTCTGTACAATTTCTCTTTCACATCCTTGTTAGAAGGTATTACATTAGTGTTGTGCAGCTTTCCATTTACTCCATCACCACTGACGGCAGTCGCTGGGGAAAAAAAAAAAAAAAAAACGTGTGAGAAAGTGTAATAATTTCCACTGGATTTACTATATCACAAGTTAGTGATAGTTACTGTAAATACAGTATAGAACCAAAGAACCAAATGATTTGTTCTGCAGTCAATGAAATAATTCACAGATACATGCACTGTATGTTTAATGAATGAATCATCATCTTGGATAGTGCACACAATAACGCCTTTAGAGCTGCAATCATTGTATGAGTGCAAGAGTCCTTGTGCTTGGTGTGTAACTGTTTTCTTTGAACATGCAGGTTAAACTGAATCCAAGCTGTACTCAAAGTTGATATCTGTATGATTCTTTTGAAATGCAAAAAAAAATGACTTACTGTAACTTGTCTTTTACTATAGTCTGCTGTTGGTGGTCATTCATATACATTAATGTATATCAGTCCCACCTTCATCCATAGACCCCTATACAAATGCAAGAACGCATCGACTTCGCCCAGCCAATAGGCTTTGACTTCCTGGAGCGGGCCTCTGTCAATCAAAGTGAATGCGCGTGCACCATCACAACAGGTATCAGCATAGCGTCATGGAGGAGCACTCCGAAACTCCAGTTACCTATTCCACGATTACCAACGTATAAAGCTTCTACTAAAAAAGAAAAGAAGAGTCCGGATACAAAAGGTCCAACAGAATTTATCTTAGAGCTGCTTTACAAAGGAGGAGGGATTTCAAATGGACCAGGATTTGGCGACATTTCTCATGGACAGGTAATAAAAATGTTTTAATGAAAAGTTATGGCACTCTAACAATAAATGTGTCGTTTTTGTAGTTTTGCGACTTTGTTATGTTTCGCAATGCGCGTGCACAAACAGATTGGCAGAGACAGGGGAGGACGTAGAGCTGTTGAGGGCGGGACATCAAGACGTTCTCTCAGAAACTCCCGAGAGCAGCTTTAAGTAGTTTTTTCTGGTATCTGTACTTTGATGACTTTTTACTTTTATTCCTTACTTTTTTAAAGGGGCAGTAATATGGAAAAATGCACTTTATAATGGTTTTGCTACAGTGATATACATTCCTTTAGCCTCATTGCATGTACCAGTATTCTACAAGTTTAAAAAAAAAAATATATATATATATATATGGAATTTGCTGGTTATTGATAGGGGCCATGTTAAGCTAAATTAACTTTTCTGTGCTTTAAACATCATTAAGTGCTATTAGGGCTTCATACACATGCCCAAAGTGTTTTTTTTCATTGATTCCCTCAATCGTTAGTTAGAGGGTGATTTGCTCCTTTCTTACTACAGGGTGAGCCCAAACACCTCGCTCCAATTTGATGAAGCGTTCCCACTTTGATGACAAATTTGACACGGCACTGAGCTGGAGAAGCCGCACCTCCAGGAAGCTCTCTGCCATGATTGACATGTAAACAGACACGCCCACGAAGGTGAGCATTTCAGCATCCATTGTGCAGTGCTATGTATGTATTTTCTACAGTATGTACCGGTGAACTTAAGTACATTTAGTCGCATGTACTTTTTTTTTTTTTGTGTGCTGACGACTAATACTTTTTCCACCTCTGTGTATGAGTCACAAAGCAAATATTTTTCCCTCCACATGTCAGCATCGTCACACCACATATACAGTACAAATGAATGTAACCTTTTTCATCTGTTGTGGATCCTTCACCTATCGACGAAAGGACCAAACATCACCCGCTGCTTTTCTGCCTGTGGGAGGATGTGGCATGTTTCCTCTTGTCTCCACTTGCAGTGTGGGAGTAAAGTGCCACAGGGGTGTCACACAAAGGATTCCCTAGTGTGACTGACAGTGTGAGCTTTCAATTTATCCCTCTGTTGCTACTGTCTCACTCCATTCCTCTGTGCACTGTCTCAGTAGATACACCTTACATCACTGTTCTGTCCAATGCATTCAGAGCTGGACTGGGACAACAATTCAGTCCTGGCATTTTGTGTCCACACCAGCCCACTACATAATTAGAGACACCATGTAGAAGATGTTATTAAGTCAGTGATGCTCCACATGTGGCTCTCTATGTCTTAACTTGAATTATTATTTCCCCAGAAAACCTTAAAAGACTGTTTTAAGCCCTTTTCACCTGTTTCCTTTGGCCATTTTGCAACTTCTTTCGACACATTTTTGCCCCTTTTCAAGAAGTTCTGACAATAAACATCTCTTTTTTTCCTTTTTTTTTGTCCATTTTTACAAGGTTTCTTTTGACACTTTGAACAAATTTTTGTCCTTTCTTTCATTTCTTTGGCCACATTTCATCCAAATAAGCTAACTTTTGCCCAATATAACCCACTTGTTTCCTTTTCCCCTACATTTTGCCTTGTTTCGTTCCACTTTTTTTTTTTTTTTACTGTTGATTGCCACATTTTGCACATTTAAGCTCTATTTTGCCATTGCATACCACCTAGTTCCTCTTTATTTGCCCTATTTTTGGCCACTGCTTTTGGCCCGTTTTAGTCACTTTTCACTCCTTTATTGCCATGTTTTATGTTACTTTTGGACCAATTTTGGTCACCTGTTACCATGTCTGTCTTCACTCACTCATCAAAAAAAAACACCTAGCCGACCACAATACTTTGTGTCGATGGCCCACCGGTACGATGCCCGGTATGCCAGATGGCCAGTCCACCCCGAATGCAGCCAACGTAGATGCTGAGAAAAATTGATCCTCCAAATTACGACCTCCCATGACAACAAATTGGCATTTTTAATTTTCCTAAAATTGTAGTCGTAAAAAATAATTAAGGATTGGAGGAAAGCTACCCATTAAAAACACAAAAATTAAATGTGGAGATGTGTGCTTTGCTGTTCAGAGTAGTAAGCCTTGAATCGGTATGTGCGGGGAAAAAACAATCTGCTTTTATCACAGACATGGAACATGTTGTTATTAAAAACCCATTATTAAAGTAAACCCATCAACCATTTAAAAAATGCTGTTCATGAACCTGGATAAATTACAAATCCACCCACCAACAACTCCAGTGTTTCTAAAGGGTCAAAATCAGCCTTTAGAAGTTCAAATCAAAATGATTATGTAACATACAGAGTTTCAATTAATTAATCCTGATAATTAGAAATGCTTTTGATTTGCTGGGATTTCTACACATAAAATAATTCCATGTGGTTTAAAGGGACTTGTCTAAAAGAGTATTAGCCTAGCAACAGCATTAGCCTAGCATTAACTTTTAACAAAAGAAAAGGATAAACTCTGGTTGACTAACGTATCTCCGTATAGTATTTAGAAGATACATATGAATAAAAAGCTATTTAAAAATGAAAACGAAGCCAAAATAATCCCAACTTTGCAATAAAAAAATAACAACAGCACTGAGAGAGTGCAAATCTCCGCTAAGTACCAAATCTCCTTTTTGCCATATTGGAATTTATCTGGATCAGTTTTCCTGATCATTGTACTATGATCATCTGCACTTTAAAGGGGACTTATCATGCTAAATCCACTTTTTTAGCCCTTAAATGCATTTTGTTTTATATTTAGAGTGTTTAGAAGTACAGAAAAGTTCAAATGAGTCTCTTCAGGTGCTCCGTTGATATCTTTATATGCGGTTTTGGTCATATTTTTCAATCTTTTTCGATTTTTTGATTCTCTGTTACGTTTTTTGAAAAATAAGGTCACAGTATTTGCAGTGGAACTGCCAAATTAGGACATCTGCTCCACGCCCAACACTTCAAGCAATCCGCCATTTTTATTTCTCGCTTTTATTTTGTAGTCCAAGCTCAAGGATGCCGAAGTTACGAGAGGATAAGTCAAAATGTTTGGTTGTTGGATGTAGTAACCCACACGCTTCATTACAACGTCTCCCAGCATCAGAACCTTTTCAAAGTGCCTGGTTGAGTTTTATTTTTCACGGAAATGTACCTACATCTGTGGGTAAGGTCATTTTAGTGTGCACGAAGCACTTCAATGATGACTGCTTCAGCAACCTCCACCAGTATAAAGAAGGATTTGCTGAAAGACTTTGTCTGATTGAGGGTTCAATTCCTTCTATCTTTGGAGACGATGAACAGAGCATTTCGGTAAGCTGTAAATAACGCTAAAAAGTGTGATAAGACGTCCCTGTCATTGTTTTGTTAGCATTAGCAGTTGCACCGTCTTCATATGTTAGTGTGTTCGTTTTAGATCCTTGATGATATGGCCTACGTGATTTAATTTAAGTCTAAAGTTTTCATTAGTCATTTCATTTTGCCGTTTTTGTCTTTGAAAAGACTGTATTAAAATGCATTTCGTGACGTTAGCTCGGCGCTAGCGTTAGCTCGGCGCGAGCGTTAGCGTGGCACTTGTGGTAGCTCACTTGTTAACATCCATATGAAGACATTCTGCAGGTTCATCATCATTTTCATCTCGCTCCACCGGGTCAGACTCTGGCTCGAACATGTAAGGCTGGATGGACAAGTCTTCCGCTGTTGACATTTTGTAAATAATGTGTGAATAAAAAGTTTCTGCGCCGCTACATAGCCGTATCTCTCCTATCAAACTACAAAAATGGCCGAATAGAGTGGCGTTGAACCGAGTGTCACCTCTGCAACCTGGAGAGGGGGCGGGGTATGAAGTGTGTCATTTGCATTTAAAGAGGCAGCACCAAAACGAGTTGCTCTCAGAAGCGCATCAGAAAAGGGGTGGAGCTATAATAATGAGGAATTCAGACCCAAGCATTGCAGTTTCGATTTATATAGACCACAACTGTATGATTTATATGTAAAAAGGAAGGATTTAAAAGCATGATATGTCTCCTTTAAAGGCTTTTAAGAAAATGATACCCTTATTACTGACATACAGTCGTTTCAAATGTTTTGGCACCAATTCAAAGTGCAATCCAAATTTAACCAAGATAAAAACCTAGCGTGGTAATTGAGGAAATATACATACTGACATAATGTAACTGAGTCAAATTTCACACAGATCGGTCAATTACAAACCAATATATACATTTTTGATTATTATTTCTTTCCATTGATGAGCGATAGCTTTTTTTTTAATTATTCCAACTGATCCAGAAGCAGTATTTTGTATGTACTGGAATCTTCCATGGTGTATGGTCTATCTTTGGTTAACATTTGTCAAAATCTGTTCAGTATTTTAGACAAACAAACAATTAAATAAACACCGGTGAAAATATTCCCTCCTTGGTGGAGGTAAAATCTGTCAAATCTGTAGCATGGTGTGATTAGCCACAATCTTCTCTCAAATTATATATTACTGGGGTAAAGCTTTCATAAAAGCAACATAACTGAGCTTTATATTCGTCAATCATTCCTTTATGTCCTCAGTAATCAAAACCAATAACTCAGGGTTTAAAAAACTTGTTGATGCCATGCATAAAAGGCAGCTCAAAAGGCAAATCTTGGCTCTAAATTAGCAGTAGCAAAGTGTTCTTGCTAAAGTGTTCAGTGAGTGTATCAGATGAGGAAAGATATGCTGTAAAGGCAAAATAATTGTTTGTGCAAGTAATCAATAATGGGCTACAGGGTGTTAATCGATGAGCTTTGAAAGTGCACTGAGTTGTGCTTTCGACTTTAGGCTGTCAGTGTTTAAGCTAGCATAAGCCGTGTCAATGCAAATGTTGCTAACACCTGCGACTGCGCTGAAAACGAGACACTATAGGTAGCCAGCTACATCTCCAAAAGATCTATGATGGAGCAGTCAAACTCATTTTAGTTCAGGAGCCAAATACGGAGCAGTTTGTTCCCAAGTGGGCCACGATTTTAGGCGGGAAAACCAGTCATTTCAGCATTATTGTTCCCCAGTTTGCACATAAAATACAAAATATGTTCGAAACCGACAATAGATTTCAGTCCCAACAGGATCTTCACTTTAGATTTCCTAGATTTTGTGACCAATCTCTCTCTAATTAAGGGAAATATTATGTAATAACATTGAGGAAAATTAAAGGATTTTGTAAGAATTTTGAGTTTTTTCAACAGTTTAACATTAAAAATGGCTGTAATCATGCAATATAAGCACCAGGAGTGTTGAGTTTAATTTACACAATGATTCATGTTTTCTTTGTAATTTTTATATCCTCCTTCAGGCCAAATTGGATGTTCCAAAGGGAGCATAGCACCCAGGCCATGAGTTTGATACCTGATTTTAGTAGGAAACAAAACTCTTGTTGCATTTATATTACTATCCACAGTGCATACACTTCCTGCATAGTCTTGCACATACAGTATATAGACTTTGATCAGCCGCAGGCATATATTTTGGGCTCTGAGTTTCATCTGTTTTGACAGGGGTCATATCATCAATAGCGCAGGTCTTCTTTATTGATGACTGAGTAACAAGTAAGTAGTCTGACGAGCACGCACCGCGCTCTGAACTTTGATTGCGATGCATCTGAGAAAATAAATAAATTGCGAAACAAAGTTCAAAGTTGGCATGTCTGTTTTTTTTGATCTTGTCAGTATGTCACACTGATCATAAGGCGGCTGCAAGCTGACGAGGTCAGAAATTCTTATTTGATCTAATACAGTAAGTCAAAGTCGATCACGTTTCACCAGCCCTATGTGTGTGTGTGTGTGCGTGTGGGTGTGTGTATAACTTGTTACACAACCACATTGGCTTAAACAAGGGATCTGCTCAGACCTAGGTCTTAATGAACAAAGTTGCATGTTCTCCCAAGTTTATGGGTAACATTTCGGAGGGAGACCAGTTCCCAAAGTTTAGAGGAAATAAAGCACATTGGGTGATTTATAGTCTTTCAATTTTATGTGAGAGACAGTCAACAAATAGGTGATTCATTGCAATTAGTCTGCCTTTGATGAGCATCAGTGCAGCAGGAAAGTGTAGTGATTAGAACCTCTGCCTCACAGCAGGAAGGACTGCTTGGTTATGTTCAGACTGTCGGCAAATGTGGAAAATTTCATTTTTAATTTATATTTTTGCCCATAGTTATGCAACCTTTATCAGATCTGTTCAAGATAGTTTGAACAGCACAAATCCGACCCGGTCTACTTTCCTAAATCCAATACGTATCTGATCATTTTTAATGTGACTGCTGTCTGAACGGCCAGGTCGCATTCATGCAAATGCGATAAATGGCACAATTCTGCATCCCTTCCATTGTCCTACCCTGAGTACCTCTTCCTTATTACCTTCCCCCTCACCAAGGTGTAACACTGCCCTCTCTTTTTATATTCTCCGTTTAATAAAGTGTTTCGTACCCTTCCTTAGGTAGGGCTGGTGATGATCACAATTATGCAATAAAGTAAATTCATTTATTTCATTACAATAATAAAAAAAATGCATTGCTGTTGCGAACAGATTGGACTACGTATAGTGTTGGCTGACAGCATGGGCAGACAATTGGAAAAAAATAATGTTTTTTAGGACTCCGTCCTCCGCCATGTAGAAAGAGAGCAAAGGTCCTAGAATGAATCAATATTTAGATTTTATCAGTGACCCACACACACACACACACACACACGCCGAAATGAGATATCTCCATATTTACTTTGACAAACAGTGTATGTTGCAAAGTCGCATATTACATCAGACCTCAGAGGTCGCATTCAGTTCATACAAGTTTCTCAAACTTTTTTGGCTCAAGTACTACCTTTCTATTATTTCTGAATCCAAGTACCCTCTTTGTCCGACTACAACAATTTGCTTAGAAAACGAATGAATGAGTGATTACACACATTTTAAAGAATCTCATTTTGTAAAAAGGTGGTAAAAACAGTATTTAGTGCAGTGTTTTTCGGATCGTGACCTCATTTTGATATCAAGAATTTCTGGCGACCCTAACGACATTTTTTTTTTCTTTTAGTTGAACTAGATTTATATTTCACAAAGTGAATGTATAGAAACAGTTGTTTAAGATTGTGTATTTTAATTTTTTAAAAAAAGAATAATAATTCAAAAAATTCAAAAACACATTTAAATTTTTCTGAAATATATATATATATATATATATATATTATATTTCCTTCTCTTTTTCTCTCTCTGTGTCTCTCTGTCTCTCTCAAGTACCCACTGTAGTGCCATCGTGTACCCCCAGAGGTACACGTACCCCCATTTGAGAAACAATGCTCTAAACGATTGAAGTCACATTTAATGCATAATATGAATGAGTCGAGCACACAAAAAAAAATAGGATTTCCCAAACAATCTGAACAGTGCAATAAGATGTCCTGTCTGTGTGAGGATTGTGCATGTTCTCCTAAACTGCCCCTAGGAGTGAATACGTGTGTGGATCGTTAGTTTGTTGGATGTGAGCTGAGATGAGCACCACCAACCTCCTACAATTAAAAGCAGCTACATAAAATAGATGAATGGAAAAATTTTAATTGCAATTAACAAAATATGTGACAGGAAAAATACTGTTTGCAAGTTTTTCAACACACAGTGATTAGAAGTTTCCGATCAGCTGCAAAAATGTAAATCAGTATTCCAGCTAAAGGCAGAGTTTCAATTTATGCACATCAGATGTTGTGCACAGCTCAGCAGGTGTGAACTGAAATAAACCTTTATGCGTGTGGCTGGAGGTCTCTGTCCTTTCTTGCACATATCCCCAGGCAGAGGACCCCTGTCTCACCTGCCATTCCTCAGTTTGACAGCTGAGTGTTAGGCAGCAGAGCTGGAGAGAGGAAGGGAGAAGAAGGGCTCTGGGTGTGTGTTATACAGGGGGAGAACAGAAATGGGAGAAGCCACACACAGGGGTTTAGCCTCAGTCCCTTTTTTTTCTCTTCTATGGGGACCAGGTGTTTTTCTGAGAGGGCATGACTGGAAAAGCAGACCCGACCCTCTTGTTCGCTTGCACCTGCACCTGCAGGGGTTGGAGATGGGGAGGGAATGGAGATGAGACATCAGAAAATGCGGCTCTCTGGAGGTTACCAGCTTTGTTGTTCCAGCAGCCTACAGCAGACCTCCGTGCACTCTCTCCGCCTGACACATCTGCTTGAAATGAATGCTGGGCTTTGAGTCAGCGGATCATGTGCTTCTCTTTCCCTCTCCCTGGCCTCTTGCTGTGTCTTTTTCCTCTCGGTGCTCAGGTTTACCCTCTACACCTTTTTTTTTTTTTTTTTTTTTTACAACAGCTGGTAGATTTTTTTCTTGAAAATGTATATTAACCCCTACTCTATTTCATTTTCTTATTCATCCTGAGTAGGGTGACCATATGTCCGGATTTACCCAGACATGTCCTCTTTTCACGTCTTGTCCGGACCGTCCGGCTGGATTTTATAAATAGATGAAAATGTCCAGGTTTCCCAGGGACCCTTAACATATCTCAAAAGACAAGACCATGACTCCGTTAATATTTGCTTTATCAGAGAAATTCCACCAGTTCCTCAGAAATCTATTGTCAGTGCAAAAAAAAAAACAAAAAAACTAGAGATTAGAAATATGAAGCCAATTCTCAGAAGGGAAGGCTAAAAAAAAGCAGAAATCAAGCAGGAAAACCCTCCTGGATGATAAAACCTCCATGAAGGTTCAGATAAACTTATCCTATAGGAAGTTAAGGGCAAAGTTATTTATTAAAGTGTATATTTAATTATTATGTAATGTTCTGTAAACCTTGATGATTTATTTGTTATAGGTTTAATTTCTAGGAGATGTTTCTCATTGTTTCAATGATTGAGAGATTTTAAAAAGGCTTATGTGGAATTTTTTAAGGACAGATTGTTGTAATCATAATCAAGGTGATTGACTTCAGCCACCACTGCTTTCAGATTGTTCTTAAGTCTTTGTTGTAAAGAGATAAATAGATTTTTAAACCTTATGGACAATAACAACTTATATATCTCTATTGTATTTTGCCGACCCAAGGAAACATTGGATACTGCCGGGTTCGGCCCAAGTGTCCTCTTTTTTGGAAATCGAAATATGGTCACACTAATTCTTAGCCTCTCAAGCATGAGGGTCTGTGTGTATCCTCAAAGGCCTTTGACTTGTTTCAATTTCATACCAGCATCAAGCTGGTGCCTTTTTTTTGTCCTCGTTGCCTCGCAGCAATTGCTCTCGTCTGTTCTTTTGAAGTCACCGTCCAGGCTTTGTGGTTAGCCTCTGTCATGCAAACACTGGAGGCTGGGGTCAGTCCTCCACTGGGTTGTGCCCCCTCTGAGGTCACGGTGTGAGTCAGAGGCCTGATTCCGTCACCCCAGGTTACCGACTCTGCATTTCCTGTCCAGAATAGAAAAGTAGAGGATAGCTGGAAGTACAACCTCTCGGGCCCTGCCACTGTTCAGTCATTACAAAACAAATGGTAAACAATGGCAAAAATATTTATTTTTAGATGTGTTCATTTATTTTTGTTAGCATGAGACTGAAATGATGGAGCCTGGAGGTGTAACAAATCAGGTCAATGTCATTCTGGATACTGTTTATGGATATACAGCCCAATAGCATTTGTGTCTAACTAAAAGAAAAAAATGCATTATTTTGTTGTCGTACTGCATAATCCTGACTCGACCAAAGTTTAATGTGATTTGGTTTAAGGACACACGTATCACTTCGTATTAAACAAGCCTGCATTCCATCTGCTTACTTGATGGCTCGATGGTGCTGTTTTAACTTTGCCAATACTGATACATTGTTAATGTAGAAAAAAATGTAAGAATAGGAAAAGTAGACTTAAGCGGTTACTCACATAAGGATATTCTATATCTGAAGATATTTGATTTAACTTGTACAGACCCAGCACACAAAGATAATCTCTACACACACACACACACACACACACACACACACACACACACACAGAACCAATAACTCAGAGCTCTGGATTTTCCGATTTCCGACTTGGAACGCCACCAGAAGTCCGAGCTCCTACTCAGTAAAGTTGTCGAGAAAAAAAATCTATAGTGTAAAAGTATAGCGGTCAACCACGTTTGAGATTTTTTTCACGTGCTGCTGTTTAATTCGGTTGAACTCAGAGATCGGAATTCTGAACTCAGGAATGCAGAGTCCTGAGTTGCCTTGAATGCATCATTATGTGTTTCTCAGGTTGTGTTCAAAATGTCATACTAACGTACTACTCACACTAAGTCTGACGTCAAAATGAGTATGTAGTGCGTTCACATTAGATAGTATGGAAAGATTGAATATGGGAGAGATACCAGGATGTATATATGGGGACGTAAAATCATCCTGGGATCGGCTTCAAGCTAAAAATCAAACATTCCCTTTTCAAAACAAAAGCATCTCTTTTTGTCTTCCATTTGTTAAACCAAATGTCGACATGTTTTCTGCAAGTACATAGTAGTACGTTAGTATGCAATTTCGAACACAGCCTCAGTCAGCTTCTTTCTTAATTGGCTACAATCCGTTCCACCCAGTGGGTGCGCACTGTAGCTGTTCCTACTCAAAGTTCTTGAAGCCAAAATTCGGTGCTTAGGGGCACTTCCATCTTGCAAATTTGAGTCTGTGCAGTAAGGTTCGGCAGGCGGAGCCCTGGTAACGTGGCCCAACTATTTAGCGTACTGCCCCGATGACTTACACACAGCCCAGCTATGCCAAGAACACTTTCCCACTGGAAATTCTACCAAGGGCTTGTTCGGATCATAGAGGTTAGTACAGACCTAAACTGCAGCCCGTCAGCAGGGGAAGCTCTAAAAAATAAAAGCTTCACTCCACCAGGGAGCTTGTCTCGTCCATTCTTTTTAGTCTATGGATTCACGTCACAAATCACAGAGTCATTAGTCGGGAGTCATTGGCTTTCCTCACACACGAGGAGTTTTGATGGGAAATGTTCAACAAGTTGAATGTTGACGATTGTCGGCCCCGACCCGTTTCAGAGCCATCTTTTCTGATGATCTTCTAAAACATAAATAATTCTGGTTATTCTGGTTTCCCCCTTCCCATCTTTGGTCGGGAAGGGGGAAAATCGAGACTAAATCAACCAGCATCTATTTATGTGTGTAGCTCGCTTTAGCCTCACATCAGGATAGTCCAGCATCTGATAAAATCTCTCACATTGATTTGATTTGGTTTTGAGGGCCTTTTGGAATTGCTTAAAACTAACTAGAAAACTCCTTAAGTTACATAGCCGCTTGCCTTCGATGCTGTAACTCAAACCACACAGTGTAGCTATGATTTCCAGCAGTAAAAAGCAGTAGAATGAACAAACAAATGTGAAGTGAGTCAGTGACTCACTGACTTGCCTTTCTTCAGTAAGTCACAGAGCTTGTTACAGCGAGTGATAATTTGCTGGTGTGAATGCGCCCTTTTTTCAAATAAATGGGTAGCAAATTATAAGCATCTGATATTAGCAGTTTGAACCGTACAGTCTGCATAATGCAGAAGAGATGAAGAATAATTAGTACTCCCTTTTCCAGACACATCTGGTTGAAAACTTCTGAATTTGAGTTTGTTCACATCTTTTCTACCAACGTGAAACTTTCAGACCTCGTGTGCGATTCATTGCGTGATAGAGGACGCAGCAGTTGGATCATGGGGAATCAACAGTGGCAGTTCTTTCTCAAATAGTGGAGTTTGTGCTTTTGATAAATTCAGAACAAACGTTAGCTGTTTTATAATCTCATCACAAGATCCTGAAATTGAAGTTTAAGACAAGGCTCCATTATGAAAAACTATTGTAGCAATGCCTTCCAAAAATATCTAATTCTGCATCAATGAATAATACAATTACACGACAAGCTGTAGATCACAAAGGATTGAAGAAAGTATAAAATATTGCATGTTTTTGTTTTGTTTGTCTTTCCTTTATTGGCATCGCAATGCAATCTCAGAGGATAAAGAGCTCTTTTGTTCACAATAATTGAACTTGGTGTGTTGTTTTGTTTCCTGGAGTATTGTTTTATGGTTGACAATAACTGATAAAGAACCTAATAAAAAGAAAGCTTCACTGTTTCCTGAAAGAGCGTTGAAGTCTTGTTTTTATTTCATTGCCGGTATGAACCCCAGCCAACGATGACGTGTATTATATACTGTGATTGTATGGTTATGAAGCAGAAAATGAAATAGGAAATATGAATCACCAATGTCGTGCTAACATCACCTTGGACATCCTTGATACATCTTTATGAATTACAGGCTAACAGCAGATTGGTTGATTAACATTGATGCTCTTCAACATGACTGTTCGCTAGATAGACTGTCCAAGAAATGTGAATCTTGTAATGAAAATATGGCAAGAGTTTCTTTCACTCATTACATTAAGAAATGAAGGACATAGTTGTGGCTGGTGCTGAATCTTCCTCTCTGCTGAACATGAATTTAATCAGCATACAATTTCAATATTATTGTGATCTAGTTTTCAATATCAGTCCCTGCTTGATGTTAACTTAACAAAATATTGATTTGAGAAATTGTGAGTTTAAAAAAAAAAAAAAATTAGATTTCTTGTCATTATTTGCAATCAAAAATGTCTGCATTCATGTGATTTGAGCATTGGGAAACTTCAACCTCCAAAAAATATTGTGGAGTTTTATTGAATTTGTGAATTTGAGATATCTACAACTGACTTATTTGGTAATTGACACAATAATTCATGTTTTCTCTACACTCCTTGCTCTCAGAGGAGACAGACGCTTTTTCCTTCGCTCCCTCCTTTTTTTTTCCTGCTTGCTGCTCTTTGTCTTGTTTTTGTCTTGTCAATATCTAATAGGAGTCTCTCTGCATCCCGATCCTAAATCTAAATCATGGAATTGATCAGCTGGTCTCTGAACGCCATTGGTCAAATTTTCTCAACAAGGAGGTCGGGCAAGGGAGAGGCTGTATGTCCTGAGGATGTGGAAAACATCCACCAGATTGGATTTATGACAACAGGTATTCTGCTGATTGAAATTGGCATTTTCCTGGTTCATCGCAAAGTTCGGATTATGTTGGCTGCATTATTGGAAAGCCGCTAGTCATCGACGGAAGGGGCCGTACTCTCAGAACTCTCAGATGGTATCCACGGTGAACTTTTAAGGAGAAGTGGAGAGATTGTGTCAAAGGAAATGGCCACATTATTGGATATGAATGACCAGGAACAACAAAACTGTGTTTGTCTGAACCAAGGGTCAAATTATCATCATTCATCTCAGTATTTAGAATAATAACCAATCTGTGTATTAATACAAAGAACAATAAAGGGTTTTTTTTTCTTTCTTTTCTTTTCATATTGTTACATTCTTTTTTTGTTTTGAGTGCTTTTGGAGTCTTTTTGTGTATTTGTATTGTAGTTTTGTGTATGGTTTAATTGGGTCACTTTGAGTCTAATTAGTGTTTTTTGTAATTTTTTGAAAGTAATATTTTGTGTTTTTATAGTTTTGTGATATTAAATATTTTTGTTATTTGTTGTGTTTTTCTGTCATTGTGTTTGTTTTTGGATTTATGTTGCGTATTTACTTTGGGGGGCTGCACAAAATTAGATCAAGGGCTGCTTGTTGCCCATGTCAGGTATGGATAGTGGGAAGCAGTGACGTGCCGTGACCACTAGGGTTGGGTAGGCACGTTGCAAATCGAGTTTCTGCTGTCAAGTGTTAATTCAATTCAAATCAATTTTATTTGTATAAAGCAATTTACAACAAAGTCATCTCAATGCGCTCATCAAAATATAAAATTCATAATGAGAAAGAAAAAACCCAATAAGATCCACATGAAAAACAAAATCAACACCATAAACACCATTAAATAAACACAAACAATTATTTAATATAGCCTCCATACTCTCCCAACAAGATATGTCATGACATGGCAGCACATCTGTTGTTTGTGTTGGAAACACAAAAACACGGAAAAAATGACAACTTAGAACAGCCTCAATGAGGAGCGTCCACAAAGTCAATCCTTCCTTTTGTTCCATTCACTGTGAAAAGTATGAAACATGTTCTGACCTTACCTTTGCTGACGCTCTGGTAGCTCAGGTGTTGGTCTCCATCTTTTAAAAGCTGTTGTTTTTCCTCAAAACAAAGTTTCTCTATCATCTCTAGCGCTGTCATCCACACTGGAGTGTTATCCCGCCCACTAGCTAGAGAACGTAGCAGCAGCGGTCACGTGATATCAATTCACTAATGTACTGTGAACTTACGTATAGCATTTAGCATAGCTCAGTTACGTGCAAAGGCAGTTCTCTACACAGCCTTTTTACGTAAATGGTTTTCATCTTGGGGAACTGACTGCATATGCGCAAACATGTAAAATCACGCAATGAGAACGGAGGCAGAGGAGCAACATGCCTTTGGGAGAGGGCGTGGCCTCCCTCTGCCTTACAGCGGAGCAAAAAAAAAAAAAGACTGCAGCTGTTCCAGGTAATAGCGCTGTTAAGTAATTTGGGCTATGAAACGCACAAAATGCGGACACTTTCAAACTTATAGGTACTGTAGGCTATTGGAAATGGAAAAATAAATAATTTATAATTATATGATAATTAAAAAAAAAAAAAAAAAAAATTACAATTAAATAATCAAAATATCAATTCACCCTTGGGTAGGCACTGCCTACCTTGCCTACCCTGACGGCACGTCACTGGTGGGAAGTAATGTTACCCTGTTTCAAAAATGCCCACCGAACCTATGAAAAGATTACATTCAACGTACAGCAACAAGGTAGAATTACTCACCTTTCATTTTTTAGCCTTCATAAATTACATATGGTACTTTGTCAGTTTTTCCATAAAGATCAAACCAAGCAATTTCGTAAAGATATGCCATTCAGATGTTCATCAGGTTTTCTTTTTTTATTTGATGTTATTTTATGAAACTATATATTTAATGTTGGGTGATGTCGGCTTATCATCCAAACATTGCCCAGCTATCTTTTCCTGAGATAATGTGAAGAAAACAAACAGTTTTTATATGGAGATTGGAAGAGAAAGAAGGGTTTCTGTTGAATAAGTCCAGGTCAACGGGTCAGCGAGCCTGCGTTATTGGTCAATGGGTTGTTGCGGAACCATCCAGACAGCAGATATGGAAACGGATGAGAAAGAAAATGGCATCTGAGCACACACTGTAATAGCTGTCTGCTCTGGCCTGATGAGGTGGTTGGGGAATAGAGCCCAAGGATGCTTGAGTGTTTGTGCGAACGTGTGTGTGTGTGTGGGTGTTCAGATTGAATGATGGTGCAACCAGGGATAAAAGGCCAAAGGAGCAAGTCTGAATGGGTGTGCGAACACCAAGGTGCGTATGTCTGAAGAGATGACCATGGCCAAAGGTGACGGGGCCGGACAGTGTAAATGATGGCTGACGGCGAGTCTTGAAAGTCTGTTTAGCCCCAGTAATGAAGTGCATCTGCCGGAAGAAGAATGTGAGGGACGGACAGCTGGGTCACCTCGTTCAACCTTGTGTGTGAAGAGAAGTGATGGACAAGATGATCCAGTGGTAATGACTCATTCTTTCTGTTTGCCTTGTAGACACCTTGAAGAATAAGTGGAGCGCATCCACTAGCTCCCATAGATGAGATGTCTATGTTAACCAGTAGAGTGTGAAGTAGATTGGCCTGTGTATGCTGAGTCTCCCAGAGGTGAAAGTAATGGATTACAAGTACTTACGTTACTGTAATTGAGTTGCTTTTATGGGTACTTGTATTTTTTTGAGTGTATTTCTCAATCAGCAATTTTACTTGTACTTAAGTACGTCTTAAAATAAGTAAATTCATTACATTTCTACACCTGACTAAATACAATTTTTCTGTGATGATATGTATATGTCTCTTCATAAACAATGATGGCACATTGAACATAATCTATATGTTCTTTGTCATGCCATTCTGATCAACCCTAAAAAATGACAGAAAAGTGCACAAAAAGACAACAAAATTATGCAAAAATCACACAAAACAACATCGAAACTGATTCCAAACCCCACAAAATGAAGGAAAAGTAAACAAAAGGACAACAAAAATGACTCCCAAAAAATCTAAACAACATTAAAAATGATTCCAAACCCCTAAAAATTACAAAAAAAATCACTCTAAAAACACAAAACAGCAAAAATATGCAACAACAAAAACATACAAAAGTCCAGAAATACACTCAACCCTTTGTTCTTTCCTGCGTTGATGCTCAGATTGGTCAATAATTTTACTTGCACTTAAGTATGTTTTGAAAGAAATAAAGTAATTCATTACATTTCTACACCAAACCATTACTGAGTAAATTCTTTTTTTTTCTTCAAAAACTATGAAAGGACATTGAGCATAATCCATATGTTCTTGTTAGGGTTAGGGTTACCATTTCTGATCATTGCCCAGCTACTTTCTTGGGTTAATGTGGGTGTTTCTATCTCTTATGTTGTTACCCACATGGTACATTTGGCCTGGCACTGTTTTAGAGTTCATAAATGTAGCTATACTTAGAGCCTGATAATTTGTTGTTATTTTGAATTGAAATTATTGGTATTTATTTATTTATTTTTTTTAAATAATTGTACATTTTGACAAAAATGTATTTTATACAGATGCCTTTGTGGAAAATGAAGTGTGGTACATTTTGTCTCTTCCTTTTTAAGTTTATAAATGAGATATTTACTGTATGCAAGGGAACTGTGGCAAGAATTATTACCAAAAATAAACGGTGGGGGCTGAAATTAACTAATAACTTTTACTTTGAATACTATTTAATTGAGCTACTTTGTACTTGCACTTGAGTATTTTATGTATGACTTACTTGTACTTGAGTACAATTTCAGTCCAATAACAGTAGGATCAGTACTTTTTACACCTCTGTTGTTTCCTCAAAACCAGTAAAGATTGTGAACTAACCCTCGCCAACATGCATGTGTTTGTCAAGCTTTGATTGTAAATGAAAAAACATGAATTACATTAAATCTAAAAAGAATACCACAGAACAATAAACTACTAACTGAATAGACAGTATTAAGTATTAAGGACTAATGGAAACAGTGAAATAAAGACTGATGGAGGTAATTTTTACTATGAGCACCACTTCACTGTCATCAATGACAAATTTATTTTAAAATGCAGATCTTACAAGTGATAAGGCAATTCTGGTGGATAGACGATGATCATTTCAGAATAGATAGACTCATGAAGGCACACAAGGGCAACTAGCGAAATGTGTGTGCCTTCCAAAGTAAATTCACACAAAATAACAGAAAAAAAGATATAAATGAACTCCAAAAACACACAAGTTAGTATCCAAGCACAAAATTTACTCAAATAAGACACATAACTACAATAAAAAATATACACAAAATGACAAAACACTGAAATGACTCCAAAACACACAAATGGCAACAAAAACACACAAAATGGCTCCAAACTAGAAAATGAAAATACACAAAATCAGGGGTGGAAAGTAATGAATTACATTTACTCTCATTACTGTAATTGAGTAGCTTTTTTGTGTGCTTTTACTGAAGTAAATTTTGTTTCAAGTAACAGTACTTTGCTACATTGGAAATAGATTCCGTTACAGAGCAAAATAAATCATGCATGGACAGGAGTCTGCTCCGTAGATATAATATACTGTGGTGTAATTTTTTTTTTACATTTTTGCTATTGAACGTACCCTAGAGCTGTTGTTAGGATCAGCCAAGAGAATATGTATATGTCTATGGCCTGCTCTGTTGAGTCACGTGACCTCATTCACGTTGCTGCATCACGACAAAGCGAGAGATGGAGAGCAGGAAGCCTGAGAATCTGCCGTCTGAAGTCATCAAAATGCCCATGTTTTGTGGAGTTTACGGCTGCTCTAATCGTTCTAACCGAGAAAAGGAAACGAGATTACCGAAGATTGTCTTTCACAAAGGTGAGAAATGTAAAAATCTCACAGAACAACGCCGTAAAAAGTGGATTTTAAACCTACGTCTGCGGTCAGGAGGAGCAGAGTCTGCTGATGCCCGTGTCTGTAGCGACCACTTTGTCAGAAGTATGTTTTTGTGGTTGTGTTTATATATATATATATATATATATATATGTATAAAAAACAAAGTAACTAAGTAACGTTTACTTTGAGTACATTTTAAGTGATCTACTTTTTAAGACTCTAGTTGATTTTTACACCAGTAACTTTACTTCTACTTTAAGTAAAATTTTATCAAAGTAACAGTACATCTACTTAAGTAGATTTTTTTTCTGTACTGTTTCAACTCCTGCACAAATGGACTTCAAAAACACACAAAACAAGAACAATAATATAAAAAAAAAAGATAGGAGATTATTCTAAATGCTGAAATACATGTTGATAATTTGACCTTAACTTAATTTTCGCGACCCCACCCTGGGAAAACGTTGCCCATCTCTGCATTTAGATGATGTTTTAATTTTTTCCCTATGTCTGCTGTCTGCACTCGTTGGATGTTTGTCTACAACTGGGGGCTTGTAAAGCCATCACACATCACTGCACACTGCACTCACTGGCTGATCTTCTCTATCTATAGACGGCCCCACTGGTACGCCTTCATCTACAAATCCATCCTGGTGCTGCTGCCTTCAGATATGCACAGAACGTGTAGCTACAGCCTGATCTATGGTATAAATGCTGGTGAAGCAATACTGGGAAAAATGAGCAACGTCCTTGTCAGGCATGATTGAAACAAGGCCACTCACCACTCTGATCACACGCTAGATCAAGCATGGGCAATTGGTGGCCTGGGGGCCTCAGGTGGTCTAATTTTGTGCAGCCCCCAAAGTAAATGCACAAAATCACAGAACAATACAGAAAAAGAAAAGAAAAATATTGAAGAATGACAATAAAAAGTACACAAAAATGATTTCAGAAACACAAATTGATTTAAAAATACATAAAAGAACAACAAAAATACACAAAAGGTTCCCAAAAATATCAAAATGCCATCAGAAAGTATTCCAAATCTTACAAAACAACAATGAAAATACACAAAAATGACAAAAAAAAAAACACAAAACACATGAAACAACATAAAAAAGGATTCCAAATCCCACAAAATGGCAGAAAAGTACCTAAAAGGATGACAAAAGTACACAAAAATAACTAGCAAAAAAATCAAAACAACATTAGAAATGATGCCAAACCCATAAAAAATTCACAAAAAGACAATAAATTTACACAAAAATTGGTCATTTGAAATTGGTTTAGGAATGACCAAATTACTCACACTTGGGGTTTTTGGAAGCCATTGACAAAGTTTCAGCGCCGGGGTGATATTTACTCTACAGACACACACACACACACTGTGTACAGACAGACTGCGTCACACTGCATTAGCTTAGCATTAGCATAGAACAGAACACTGATGATGACGTTACTGTTGATGACGTCATCAGAACATTCTGATTGGAACTGCGATGACGTCACTGTTGATGACATCATCAGTGTTCTAAAACAATGTTTTTTTTACAGGAGTTCCACAGTGTGGATTTAAATTGGTTTTGGAATTACCAAATGACTCCAAAATTCCGGATGCACACACTCGGGGTATTTGGGAGCCGTTGACAAAGTTTCAGGTTGATCAGACACTGCGTCTGGGAAATATTCGCTCCACGGATACACACACACACCATTCTTGCATTATAGATAGATGCTGATATAAATGTTGATCATGTAGCCCTTTCGATCATTTTTGTGGCCCCTGCTGTGATGAAAGTTGCTCATCTCTGTTCTAGATAATGATCCATCCATCCATCCATCCATCCATCACTGACTACTCATTGACCTCTTTCCCAACCCTTATATATTTGCCATCAGGCATAATTAAGCCTTGTTTACACACCCATCAAGGAGCATTTCTGATCACATTTTATTTAGAATACTAAAGGCCTGCATTTATACACAAAAGCGACCCCTAGACGTGTCATGTGCACTCGTCACATGTACTTCTGCTTTTTAGAGAAGGCTGTTTAATGATCTACGCAAACATCTGCTCTCAGAGCATGAAATGTGGGACTGCTGTAACTCCCCAGTGATTCCAGGCTTCAGTGTATCCAGTGCCCCACTGCTATTTATCTTCTTTCATTTCCAGTAATGTATGCCAGCCCATGTGAAAAAGCCACACCACAGTGAAGGGTCGGGGTTGATATTTTTTCTTATGCTGATGAGTGATTGAGGTCAAGGAATGAGGAAAGTAGAGCAAAACCATGGTGATTACAGCTTGGCTATCAATAACATCCATTACATTCTTGTGGGATGGCTGAAATTTTTCAGTTTCTCTTCATAAAAATGCATGTTTTCAGAAAAGAGAAAAAAGAACAGTGAGAGCAAGAGAGGAATTTAAAGATTCATTTGGTGTTTGGCCTTAATTGGACAGAGAGTTTGTAGGTTGTGGTTGCAGATATTATCATTTTTATCTGTCGGAAACCAAAGGGCTGCTTTAAAGTAGGTTTAGAGGACAAATGTTATCTGTCCATTATTTACCTTTTGTTTTGTCTACCACAGATGTGTCAAATTCAAGGCCCAGGGGCCAAATCTGGCCCTTTAGACCAGTGATTTTCAACTGGTGGGTCGGGACCCAAAAGTGGGTTGGGTGGGTCACCAACAGCTGGTCAAAAATAAGTAAATACTTATCGTCTCTCCTGTAGGAGTTGTCTTTTATTTGGAAAGAAACTTTTATTTTGACAGGCATGGTGTGAAATGCATGTTGCACAGGGAAATATATAGATTTATATTTCAAAAAAAGATTAGATATGTGTTTTTTCAACAGCTATTTTTTGAAGAACTAAATTTGGTTGGTGGAATGGGGTCGCAATTTAATGACCGTTTCAAAATGTGGGTCCCAGGGGAGACCAGTTGAGAACCCCTGCTTTAGACCATCCAAGTTGGCCCGCAAGGGAAAGGTGAAGAAACATAAATTACCGTCTAAATTACCTAATATTTTGGTTGTAGATATATATAAACCCTTCTAAATACACACATTTATTGAAGCTTCACAATATAAAGAGGATCATAATTTTCCCATTCTCTTATCACATGACTGTAGTCATTTTAAATCTCAAATAGTTTAAATAACTACATTTTTCTGAAATTATTTAACATAATTTATCCAGATTAGATACAGATTGGTCACAAAATCAATGAAATGTAAACAATTAAATCTTAAAGGAACTGATATCTGTAACTTATTGCCTGGATTTTATCGGCACCTTATATACTTCATGTATCATTTATATATTGTGTAAAGTGCAAACTTGGGGATATTGATGTTGGAATTGTTCATTTTCCCACCAATAATCTGCGGTCCACTTAAGATCAAACTACTCCGTATTTGGCCCCTGAACTAAAATGATTGATTCTTATTGTGTTTACGAAGTGTCTATTAATAATGAAACGTATCAATAGACACCATGCAAGTACATTTTCCAGACCTTTTCTACATAACAGGAATGTGCCTGTGTTTTTTCATCGTGCCAGGATGGCTGAGTGCTCTAAGGCGCCTGATTCAAGAATTCTTCCTTCTGCCACCGTGGGTTTGAATCCCACTGTTGTCATATAGAATTCTTTTTTTTTTTTCTTCATTTTAACATATTTAACACGGAAAATTCCACCTTTGAAAATACATATACAGAAAAATAAACATTATAGGGTATTTCTTGGGTTAGGGTTAAACATACATATACAAAAAAAATAAACATTTTAAAGTACTTCCTGGGTTAGGGATAGGTGTAGGGCTGAAATAAAAGGGTTTAGCAGGGTCGCTAAAAAAAAATATGAGCTAAAATAAAGCTGCATATGAATAGACTGGCAGTCTATTCATACGTTTTTGTATCAATAGCCACAACTTTTACATTATTACATTAAAGGTTTTTGTGTAAGGGTATAGGTAAATCCAAGTTTCTGGTATTGCTCATAAACTCAACAGAATCCTGTCTGTTCTGTTAATTTATTTCAATGAGAAGATTTCAGTCAAAACTGAGTCAGATGCTAAAATAATATCGAGGAACCCAAATTGTCAACAATCCCAAAAAAGATGAATTCACTTTGTGTATTTAGTGGCTAATTTTGAGGTATGGACATGCTAAGTGACATAAGCAAATCAGAAGCATTTAAGACTTACTAAATACAAGGTATGTCTACATATAGACTAATTATTAACACTAACACTGCACTGAGTCTGTGGATTTATCTAACTCACATGGGACCCTTGCTATTTACTATTGCTAATAAAACGATTGATCTGTAATCTGCATTACAGTATAGATTAAAACAAAAATATCAGTCCTTGCTGGTTATTTTAAGTATAATTTTTGCAACTTTAAGTTCAGTCCAATCAGAGGTAATATGCCTTAATCCTTAATTTTCTTTCTCTTTCTTTCTTTGTTTAGTGTTTATTCTTTTTATTTGTAATATTTCTTGAGCGGCTGTAACGCAAGTCATTTCCGCGATAAATAAAGTACCTCTGATTCTGATTGTGTGCGTGTTATAATAAACAGTTAAATGAGCCAAACACACGTGACAAATTCAGTGACACTGTTTATTTTTTAACCACTTGACCTGTGTGTACGTGTGTGTGTGTGTGCGTGTGTGCAATACTCTTCTCCTGGCTGTGTATTGCCTGCTGATACCTGTGTGTGTGTGTGTGTGTGTGTGTGTGTCATAATAAAAACGTTGCGCCCCCTGCCCTGCACCCAACACGATCAATTCATCTGCTCGTAAAAAAACACACACACACACAACGGACTGAAAAAAAAAAAAAAAAAAAAAAAAAAAAAACACCTCAACTGCTGTCTTCTTTGCTACACAACAACAAGGCCCAGCATCTGTAAACAGTGAAAAGTAACAATCAAAGAAGAATATCAGCGTAAACCCCTTGATTCGGGGGCTTGTTTTTGAGGACTGGAAAACGTCTCCTCTGGTTCCAGTAAACCCAACGTGTTGCAGCACTTTGTATTCAGAAGTTGAATGACATTATGAGGTGTAACAAAAGAACCAATGATTATACAGCTTTAAGAAAAAAGTATATTGTGTGTATATATATATATATATATATACTGTAGATATATTCATATTCATTATAAGCTTTTTAAAATAGCACAGTAAACACTTTGCACACGTGATAAAAACTATTGAATGTGTCTGATTGTTTATGTATAGGCCAATGGCATCGAGGGAACGTCATCCTTTAGCTGTGATCTGCAGCCCCCTCACGGTTACACTCGCTCTTTCAGAATTCGACAATCATTTAAAGATTTTATTGGTTAAACCACAAAATTAGGTTCAAAAGTCATTTTTTTGTCCACAGTGTGTTTTTCGTTCTCCATCCTGAAACATCAAAAGTGGACTTTGATTGCGACTCTTTAGCCGCGTGTCACTATATCCGTAACCATCTGCACACTTCAACCACATGAAGAACAACAGAAACCAAAGAGAGGAGTTATATAGACGATCAAGTCAAATAACCGGAGATACAGAATTAATAGTACTGCACATGAACTTACTAACCCCGTCCTTTTCACCTGTACAACAGCTGCGCCCATTACGCGTTGGGATAAAACCATTTGTCTCGCCGTCGTGCCATTGTCTCTCGTTACACGTCACTGTACAGCTGACTTTTGCGATGACCACAGAAATTGCTAAAGGGTTCGTTGTTACATTGGTTGAAGTTTATACAGAATGTTTGTTGGGTTTTTTTGTGTGTTTTTTTTTTTCCTTCTTTATGTAAACAGGCACGGACAAATTTCTAGAGGCTAACTCCTCAGTCAAAAAAATAAAAATGAGTATATCTATAAAAAAAAAAATCCTCAGTGAGTTCATCGGTCCTTCCAACGACGACTCACACGTTTCGTAGCCATCAGCTTCAACATCCGATTCGTCACATGGTCAAGCAATTTGGGCCACAGTCTCAGTCCTGCTGAGAGAAATAAGGCCTTGGATTGCTCCTAAGGTATCGAGTGGTTAACAGCTACTCAGTGTTTTATTCCTTTTTTCCTCCCTCAGCAGCCACGGGCCAAGGCTTCCTTACAGCTCGACACCCAAGGCGACCAAGTGTAACCAAGGTTGCTGTGGTGCAGGTTGCTGTTTTGTTCATTTTTTATTATTTTAAAGTCATCAGTATTGTTGGTCTAGAACAGAGAATCACGCTGTCTCCGACAGGTCCACATGGAAGGAGCTAGCAAATCCTTTTGCGGGCTGAAAAGAAAGAGAACACACTTGTTAAGAAGACGGTGTCCCTTTACGCTTTTTACTCACACATTTGGCCTTAATTATTATGGAAACATATTGCATTCACTTGAAAACCTTTTGAATAATTTCTTTTTTTGGTTTCTTTTTTGGGCAATTTTTTTTTCTGTTTTTCAGACAATTTTTTTTCTGTTTTTTGGACAAATTATTTTCTTTCTGTTTTTTCAGACACATTTTTTTCAGTTTTTCGGAGTAATTTTTTCTTTTGTTTTTCACTCTCTTTTTTTTGTGCCTAATATTTTTCTGAATTATCAAGATACTTAGTTAAAAATAGTAAAACAAAAAAAAAAAACAGGGAAAAAAATTGCCTGAAAAACAAATTATTCAGAAAAACGGATTTTTTTGTATGAGCAATGTCTTTTGGAAAGTAAGTTTGTATGAGCGATGTCGACACCAACGTGTAAACAGAGTTGTGAGTTGTGCACGAGGAAAACTGGGCTCGTGCACGCTCTCCCGCACACGTTTAATAGGGGTTTTTTTCAAGTGAATGCAATACGCTTCAGTAACCTTTGTCCGACTACAACTTTTTGCTCAGAATATGATGAAAAAACAACTGTAGAGCATAATGATGGAATGAATGAGTGATAACACACATTTTAAATAATTTAACTTGTAAATTAATGGAATGAAACAGTATTTAGTGCCTCCTTAATAGATTTATTTCTATAGTTTTTATCATTTCTCGTCATCTCTCGCCTTGTGTGGGACCAAAACGGTTTAGTTCATGTTCGAATCAAGATCATTTCAACGAAAGATAAACAATTCAAAACCCCATATTTTAAATTTTACACTCTCTCTCAAGTAACCCCTGTAGTGCCATCATGAACACATAATCCCATTTCAGAAACAGTGTCTAAATGCATGTGTGCTATAATATTGTTGTTAAATATACATTTAAAAATGATTCTCTAAATGAATCATTAAAGGTATTGTGGAGGATGTTATTTTGGCTTCAAATTCTTTACGTAAGGCCATCGTACGTCCTCGTCCCTAGCTAGTTTTTGCTTGAGCACATTTCACTTACCGGTAGCAAGTGCAATCTTCTTTTGGAAAGTAAGTTTGTATAAGCGATGTAGACACCAACGTGTTGTGCACGAGGAAAACTGGGCTCGTGCACGCTCTCTCGCACGCGTTTAATAGGCGTTCCCTCTTGGCAGTAGGTAGAGTGTTGAGCTTGTGCATTTTTTCAAAAAGTGGAGAGGGCGTTTCTTTACTAAACCTTGGGAAAATCCTCCTCTATACCTTTAAAGCGGACATATTTTTACCTGATAAATCAGGTCATAGATCTCATAGATCAATGAAGTAAAGAACATTTGCTCCAAAAGAAGATGTTATAGGTTGAAATTGCAGCTCAAAATTTATTTTTGATCTTTACTCACTCGGTTTATAGACATTATTGGAAAAGTTATGCACATTACATTGTGCGATGTACCAGACATTCAATTTCAGCCAGATTGATTCTGTCCGTTTAAACTGTGTGTCAAACTCAAGGCCCGGGAACCAAATCCGGCCCTTTAAAGCTCCCAATTTGGCCCACAAGAGTAAGTAAAAATGTGTAACTCATCAACTAATTCAGTTATAGATATACATGTACCTCCAAATATCCATCCATTCATCCATATTCTCCCGCTTAGCCGTTTTCGGGTCGCGGGGGCAGCATCCTCAGTAGGGAGGCCCAGACTTCCCTCTCCCCGGCCACTTCCTCCAGGTCTTCCGGGGGGACCCCGAGACGTTCCCAGGCCAACCGAGAGACATAGTCTCTCTAGCGTGTCCTGGGTCTTCCCCGGGGCCTCCTTCCGGAGGGACGTGCCCTGAACGCCTCACTAAGGAGGCGTTCAGGGGGCATCCTAATTAGGTGCCCGAGCCACCTCATCTGGCTCTTCTCGATGCGGAGGAGCAGCGACTCTACTTTGAGCCCCTCCCGAATGACTGAGCTTCTCACCCTATCTCTAAGGGAGAGCCCAGCCACCCTACGGAGGAAACTCATTTCGGCCGCTTGTACCCGTGAGCTTGTTCTTTCGGTCATGACCCAAAGTTCATGACCATAGGTGAGGGTTGGAACGTAGACCGACCTGTAAATCGACCGGTGCAGACTCCGCATCACTGCAGACGCCGCACCAATCCGCCTGTCGATCTCTCGCTCCATCCTTCCCTCACTCGTGAACAAGACCCCGAGGTACTTGAACTCCTCCACCTGGGGCAGAACCTCATCTTCAACCCGGAGTACCTCCAAATACACAAATTTAATGAAACTGCACATTTTTCTCCATTGATCTCACAGTTTTCCCGCGCTCATATCACATGATGGCAGTCATTTTTAATCTCAGATTGTTTTAAGTATTCTCAATTTTTCCAAAATCCTACAATTTCCTTCAAATCATTGGCCAAAATGTCCTTTCTTTCACGTGGAAGTTCAAACTAGGTAACAGAAATGATGTAAATTGGTCGTTTTACCACCTATAATTTGTGGCCCACTTGGAATTAAACTGGTCCAGATTTGGCCCCTGAACTAAAATCGGTTTAAATACTGTAGATATCCACCATTGGTTTGCCACAACTTTCAGTCTGTGAAAACACCAGAAATCCCACAATGCAACGCAATGCGTGAAACTTTTTCAACAATGTCACTAAGAGATTGTTTACTGTAGAGATGGAAACTAACTTTTGAGAGGCAATTTCAACTTTTACATCTTTTTTTGAGGAATTTATCTTTGATTTATGGATCTATGAGGGCTACACTATATCTTTATCAGATAAAACCCCCAAAAACTGCGTCTCCAGCAGCTTTAAATACATTGCTGATGATGAGGCCATTCCACACCATCAAACAATGATATTTCTATCAGTACGACGCCATGTTATACCAAACTGATGATACAAGTGGAGACAAAAATATAGATAATGTCAAAAAGTGAATCGAAATAGAGAAAAGTTTGTAGTGTTGGACTGAGCCAATGTGGAGAGCATTTATCCCAACCCCCGGCCCCAAGGCGTACCAGATGAGCAGACGTGTAGGTTTCTATATTTGGAGCAAAACAGGCTCCAGCACCTGAAGGCTAAATAGCAATTATTTTCACACAGACACGATGTGCTGGAGGAAGATTGCCTGACACTGTTAAATCACAAACAGAAAAACTACAACACGCTTTTGGTGCTGTACGGTTACCTGAGAGACCGGCCCTCAGTCAGCATGCACTTTCATGGAGGATGGTGGTTAACATGGCCGTGACTTGACAGGAAATGGCTTCTGTACTGAACTTGTGTGACCACTCAGATGTTGATGATGACGTATTTTGTCTTCACAAGGATTATATGTTGTTAGCGATGTATCGATTAAAGAGATGTTCATGGTTTAGGTCAGAGCTGGGCAACTTCTATGACAGCGGGGGCCACAAAAATGTGTTAGTTTGATCGAAGGGGCCACATTATCAACATTCATGTCAGTGTTTAGAATAATGACTCATCTGAGCATTAACAGGAGTTTTTATAACATTTTTGTGTGTTTTTCTGTCATTCTGTGCATTGATTCTGTAAAATGTATGTTTTTTGGAGTCATATTGTGTATTTATATTGTTATTTTGCTTGTTTGTTAGTACTGTGTGTTTGCAAAGTCATTTTTTGGTGTTTCTCATGTCTTTTTTGAGTCATTTTGTTCATTTTTGTAGTTGTTTTGTGTGTTTTTGAAATATTTTCTATGTTTTTCTTGTCTTTTACTGTATTTCCCTGCAATGTTGTAATTCTTTGTACTTTTTAATGTGTTTTTGCTTTTGTTTTGTGTGTTTTTATGTCATTTTCTACGTTTACTTTGGGAGCCACATAAAATTAGACAGAGGGCCCCCAGGCCGCCAGTTGCCCATGTTTGGTTTAGGTATTCACAAGTATTCCAAACGATGTTATTTCTGACATAGGAAGAGTTTAAGAGCCTGATTTACAAACCCCAGAGATAGTGTCTGTCAAAGATGGAAAATAATACAAAGAATCTGTTTATCGTGTTTACCTCTAGCAAATATGAAATCAGAGTCACACGTTTGGAGAATAAATATATCAATTTATCGCACGGAATTTGATTTGCTAAATAAGAAGCTGTGTAGCGGGGACTGTTTGTGCATTTTTATGAAACACGTTTGACAGACAGGTGTTGACTGTCAGCTTTACACACGACGGAGGAAAAAGAGAACAGATTTTTTATGCTTGACATTTCTGGAGTGATGTTAATGAAAATTAATTAATAGTAATATCAGCTGCAGGACTTGTATATATGTATATATATATGTATATATGTATATATATATATATATATGTTACATTCTTTGTATTGTTTTAAAACTGTACCTGGCGAATAAAACTTTTTCTGATTCTGATTAAAGTATATTTGTGCCATCTTCTCCTGCCTTCATCTGCTGTTCTTCTTGTTTTTCCACAGCATTGACTTTCCCTTGCTTGTATTCACATTTTGTCACTATTTTTGAGATTTTATGATGAAATCATTTCCTTTTATAAATAAACAAAATTCCAGTATTTTTTTAAGATTAAATGTTTGCATTGTATTCAAACATAAAATCATAAATCATTAAAAAAAAAAAAAAAAAGGATTTTTTTTTTATGATAAAATAATATTCAATCTGGCAAACTCTGATTTCTTTCTTCCCACACAGATTTTTACTTTTGATTCATTTCTTTGAATGTTTTATACAACAATGTCCCACCTTTTCACATTAATACCTGCCTTTTATACAAGGAATATGAATAAATTACTTTTGAATACGCAAATTCATTCAGAGCATTTACATGCAGCTAGTACAGGTACAAGATAAAAATCATAAAGGTGTCTCAATTTGATATTTATTTAGGTCCAATATTGGAAATAAAAAAACATATATTGGATTATATCAGTGTACAAAATCTCCAATATAATATATACTGGGTTCTTTGGTTATATTAAGGTTATTTTCAGGGTTTTCTATCAGTGGTGTCTCGATCCGATATTGTTATCGATCCGATATTGTTATCGATCCAATATCGTCCAGAAAACTAATATAAAATTTTAACGGACTGCATCTAAAATCTCAGATATATATTATAATATATTTATTCAATTGTGGAATACTGTAGATATTATTTCGAAGGTTAAAATGTATGTAACCAATTGGTTGATAATAAATTGTCTATTTTTCTCATCCCTACTGTTACTGATTATTGTTTTCTGTTTGAGGAACATCACATGATCAAGTCTTTTCTAACATTCCACACTACAAAATAAGTCATAAAAGCATGTATGATTCATGCTGATATCTCATCGGATCGTTATTGGTCTATACTCAAGGATGCAATATCGGTATCGTATCGAAAGTGAAAAATTTGTATCGGGACATCCCTATTTTCTAATTGATTGTATTAAATTATAGAATATTCTTTAATCTTTAAGGTTAAAATGTACAGTATGTTACCCATTGGTTAAATGGGTAAATGTGCTCGTTTTTCTC
Organism: Gouania willdenowi; assembly: GCF_900634775.1. Taxonomy (NCBI): domain Eukaryota; kingdom Metazoa; phylum Chordata; class Actinopteri; order Blenniiformes; family Gobiesocidae; genus Gouania; species Gouania willdenowi. The sequence continues at coordinate 39,340,140 of NC_041044.1, forward strand.
TTACTGACTATTTTCATGAAGGATTTATCCTTTCAGCTTTTTCATCAGTCACATGTTAACATGTGACATCATATCCTTCCTGTAAGACTCTTTCTTCGTCTTTTCAAAGATCTTTTTGTGAATGACATTTCCACTTGACCATGTTTGACCTCATAGCAGACAGTTTCACCTCAGCCACAGCCACCCTTCATCGTGTCGTGTATTGATCCACAACTGAAGAGATTCTTTAGAACTCCTTTATATCAACAAATGAACTCCATTCATTGTAAGGAAGGAAAAAAAAAAACAGCGGTAGAGTCAGTGGTTTGCTTCACCTTTGGAGTTTTTCAGTAGGGAAGTCATGTTACGCTTGTGGATGAACAAAAATGTAATTTCATATCACAGTCGCATCCTTTCTTTATGCTTCACTAATATCTAATCTGTTTATTGGTGTGTGTGTGTGTGTGCGTGTGTGTATTAGCCATATTAGTGAAAATGGCTTCATAGACACATGCAATGTTGTGTGTTTGACCTTTACTTGTATGAGCATCAGGTAAAAAAGTAGGTTTAGAGGGGGAAATTTAGAAACAAAAACAAAAAAGAGGAATAAAAATGAAGAAATCCGGCCACAGCAGATTAGCAAAAGTCCAAATTCATTGTGTTTATTTTTGCAACAATAAGTCACATGATTACAAGCAGCATTTAACGTTTGGGGGGTGGGGGATGGGTTAGAATTTAGGGTTTGGAGATGGGTGGAGGGGGGTGGAGTTAGAAATAGACATACATTTTACATTCCACAAATGATATGATAAATTACAAAAGAAATAAAAGTAAGAAACGATACAAGAAAAACTGAAAAAATATGTCGAATAAAAAAAACTCCTTGAAAACAGAAGAAATAAATGTTGATGAACAACGTAAAAAGTCCAAATCAGAATCATCGTCTCCTGTTTTTAGTATCTGTACTGGACCTGACCGAAGTCGTAAGGTCCCAGGGAACTTTCGTACTGATACTCACAGAGAAAGGTGGGTTTGTACGGTAGGGTCCCCCTATCATACTCTTTCCTCTCTAGCGTGCTGGAGCTGTACTGCTGCTGTTGCTGATGAAGGTGATGGTGAAGGCTGTGGTGTGACTGTGACCTTTGACCGTCCTTGCCAAAGGTGGAGAATGACCTATCGCTGGACGAGACGGTGGACGAGGTCATGGTGAGTTGGTCGGTGAGGTTGACGGAGGAGGGTACCTCAGTGTCGGGGAGCGTGGCGTCCATGCCGGGGACGTGCAGATTACTGCGGTAGTCTGGCCCTTGGCGCCCGTCCGACGGCACGAAAGACGGCATCCAGCAGCGGTCGGAGTGGCCCAGGGCCTTGCACTCCTCCGTGCAGTTAGAAAACAGATCTGCACCTGTGAACAGGACGAGAATGGAGGATGAGGAAAGGCAGCATGACTATGACTAAAACCAAATCAAAGTTCCGTTCTCGTCTAGTTTCATTCAGATTAAAGTAGAGCTTCACTATTATCACTAGCTGCACATCCTCAGACTCACAATTCATCCTTAAACACTGAGAGAGAAAATAAACCACATTGACACACCACGGCTGCCAAAATCACACCCGGAAGCAAAAAATATTTCATTCCCAACTAAATACAATAGAACAATAAAGGCAAGCAGCAGTTGTGTTAATTACCATCATTTACAGGGTGTAGAATGAGGGGGTAAGAAAGATAGAAAATACACGGGGATTAGAAAACAACAGAAGAATGTTCACAATCATGACACCCTGCAGCCACTCTCGGCTCATATCCAGACCGCATTTGTGTTTCTCATTTTTTTTTCTCTCTTTCTTCCTCTGCTTTTTCAGCCCAGCGGGGACAATGCGGGAAAGCCCTCAAATGGCACGATTAAAGCAGGGGATGATCAGTTTAGAATGGAAGATGTGTATCAAAAGGAAAGGCACAGCCCATTGAAGACGAGAGGGAAACGAAAGCAAACAATCTGCAATTTGTGATTCCCTGAGGCTTCAGATCAAAGGTTCCTACAGATCTACTCGACCCATCCATTGGAGTCAATGCAGCACAGATCTTAACAACTCCAGGCATGTGGACAAGACAAGGCAGCTGCATATCTACAGTATATTGTATAATACTACTATTAGGAGTTTTATATGACAAAGTATGTCTCAATCTAACAATAGTTGGATTTCAGTTGAACGTTGTTTTGGGCTGGAGCCCCGTGACTCCCATGAAATCTTATCCCGAGAGACTTCGCTGCAGGAAGATGGACGCTCCAAACCTCCTTATAACACTCTGTATTCCTTGGTGGTTTCACGTCTAATGTGGCACTAATGATTTTTAAATCTAATTCTAACAAGAAGACATAGCCATGATTGTTTTAGCACGAAAAAATACTATGCCTGACAAGCAGGTGCAAATACACGCTGCAGTAAATGTTGACACAAAACACATCAAAGATGAAAAAAAGGCTCCAGTTAACCTTTCTAGTATAAGAAAAGAATTCAAACAAGAATACATAGTCATCAACATCCCCAGCCAGATTGGTTCTCACTATAACTCACAACCTTTTTCTAAATGTGCTAAATCTAAGAACTTAAACGGTTTCTAAGAAAAGCTGTCCCCTTTGAAGATACCTCAAACATAGTAAAGAAAAACGGAACAAGGGCAATAACTCCAGAAAAAATAATTGCGCACTTCTCATTTTCGAACTCCATCAAGGTATCAATATCCTGAAGCCACACAGCAAATGTGGTTATCCTATCTTAATTGGTTTCTGAGAAAAGTTGTCAGAGTAAAAAAAAAACGTAAGAAGGGCAATAACTCTGGAAAAAACAATTACACACTTCTCATTTTCAAACTCCATCAAGGTATTGATACCCTGAAGCCACACAGGAAATTTGGTTATCCTATCTTAATCGGTTTTTTGAGAAAAGCTGTCCCCTTTGAAGATACCTCAAACAGAGTCAAAAAAACAGAACAAGGGCAATAACTCCAGAAAAAATAATTGCGCACTCCTCATTTTTGAACTCCATCAAGGTTCCATCTTGAAGCCACACACCGATTGTGGTTATCCTATCTTAAACAGTTTCTGAGAAAAGCTGTCCCCTTTAACTTGGACGGACGGACGGAGCTCAAACCTATATCCCCCTTCCACACATTGTGGCGGGGGATAGTAAACATCCCGGTCTCCTCTTCTGTTTACATGTACCGCGCCATGTTTTCTCAGAGAGAAGTGGTCACGTGACCATGTGACGTTCTGTGACGTGTAATAGCAGAAAAATTTCTCCTCATGAAAGCTTAAAAACATTTGCACGTTCCTCTAAAAGTATCCATATGCCACAATTAGAGGATCATGGAAACCAAATGATTAGAATAAGACGGACCATTTTTCAAATACAGATCACATAGCCAACATTTATTTTGCACAAATTCTATCAAATGTTTTCTTTGTAATTCACACGTTACCATGATGTGCTACCAACTAAGATATAATACAATGAAATTACTACCTTGCTTATGAACTAAGATATAATAATGTGTTTATACAAGTTATATCTAACAGTGGAAAATACAACACTGCCAATAGAACTAACAACAGCTGGATTAACCTTGATGTAGAGACAAAACAAGCTGCAAACTTGTGTGTCCAAAAGAGACATTCCTGAGTGGTGACATTATGGATGAAAAGGGAAAAACCTTCCAAACACCTTCGAAAGAGGAACTATTCTTGAACTGGAGGAATGCTAACAACGTCTGGCAGGGAACAAGGCCAACACGAACAACGATAGAGAGGAGGAGGAATAAAAACAAGACAACACTGACTACAGATGAGAATACACACAAAAGGACTGTTCAGAACAACTCAAGAATGTTTGACCAGAGAGACATGTAAACCCATGTAAATTTGAGATGGTAAAACAGGGGACGGGACCCAGATAAGCAAACTGCTTCTCTCGTCTCCTTTTTCTGCATGTACAAAAAAAAAGAAAAAATGTAAAAAAAAAAGTTAACGTAACCATGTCGAAAATAAACTGAATAAATAAAATAAATTTAAAAAAAATATATCAAACCTGTGAAAGCGCAAACCTTCACCAAGTACCACATCTCTTCTTTGAGGGATTACAGTATTGGCAGATATCTGGATTATGGTACCATGATTATTCACACTTTAAAGGCTTGGAATAAATGTCTATACCAATTATTAACCATACAGTTGATTCAATTGTATGGGTACCTCCTTTTTTTCCCCAAAGATCAGGATAAAATGTATAATCCAGATTCAATCCAGATCAAATTTGTTGAGTTTATTGACAGATCTACTAAAGATTAGTCATTCTTTTTAAATATCACTAATGATGAGAGAGAAGAATTTTTAAATTTTTAAAACTGATCCAGAATCACTATATTGATCCGGATCAAAAGTTTAATGGAATCTTCCATGGCGTATGGTCTATCTTTGGTTAAAATGTTGTCAAAATTTGTGAACTGCTTTTGATCCCAATCCCACTAACAAACAAACAAATAAATAAATAAATATGATGATCTCCTTAAGGTTATTATGAACATCTCAACCAGAGCAAATGACTCGACAATGGTTCGACATTACTTTCATAAAGATGTGTTTATGCTTTTGTTTTTACTGGGGTGACCCTGGCTCAGGTGGTAGATATCGTCATCTGATCTAGAGGTTGGGGGTTTGATAACCGTGCTATACTTGTCTATGTGTTGAAGTGTCCTTGGGCAAGACGCTGAACCCTAAGTTGCTTCCAATGGTTGACTAGTGCCTTGCATGGCAGCTCTGTCCCATTGCTTTGGGAATTGGTGAATGAGCTGATATTGTAAAGCGCTTTGGGACTATACCCCTGTGCTAATAAAAGTGCAATATAAATCAAGTCCATTTACAACCTACTGAAAAGGTTAACAGGACTTACTAAGGGTTAGTGCAATAAAAGCATTATAGGCTTTTCACTTTTAGTACAAATATTAAAATAACCTCAATCTTCTACTACACGACTGGTACTAAAGCGAGAAAACTACAAAGACCAAGAAAAGAAAGTCTTTGAGTCTTTGAATCAATTTATTTGGTATGCCAAAATAGGAAAAGTGCCCCCACTGTGTTGAAATCTCTTACTTCTTACTCTTGTCTTTGTTTTAAATTCATCCAAAGGTGCAGCAAATCGAGATTCTGTAATAAGCAAAGGAAGGAAACACTGCAGTGAACCAAAAAGCCTGAGAGTAACTCCAGAAACTGAGATATTTCATCATAAGAAGATGGAAAGAGGTGAGATATTTGAAGGGGTGTTGGATAAAAACTCAGGAAATAGACAAATATGACCTTAGAATTTAGCTTCAACCACAAAAACAAGCATTTGGACAAAGACATTTTTCCTTTTTCATCAATTGAAGACTTTTGTAGACTCACAAATTTGGACGAAAAGCACAAAAAGGTGGAAACATGAATGAGTTTGGAGAATATCAATGTTAAGACTTAAACACACCTCAACAAATTAACAATATGTTTGGACTATACTGAAAAACAACAGGTTAACATAGGCAACGGGTGGGCCCTCGGTTTAATTTTGCGCGGCCCCCAAAACCAAATTGTAATTCATACTGTATGAAGCCCAACATAACACACAAAACTCCAGAAACACAGCAAAATGACAGCAAAATGCACAAAATGACAACAAAAGTACACAAAATGATAACAAAGACACACTAAACAACCACTTAAACACAAAAAGACTACAAAAACAACAACTTACAAAATGATTCGTAAAACACACAAAAAGGCAACAAAAATGTGCCATAATGACAAGAAAATAGACCAAACTAATTCAAAAAACCACAAAACAAAACACCAAGAAAACCCACACAAAATCACTACAAAGACAAAAACCCTTTGTTCTTTGCTGTATTAATGCTCAGATTGGTCATTATTGAAAATTCTACTATAAAATGTTGATAATGTGGCCCTCGGATTAGACAACAACATTTTTTTTGGGCCCCACTCTGATAGAAGTTGCCCATCTCTGTCCTACATGGGTTTCAAATGTGGACTCGCATCTTTATACAATGTTATAAAATCAGAGCGAACTGAGCCCAATGTAACCCGTGAAACATGAATATCCTTTTTGCTGCATTGAAGGAAGAGTTTGGAGCTGGGACCAGTGTGGCCACACACAGCTGATTATTTCCCTCCCACTAGCTGATCGACACTCTGCTGAATAAATAGAACAGCTGCAGCGATAACTGACCATAAAACTACATTTCTTCACCCGCCTCAATTACTTTTTTGCCAACATAATGGATTTCACTGCTTTGGGAGAACATCCAATCTGGCAAATGTGAAGGTGGTTGTGCATAACACATGAATATTTAGTTGGTTTAATTGCACTGGTTTAAAAATGGAATATTTGGTTTGTTTTGGCTGATAAAGTGAATGATGGTATAGTGCTGCTCCATTATATAAAAAATTATAATTGCAAATATTTTAGTCATAATTGAAATAAAATTGTCAACCAAAAACCTGTTTTTTTTTGGTTTTTTTTGTACAAAACCAACTAAAATATATTATTTAAACAAACAATAGAATCCTTCAAACACTAAAATCAAGTATGTTCACTTTTGCACAAAACAAAAGACTTTTTACACGTGATGTGTCTTTGCTCTAGATCTTCATCATCACACCCAAAGTGATCCCAGATGAGAGAATTTGACTCTCGTGCTTGTTTGGCTGCGTTTCTACAGCCATGTTTCAAGACGGCGAGCAACAACTTTCTCCGCGTTGGCCTGCAGGCTAGGCTAACTTTAGCTTTGAGAGGGGCGGGGCTCAGGAGCTTGCATGCGTGCATTAAACAACTCAAAGTTAGTAATAATTATCATTTTTTCTTATGTGTGCCAAGCTTAATCTGAAATCGTGGAAGCTTTGTTTAATTTAGCAAGCAAAACAAAAAAAATAAAATTCTAGATTATGTTATTTTGGTAATTGTTGAGTGTAATAATCAAAATTGTGATCGAAATTCGATTAATTACACAGCCTTAAGTGATGGAGTGGTAAACTCTATGAACAGCGCTAAGAATTCCAATATTCATGCAGTCCAGTAGTTACTTCAAAATGCCCTGACGTTTACCCTCAGAATGAATGTCTATTCATGAAGACTTTAAGGGTTAGACGCTTTGAAATCAAAGTATTTCTGTTAATTCCCACTACAAAGTTAACCTTTGCCCTTTTCAATGGGCTTTTCACAAATTAATTTCTCCTTCTGACGTAAACCGGAGTTGACCTCCTGCTCTTCAATCATCAAAACGCATTTTGTGCGAATGAATGGAGAGGTTTATAGCTTCAATGTATGCACTCCTATAAACAAATCAGTGGGAATATTGATGCAGACGTAGAGGTGGAAAAAGCCAAAGCTCTCGTCAGGTGGCCACTCACTGCCAGGGGGATTGAGAGGAATTATTATTATATATTGTTAAGGAAGCTCATGGGTGTGTTGTTGTGCTCTTCAGATTATGTGTAAATATAGTTTGCAGCCTAGTGTTTACCATTATTTCAAGATGTGTGCCTTGACTCAGTCAGAGGAGGAAAGTAATGGATTACACGTACTCACGTTACTGTAATTGAGTTTCTTTTATGGGTACTTGAGTACGTTTCTAAATCATTGTCATTTTTCTTCGACAATAACTTGACTCTGACTAATTATAAAATGTACATGTGAACAAAAGCTCAATAAAAATTTATAGATTTTTTTAACTAATAAAAACAAAACTATAATTTCCAATTAAAATTCATGTGATCAGATGGTTTTACACATTAGTCACATCAAATCTGTCTGTGTGTATTTCAATAATATCATTCCATATTCAGTTAATTAATGGTAATTAAATCTTTAAAAAAAATGCTTTATATTTTAGTCAAATATAATCTTAATGTCATTTATTTCACTAAAACTAGACTATAACTGAAATAGTCCCGGTGATCAAATTTTGACTAAAACTAAATGGCATTTTAGTCAAAAAAACCTTGACTAAATCTAAGTCAAAATGAACAGTGGTGTGAGCATTCACTACCAGAGGAAACAGTAATAGATTACTCAGTACTCACATTACTGTAACTGAGTTGCATTCATGGGTACTTCATGGGCATTTCTAAATCAGTAGTTTTACTAACACCGTGTAACTTTTGGCCACTAGGGGTGCTAGACTTGTAAATTTCACAGCAAGCGCCCCTAGTGGCAACAAGCACAACAGCACTGTGGCAAAAATCAACAAACAGTCAGTCGGGCCAGCTTCCCTTGTCTTTTGATTGTGTATGCAGACAGTAGTTGCCGTCGCCCTCCTCTCCCCGCCACCAGAGGCTCGGAACTCCTCGCCGCGTCGGTGGCGCTCCCCCCTTACTCCCTGACATTGCTGCCGTCGTCGGGAGTGGGCGCGGCGGCCGAGGTCGGGGCAGACGGGGGATGGGCGACCCGGCGTGCACGGGGCGGTGTCTGGCGGAGGGGGCCGGGTCCTGGCGCCAGCTTTTTAGCTTCCTCAGAGGCAGTTTTAATACTATAACATAAAAATAGTAGCGAAAGCCTTAGCCCAATGAGTATATCCGAGCCTGTGGTCACGTGACTGCCGTAAAGTGAAACGTTCTCCAGGCATCCATTCTCCAGGTCACATGACCTGGCCAAAGACGGTCCGTCTCTTCCAAACTTTCATAGTTGGTATTTCAAGAGGGAAGCCCCGCTCAGAGCACTGATACTGTTGAGTGCTGAGGAATCATTTAAAATAACTCATGTGGATCAACTCTTTAGGTCACAAAGTCAGCGGTGTGCCTATAAGTATGTTTTAAAAGAAGTAATTTGTTACATTTCTACACCCAACAGTTACTGAATAACTTATTTACTAATTATTGTTTAATTATTTTTTTTTTTTAATAATGATCAACAGACATTAAGACTCAAAAAAAAAAAAAAAATGACCAGACAACAATCAAATGCATCACATCATAGCCGACCAATATGAATAAACATATTGCACTGTGCCAAAACAGCATTGAATAACGGTTATTTTACCACTTTCTTCGTTTCATGGTTTCTATTTATTACCTATAGCCTGAGAACTTTTAATTTTTACTTTGGATTTAATTAATTGGTGTTATTTTATTTAAAAAAAAATATTGTACATTTTGACAAACCTTTTATTTTATACAGATGCCTTTGTGGAAAATAAATTAAGATTTATTCTTTTCTTCCTTTTTAAGTTTATACATGAGATATTTACTGAATGCAAGGGAACTGTAGCAAGATTTATTACCAAAGATGAATATGGGGGGTGGAAGTAACTAGTAACTTATACTTTGAGTACTATTTAATTGAGCTACTTTTTACTTGTACTTGAGTCCAATTTCAATCAAGTAACAGTACTTCTACTTGAGTAGGATAAATCAGTACTCTTTACACTTGTGCAAAAATAGCACCTACACAAAGGTTTTTAAACACACACACACACACATTAAAACATGTATTTAACACAGGGATGTGTAAAAACAAATGAGTACATAGACAGGCAGGCCATGTGTGCATGACACCGATTGGCTGTTGATCCCATTAAAGCTCTGTCTCACTGTCTCGTCCTCAGGCAGGAACCAAAACAACCACCAGAACGAGGACTGGGAATGACAGGCCCTGCCAGCAGCCTGGGCTCTCATCATGACCTCATCCGGCAGCAGGAACACACACAGACATCCACTCTGACTCCCTGACACACACACACACACACGGGGGATGTACACCACACCACACAATACGGAAAACAATCTCCTTGCTAATAAGCAATCAGCACGTTTGTTCATCTTTCTCCCTGCACTTCCTCATTCCCTCATTACATCTCAGCGAGCTCCTGGAATCCCTCTTTGCTGTGATTTGTTTAATTGCGCTGCCTGAGACACGATCGGCAAGAGGGAGCCACGGAATGCACAGAAAACAAATTCACCAAAAACATCTGATCTGGTTTTATTTCACCGACGTTACCATCAATCTCTTTCTGCCGTTATTATCTTCTGTCACATTTAATACCGTATGCTCGTCCATCCATCTCTCCCTCCCCCTCCTCTTTTTCCTCTCCACTTGCCTAAAAAAACTCTTCTCTAGGCAGAGGCAGGGGTGATTCCAGCTTTCTGAAATATCCAGGGCTCAGCCTGGAGGAAAATAGCAAATGCGCGTGCGGCAATATTTTTCGTATGCTTTATTGCGCATGCAAAATTTTTCATAATAATTTACCTGAAAAACCAAATATGCAGTTTTAAATAACTACCTCACTGCTTATCCCCAGACATCATGTTATTTCAGATTAAAGTATTTTTCATCATTCATTTAATTTGTAGAGCAGAGATGGGCAACTTTTATCAGAGTGGGGCCCACAAAAATGTGCTTGTCTGATCCAAGGGCCACATTATTAACATTGATATTAGCATTCAGAAAAACGACCAATCTGAGCATTAATACAGGAAAGAACAAAAGGTTTTGTCTTTGTAGTCCTTTCATGTTTTTTCTTGGTTTTTTTTTTTTCATTTTGTCTATTTTTTTGTAAATATTATGAATTTGTGTTGCCTTTTTGTTTGTTTTTCAAGTCATATGTGTTTTTGTTACATACTTTGTGTTATTGTTGTCTTTTTGTGTATTTTTCTGTCATTTTGTGTATTTTTCTGTCATTTTGTGAAATTTCATTGGCATTTTTGTGTGTTTTTGTAGTCCTTTTGTATATGTTGTGGTTTTTCTATTCATTTTGTGCTGTTTAGTGTATCTTTGTTTTCATTTTGTGTACTTTTGTTGACATTTTGTACATTTCGCTGTTGTTTTCTGTGTTTCTGGAGTTTTGTGTGTTATGTGGGGCTTTATATCATTTCCAACTTCATGAATTACAATTCAGTTTTTGGGGCCGCACATGTGGCCCCCGGGCTGCCAGTTGCCTATGTTTGTTGTAGAGTATGTTGTTTAGGGTGATCGTATTTTGATTTTTTCTGTTTTCCCCTCTCTTCTCTTAATTGTCTTTTTTACTATTTTGTATATGTATGTATTTATATATGCATGTATATAAATATATCATTCCTTATCCATATTTGTCTATTATTAACGTGTTATTGTCTCCTTCCTTCACCCTGTAAAAGCACAATACCATTATTATAATTATTATAATATCACACACACACACATTCACTGTATTATAATGTATAATATTTGTAAATATAAAATAAATATAAATCTATGGTAACCTGTCAGCATTTGTGTTGTATGTGGCAAAATAAACAAATCAATATGGGAGAAAAAGCCCAAAGTGGTGCATTTTGTACAACTGTTAGGGTATATCGTCATTTTGAGAAAAAAAAAACTCAAGTTTTGGACCATATTGCCCAGCCCTACTTTGTTTTTCATCCAGAGTTTCAGAAAGAATCCAGAAACCAAACGTCAATATTTGGACAGCAGCAGAGGATGACAGTAGAGCTGCAGAGGCTGTGATGACTGAGTAAACCAGCGTCCTCTCAGGGCCAAAAACACAGCAAAGATGGCTCTCACAATATTGAGTTCAATTGTTTTGTACGACCATTTAAAAAAAAAATATTGATTACGTAGCAACAGTGCAGGGAGAAAAACCTAAGATGACAACGTTGACCAAATGTCTGCTCGATTAATAAATGTTTTCCCTGGATGAGCGTTGATTTATGGTTTTTATTACGAGAACTATTCTTTGAATGAAATGAGCTTTGTTACATCTATTTTGTAATACATTTCTCAAAGGTTTTATCTTTATTTAGTCTGTTTTATGATTGATTGTTAAACTGTAATCTATAGTACATGCAGGTACAATAGATGCATATGTTTTTAATTATTAAAGCAGACAAGCAAGGCCATCTAAGATCAAATCCAACACAGAGTCAGAGAAGATAGCCAACACGGTCCATTGTTAATAGATTACAGCTCATTTTCTCAGATACTCTGGTTTGTTTGGTCGAGTCTGTTTAACTGAAAGATGACTCAGCAGAAAAGTGAAAGCAAGGGAATTCATTTAGAGTGATGTGCATTTTCTTTACAGCAGTGTTTGCCCTATATACCATGAAACATCAATGTTAAAGAGCCGAATCTTTGCATTTAATTAAGACTCACACAACCCGTGACGCCATTACTCTGGATGCAGTACAACAAGGGACGCAAACTCAGCAAAACTCACCATAAACACAGCAGGTTTCAATGGTTCTAACCCTGGGATCGGGAACTTTTATCACAGCAGATGCCATTAGGGATGTCCCAATACGACTTTTCATTTCCGATATGATACCGATATTGCCACCTTGCGTAATGGCCGATACCGATATTGATCAGATATCAGCATGAATCATACATATGTTTTTTTTTAATTTATTTTCTCTCTCTCTCTCTCTTTTCTTTAATAACAATAATAATAATATTGACTTATTTTGTAGTCACATCAGCATTTAGAATCATGAGTGATTGTTGCATCACGACAAGAAAGATCAAAGGGTTTTGTGTGGAGTTTTGTACTATTCTTTCTCTTATTTTGTGTATTTCTGTTGTTGTTTTTGGCGTCATTTTGTGTATTTTGGTGTGTTTTTATTGTTCGTTTGGACATTTTATTCATTTGTATTCACCTTGTGTGCTACAGAGTAATTTTTTGAATATCTATTATCTTTTTGTGTATTTTTTGTTTATTGTCATTTTATGCAATTTTCTATAATTTTGTATGTTTTTTTATGCCATTTTGTGTTTTGTTTTTTTGCTGTGGTTTGAGTATTTTTCTCTCGTTTTATGTGTTTTTGGAGTCATTTTGCCATTGTGTATAGGTTAGGGACTAGACTTAACGGACTAATATGAACCGGATCCTGTTAATGAGTGACTTATATTTACACACTATGTTATGATTTGATTATTTTCACTTTTTTGAGGAAATTTACTCTCGAGAAGAGACGCCTCTGAGGAAGACTGACAGTTGGCAGTCGAAACATGTCAGGAAATCAGTTAATTTCAAAGTTATTTTTTGAAACAAACTTTGTCTGAATAAATTAAACCTAAACATACTGTTTTTTTAAAAAGTAGAAAATAAGAACTTGCTGGAATGGGATTTACTCAATTCATATGCTACTAGATTGATGACGATTTATTGAACGTTGTTCATACTTTCAAAGCACCTAAAATACCTCAAAGAAGAAGAAGCAGCTAAAAATATAAACTAAAAGATGAATCCTAAACCAAAGGTATTTTCTTCTTCTTTACTTGGTTTTGTTATTCCGTGCTTGTTTGAGGCTACCACCCAAATGAGCCGCTGTAGTAATCGTATGTCATTGTTCAGCCAGTTTGGTTTCTGTGTGGAAAGTAAAAACCAACACAGAAGAACGTGTGAAATTCTTCAACGTTTTCCTTTCCAATCAAAGTAAATCCCTCAGACTCCCCTGGTGTGAAAGCAGCCGAAATTTGTCGAGAGCTGTTGGAGAGTCTCTGACCTAAATTGCAATAGCTTGGCCTCGCGGTTAAATGCTTGTGTGCTCGCACCAGTCATCTGCACATTCACCCTGAGTGCTGCCTTTGGGCTTTTCTATAGGCACTTTGGTTCCCCCACCACAGTGTGGAATTATGTACCCCTATTCATATCCAAACTGACCTTGTGGCTGAATGTGTTTGTGGGAAATTAGGGTCACAGTGGAAAAGTGAAAAAGTCATTTTTTCTAGTTATTTCCTTAGAAAAAACGATTGCTCCAAATCCCGTGTTGACTGTCCTTCTAGTCTGACGGAGGACTGTTGTTGTAGCCACTGCTCACGGATCATATTACCAAACGCATCCCCACATCATACTTAATGTGCTTTTTGTAGGTCGTTTGAGGCTGGTTGGAGCAGATGTCCACTGATATTAAGTCTCTAGATAGAAAGGATAATACGTGTGCTAGTCGTGGACAAAGCTTGTTTATACCATACCCTGGAATTTGCAGAGATTTGTGTCGGTCTTACTGCCCGACATTACACTTGCTCCCTCTGAGCCAATGAGAGTCCTTCTTTTTTAACTCTGCCATCCGTCAAGGCATTTCTTAAGATCTAATGCAGGAAACTAGCTATAGTCTCTTCAACTAGTCTTGCCGCTAGAGATTGATTCATGTTACAGGAAGAATGCAGATTGATTGATTCTCTTTTTAAAATAGGTTAGTGGGTTTTTTTTTTTTTTTTTCCAACTCGTTTTCAGCCATTGATTTTGTATTGATTTTTCTTTAATCTCCACCACTTTTAGAGCCTCTGGTTTTTCTTTGTTTAAGTACAAATTACCAGAAAGGATCAGCAAACTTCAAACACCTTGATGATGAGTGTTTTTAGCAACTCTCACAGCTGTTAGTCAAATAATTTATTATAGATAAAATCATAGCATAAGCCTCATAGATCAACCCATCAAACAGCATTTCAAGGAAAAGGAAGGAAAAAGTAAAAATTTGCAGCTTGACTGTTTTCATATAAACAGTACCGTTTGTTGAAATGTCTGCGCATTGCATTGTGGGATGTCGGTGCGGGTGCGTAGAAGTGTTTTTACTTCATTCTGATGTCACAGGGAACAAACTAGAACAAAAATGTCTGGTGAAAAATATAATAAATTACACTAGGATTGAAGTAAAAACACTTTGCATCCGTCTACGGAACTGCACCTCCCACAATGCAATGCGCAAGATGGTCAACAAATTAAGTGTTTACAAGGGTACAAACAAACTTTCACGCAGCAGTTTCAACCTTGTTCCGTTCTTTCTGAAGTGCATGTTGTTTGATTCAATGATCTATGAGGCATAGGGCTGGGCGATAAATCAACATTCAAGATTAATTGAGCTTTTTATTTTGGCGATATAGAAAATTCCAATTTTGATATATATATGCATATATATTTTCTATTGCTTATTTTGTATCAAAATACTTGTTTAAGGAGTCGCTGCTCTTGCTACTTTTCAGAACAACATGAAAAGCACAGTTAGATGGATTTCTGCGTGCGTCCTGACCCAGATTTACCGCGAAACAAGCCACGCTACAGAACTCACTCACACTTGCTGTCTCTTAGAGGAGAAAAAGCCAAAAGCGGCACATATTGTGCAACGGTTTGTTAATATATGTGCTTGTGTGGCATTTTGTATCAACAAATTTAACCCAGAATTGTCTTTCTGGTCAAACTGTATTTGAATTATAGTTATCAAGATGTACAGTATATCCTATATCGCCATTTTAAGAAAAAAAAATCAAACATCAACAAGGATAAAGGTTAAAATTGTCGCTTTAAAGTTTGTTTTTTTATCCAACGTAAACAGTCTGTTGAAATTGTCACGCATTGCATTGTGGGATGTGGGGGCGGGTGCAGAGAGGTGTTTTTACTTCATTCTGATATCAAACAAACTAGAACAAAAATGCATCAGCAAATTTAACCCTGAATTTTGTTTTTGGTCAGACTTCATTTGAATTTAAGTTATTGAGATTTATATCGTATATATTGCCAATTTGGGAAAAAAAATATTGTGATACAGTATGATTTTTGGTCCATATCGTCCAGCACTAATACGCATACTCTATGATTTTAAACAATGATCAAGGGTAGCAGCTTTAACTAAGAGCTATTTGCGCTTGTTCTCACTCATTTTATCTTTTTATCATCACCACAATAAAGTAATCGGGTTTTCCAACATCTCTGGCTTGTGTCAAAACTCCGTATTCTACATTTTTCTGACAGCTCCCTGACGTGGGGAAAGTGCTGCACGGGGGCCGCCACTAATTCATAATCAGCCATCTAATACACCGTTGCCACAGTGATTTAATTGTCCCATTTGTCACGGCTGTTGTTCTCACCACAACAAACGTCATGATAATGATCATTTCCAGCCTCCCGCCCGTCACGCAGCCTTCCACAGCTGATCGAATGTTGCTCACATGCCAATTTTCATCCTCCTGATGAATATTTCATCCTCTCTTATCTGTCACCTTTCCTTGTTTTGCTTGCTCCCCCTCTTGCCACTATCTCCCATTAGGATGATGAGAGCAATGATGAGGGAAACGGTGTCTAATTTAGAATGTGTGTGTGTGTGTGTGTGTAAGAGTAGCAGCTTTCAATCAATACACCAGTGGTTTGAGAAAAAAAGCCATTTGCTGACTTTTTAAAGGTATTCACTGTTATCCTAGCATCCAGAGGTGAAAGTAATGGATTACAAGTACTCATATTACTGTAATTCAGTTGTTTTTATGGGTACTTTTTTTGAATATTCTTCTAAATCAGTAGTTTTACTTGTACTTAAGTGTGTTTTAAAAGAAGTAACACCATTTATTACATTTCTACACCCAACCAATACAAAGTAAATTATTAGTTTTTGTTTTAAAATGATCAATAGACAAATGAAATGACCAGACAACAATCAAATGCATCACATCATAGTCGACCAATCAGATTAAACGTAATGCACGGCCCCAAAACAGCATTGAATGAAGGTTATTTTCTCAGTTTCAGAGTTCATAAATGTAGCTATACTTAAAGCATGATCATTGTTTTTTTTTTTTTTTTTGAAAAAATTATTGTAAATTTTGACACAAACCTTTTATTTCCAAAAGATTTGGTCTCTTCCTTTTTAAGTTTATACATAAGATGTTTACTGTATGCAACGGAATTGTGGCAAGATTTATTACCAAAAATGAAAAGTAACTAGTAACTATTACTTTGAGTACGATTTAATTGAGCTACTTTTTACTTGTACTTGACTATATTTTCAACCAAGTAACAGAATTCCTACAGCTTTTTTTAAATACTTTTTATTTGAAAGCCAATTTAAGACAAACTTCACAGTAAACATAATTGGGGGTAAAAAAAAAAAAAAAAAAAAAAAAAAAAAATCAATCAATTACATATGGTTAGGGGAAAAATAAACAAAAAACGGACTAAACTAATCAAAATCACTCCAAAAACTCAAGATAACTACAAAAATAGCTAAAAATCTATAAAACAACAACAAAAATACAAAAAATAAAAACCATTAAGAAAAATCTTTGTTGGACAGGACATTTTTGTTAAATTTACATTTTCCCATGTTGTTTATACATTAAAAAAAATAAATAAATAAATAAATAAATAAAAATGAATGTTACCTTTTATTTTGAAATGTGAGACTAATTACAATTGTAAAATCATACTTATTATGTGTTAAATTAGAAGACTTTTGAAACATTATTTTAAGACATTTTAATGACAATGATGGCCTTATTTTTAGATTCATGAATTTAATGCCTTTTAAGACTTTAAGGATCCGCAGAAACCCTGAGTAATAGCACTTCTACTTGAATAGCATATATCAGTACTCGTTACACATATGCACATATGCTAACCTCCCAATGCATTTACCCTTTGATTTCAAAGCATCTGATTTTCTAACGTGTCAGCCGCGTGGCCGAGCGGGAAGCAGGTGTGGTTGATGATATGCCAACTGGAAATGGTTTTTTCACTTCATCTGACATATTCTGTGTGTGTGTGTGTGCGTGCGTGTAATCCCGTGAGGAATTCTTGCCTCTAACCCTTCTCTGATAATTGCTATGCAAAGGTTCTCGAAATGAATTACTGATCAGCCGAGTGTTTCAGAGAGCCAACGTGTGGGGGAGACAGAATGAAGGATGAGACCCTGCCACAAAAACCATGTGTACGCCAAACATAGGCATGTGGCCCTTGGTCTAATTTTGTGCGGCCCCCAAAACAAATCCCCAAAAATTACATTTCAAAATAAGTGCCAAAACACACAAATGTGTGCAAAGTATACAATTAAAAAAGTTAAAAAATACACAAAATTACTCATAAGACATAAAATGACGACAAAGACAGACACAAAAACCACTTAAACAAACAAAATGACTACGAAAACACGAAAAACAACAACACATTACAGAATAGCTTCAAAGACACACAAACTGTCAACAAAATTGCACAAAATTACAGGAAAATAAAAAAAACAACAACCAAAATAAAGGAAATGACTCCAAAAATGCACAAATCGACAACATAAATGTAGAAAATGGCAGAGAAATACACAAAATTACAACAAGAACACAATAAAAAATATCCAAAAATACACAAATCGAAAGCAAAATGCACGAAGTACATAAAAATGCAAACAAAAAAAAAAAAAAAATACACAAAATGACTCATAAAACACAAAATGACAACAAAGACATACAAAACCACTTAAACAAACAAAATGACTATGAAAACACAACAACACATTATAGAATAGCTTCAAAGACACAAACTGTCTACAAAATAACAAGAAAATACAGAAAACAACAACCAAAGTACAGGAAGTGACCCCAAAAACACACAAATCGACAACATAAATGCAGAAAATGACAGAAAAATACACAAAATCAATAAACACAAAATGACAACAAAGACAGACACAACAACCACGAAAACAAACAGAATGACTACGAAAACACAAAAAACGACAACACATTACAGAATAGCTTCAAAGACACACAAACTGTCAACAAAATAACAGGAAAATACAGAAAACAACAACCAAAATATAGGAAGTGACCCCAAAAACACACAAATCGACAACAGAAATGCAGAAAATGACAGAAAAATACACACAATTACAACAAGAACACACAAAGTGACTAAAGACTGACAAAACAACAAAACCACAGACAATATTAATGCTCATATTAATCATTATTCTAAATGCTGATGTAAATGTTGATAATGTGGCCCTTGGATCAAATACAATCACATTTTTGTGGCCCTCGCTGTGAAAGTGTTGCCCATCCCTGGTGTACGCACACACACAGTTATAGAGAAGGAATGCAAGCACGAGCGCGCGCGCACGCCAGTTGTTAATAATGTAAGCGCGTGTGTGTGCACATGCAGCTTGTGTGTGTCGCTCACAGAACCACTGATCTATACTTATTCTTGGCTCGGGCTTTTGTAGTTTTGGTGTTGAGTGCTCGCTCTATTATTCACTGCCCACAACATGCATCGTACATGAGATAAAAAAACAACAACGCGCCCATTCTTATGGAATAATCAGAGGCACATACAGTATGCACACAGATACAAAAGAGCAATGGGTATATGCTCATATAGAAGCACTATGGATATCTGGCCCGTAGCCAAGCATTAGACACCACTTCCCTCTTGGTGAATCAAATCTCACTTAAAGCTTCCCTGAGCACCATCTCCAAAGAGAACCTCACTTCAACATCCCCGAGCCGCGCATACTTATGGACGGAACACAACACACACACGAGCAGAATAAATGGAGGCGTTACACGCACACAAACACCTTCAGTCCAAGTTTGTTTACCGAAATCTGCGAGACTCAAGTGTCTCTCTCGCTATCCAAAACACTAGTGGTGCAATATTACCTCCCATGGAGTGGTAAGCTGTTCCCTCCTAAAGGCAACACGAGGAACAAATGTTGGTTTTCTCACATGAAATGCAGAGAAGAGCACCAACTGTGTCATTTCTCTAACCAGTGCCAAACACACGCTGCACATGGCCAAAGAAAAACCAAAGAGAGACACATGATTGGCTCTGATAAACACTGTTAGAAACCCAGCGATGAATTATTCAAGACAATTTCGCAAGGTGTTTAAATACAACCCCAGGCCTGAGCACAAACATCACGTCTGGAGTCAAACCGTATTGAAGTTTGGGTTACCTCCAGCTGAGCACAGGTTAGGCCACAAGGAACATCTTGATGCAGGCTATGTTTCCTGTTTTCTGTTGATGTTTTTTAGGTCTGCTCTGTTGGACAGCTCTGCTAAAATGCTTGAATAACAGCCAGAATTTGCAGATATCCATAGATGGCTTTCAGATGGAGGGCTGCCAACCACTGAGTGCTATAATTGACCACGTGTGTTAAAATTTATTTTAAAACTGCTGGAGATGTTTGTTTTTTCAACAAAAAGATGTAAAAGGTTGTATTTGTATTTGTTTTTATGATTTTTGATTTATTGATCCTTCATCAGATTATCATTATTTTAGAATAATGAGCGATCGTTGCATCAATGAAGGAAAGATCAAGGGTTTTTGGGTGGAGTTTTGTCTATTTTTCTCTTACTTTGTGTATTTTTCTCCTATCTCGTGTGTTTTTGGAGTTCTATTTGTATTCATCTTTCATTGTTATGGAGTAATTTTTTGAATATTTGTTATCATTTTGTGTATTTTTGTACATTTGTTGTTTTCTTTTATTTGTGATTATTGTTGTCGCCCTTTTGTGTTTTTTTTTTTTGCTTGGGTTTGTGTATTTTTCTGTCATTGTATGTCATTTTTCACAAATATTCCTGTAAAAAAAAAATAAAAATAAAAAAATAAAAGAAGGAGCAAGTTGGCACGTTTCAAATTATTTGACCTTCACGGTTTGAGCAAGGGCAGGAAGTGACTTCATTGTTCGTCACGTTGGCTCACTTCATTGATAATGTTGAACACAGTCAACCCTAATGAGGGGCCATTCCCCGTCCAACACCAATGTGATCCGCTCCATTTGTATTCCTAGCACCAGTATGATATTTGGCTGTCTGAGGTCGAAACAGGCGCTTGCTCGCACTGCGCCGAGCGATCCTTCAGAGGGAAAAGGGCAGTTCGATATGAAATGAGATTTTGTATTGCTCCACTTTTTTGTCTGACTCCACGTTGATCAATAAACAGGTACTAAACTAATAGAATCTTAGAAAGAACAAGGAAAGGCAAATGATAAGACCTAAAGCTCTGTCTGAGGAAAACCATGCTTCTGTAGCGGGAGAGGAAGTGTGAGTCAGGAAATTGATGTTTCTCAAGTGTCAACTTCTAATTCTAATGGCTGATCTGAAAAACAGTTTGAAATTCTTATTTTACCAAACAAAGCCTCTTACTGACAAGCTCCCAGTGCCCTACTTTCCCATCTAAATATGTTGCTATCAGTTTACTGGTTTCCTGGACATTCCTAGTTTCTCTAATGGTGCACTCACGAAGAATCCTCAAACGGTTGAAGTTATCTAGGATTGGTTTGCTGTATATTTCATATGGTTTGATGTGAACATGTAAATGAAGTCGAGAGAGAGATTCAGGATGGAAAGTTCTAGAGTGATTGTTTTGGCTGGACTTTGAGTATTTCTAGTCGAAATCCTTTGACCGAACACACGAAGGGTTGAAGATGACGTAGAGCGGAGCAGGAGAACTGGCAACGGCTATGAAAAAAAAAAAAATCAAAACCAAGAAAAGCAGCGTGACTTGTTGCTGATCTATTGTTGAATGTTGTGAAAGAACAGGCAGCGAAACACTCGCTTTGACCAATAGATGAGACTGAGAGCCCATTTTCTCCTCATTTCTGTTTGTCTTCCACAGAAAAGTCTGTAGTCCGATAACGGAGCCGCCAAGCGACGAGTTCAGGCAACTGCATCAGAGGCTGTTTCGAGCGGATCAAAAAGTGTGATGGTAACACAAACCGAGCCAAATCAAGGTTCTCCGCCCATTCGGCCAGAGTCCAGGACTATACGAGTGTGAAAGCTGCCTGAGAAACCAGCTCTCAGTTCCTAAAGGCCAGACGTCTCTCTACGTTTATGACGAGACTCCAGACTGTTTGATATGGCCTAGCTATACGGGCTAGCTCAGGCTAATCTCAGCCTCTTTGTTTGTCACACTTCTTTACATTTTGAGGAACCTTTTCCACATCAGCAGGAGTAGTCTTCTTTTTCTTCTTCTTCTCTACATTGACGTATCAATTTTTGATGCCCTAACCATGTCTCTCTTCCAGGACTTGTTTTCTCTTTCTCTCTGTGTATGAGTTCAAACGGTTTTTAAGATGGATATAAGAAGAAAAAAATATGAATTATTGACAAATTACATAAAATAATATGAATCTGCATTTTGACTAATCTGTTTTCCCGCCAAATAATGATCACTGTGTATTCGAATTGAAAGGAGTTAAGTACATCATTACATTCTAAACTTTGAGTTGAGCTTTTTTTGGGTTTTTTTTTTTTTTTTTTTAATTGGGATTCGAATCGAACTATTGGTTGAGTGTATCCTTACACCCCTACCCTTTTTACTTGCTCATGTTGCAATGTTGTTGTTGATTTTGTTTGTTTGATTCTTTCCTAAAACAGGCTCAGACATTAGTGTTTGCTATTCGCTACTCATTAAATGCAATTGACTTTAAAAAAAAAAACATGAATATGGAAATGTTACCTAATCTTGGCATTTTGTCTTTAAATGACACCAAAAATTAAGCCAACAACAGAATAATACAAAAGCCTCTAATGCATTCGATAAGCGTTCCTGAAGCCGACAAACACAACTGTGCGGCTGATTGAAATGCTTCTCATTATATCAGTTTGGATTCCATGCTGGTTCCTTTCACTTGAGTGAATATATTGATTCTTGCCACGAAAGTGTAGCAAACCTCACGCTGCCACTGAGATGTGCTGAAGCTGTATGAGACGTAAGAGTTCAGAACACATCACCCGCACCCTAATTTTTTTTCTTTTCTTTATTCTCTTCAACGGGCTGTGAAAAACGATCAATGTCGGTGCAACTTGTTCACGCCAACCACTGACACCTCGGAGCTAACACGTCCTCAAATGAAGGAAATTAAAAGTCACCGGTGCGCACCAACAGCTCATCCTTAACTTATTCACAATCACCGAAAAAATGAGTCAGGGAGAAGAAGATCGGAGGCTGAAATGACGACGTGATTGCGTGATGTAATGTAGGGAACTCACCAGCTGAGTGACCCCGGTTTGTGGCGTCGTGGTCGCTGTCGCCCTGTTCACTGTCACCGTGACCGCTGTCTTTAGAGCTCACTATGTCGGCCTCTTGGAAAGCCGAACTGAAACAGAGAAGGCAGAGTGTGAATAGAGGGGAAAAAAAGGCTAAGAAATGGCAGTCAGGGGAAAATCTGTGAAGGTGTGATATTTCAGTGAGAGGCAGACGTTAAACAGTGGCTCCCAACCTTTTTTGGAGAAAACCTCCATTTATATATCTTCATTTGTCATTTGCACATTTGTTGTGGTTTGTTTTTGCTTTATACTGTTGTTTTGTGTTTGTTTTGTCTCTTTTTAATGTTAATTTTAACTTGTTTTTATTTTTCTAATTTATGTCCCACTGTCGTACTGTATATTTGCACAATTATCCTACATTGTATTTATTATGTTCATACTGTGTGCTATTCTATTGTTGCTGCAATGTAACGTGTGCATTTCTCCTCTGGGAGATCAATAAAGGTCTATTCTATTCTATTCTATTCTATTCTATTTTTATATCACAAGTTTCTGGCAACCCCAAATAATTTTTGGTAACACTTTACTGGAATTTTTATACATAAAGTCTGTTATTACATTGTCAATATTGTGACATGACACTCGGATTCATGATATATTGAGTTTTCTGTTTTGGCGATAAATAAAAATTTACAGAATCACATATATATATATATATATATATATATATATATATAAATATAAAGTTTTTTTTTTTCAAATAAAGTCGAAGTAAACCTCGTTTGTTTACCGAAATTTGATAAACAAAATCTGTGACCACTGGGGGCGACAGGCAACCAGGATCGACTCCTGCTCTGAGCTCTTGGCGTGACACCATCACTTATACTGTACTGCTGGTTTACATTCACTTTTTAAACCTTTACTGATTTTTAGAGCAACCCAAAGCAGCACAAGTTGTCATTTTGACTGAAAAAGCTGCAAAATGATCCTAAATGCTTCACTCCTATAGAACTCAATGGACTAAAA
Source organism: Gouania willdenowi (assembly GCF_900634775.1). Lineage (NCBI taxonomy): Eukaryota > Metazoa > Chordata > Actinopteri > Blenniiformes > Gobiesocidae > Gouania > Gouania willdenowi. Next base: position 39,363,900 of record NC_041044.1, read on the forward strand.
GGGGCGATTTGCATCATCACTGACGTCATTTCAACATGGCGGCGCCGAGACTCAAATACGGTAAAGCATTTTTAAAAAGATAATAAAACGAATATGGTGCAAAATAATGCGTTTTGTTAGGCATAGATCTTCTAATAAGGACATTCCAAAGGTTTTAGGCCACATTTTTAAAAAAGTGGAGGATCCCTTTAACACATTCCAGATGATCCCATTTAAATTTCAGGCAACCCCACATGGGGCCCTGACCCCAAGGTTGAAAAACACTGAGGTTCTTATTTTTTTGGGTTGGTCAATACCTTGACAAACTTCACTGATCTGTTAAGTTTTTTGTTTGTTTGTCTGATTTGGTATCATAGGCTAAGTTTTGAATGTACAGTATATACTGTATGTACAAACTATGTTATAGATATGATATAAATATATACAAATATCTGAAGAAATACAATAAATAAATAAAGAAAAAAGAAATAAAAAAACACTGAGGTTAAATCTGGAATCAGAAATCAAAACTGTATTACATCCCGTCACACTGGCCTTTAAAGCCTCAAATTGAATGTTACACATGGCATGTAATGAAAATCCAGCGTTGGAGTTTTAATAGACGCCGCTGACTGGTGCCAAACTGACGATGAACATTATGGACACACTGGGAACCATGTGGCCTCTCTGAGTTACAACTAACAATGGATTTTACATTGAATTTTCACCACTAGGTCTGATCAGGTCTTTTTTTATGTAAATAGTGTTTGGATCCAGGAGAGCTGGTGTTACAAGTGTGTGTGTGTGTGTGTGTGTGCGTGTGCGTGTGCGTGTGCGTGCGCGTGCGTGTGCGTGTGTGCGTGTGCGTGTGCGTGTGCGTGTGCGTGTGCGTGTGCGTGTGTGCGTGTGCGTGTGCGTGTGCGTGTGTGTGTGTGTGTGTGTGTGTGTAACTACCTGTTGACACGTCTGGGTCTGTCCACCAGGTAGCTGAGTTCTGCTCGCTGATGTTTTGTCTAGAAAAGCAACAAAAAAAGACACATTTTGATTTAGAATTTGCAAAAAAAACACACAAAGAAATATCCCAAAATAATACATGTGATTGCATTTGTGTTCAACATTGTGGTGCACTAGGGTGAGCATTGTGATAAATCTGACGATGCAATAACAATGTCAATAATTAGAAATTTCACCTTTACAAGTACAAAATGGTAGGAAATACAATTTACTTCATTTTTTTAAACTTAAGAGAACAAGTAAATGTTAACTAATTGTGATATAAGTACAAATATTTAAAAAAAATAAGTGGTATGTTTATTAAACTGTCAATTATTTTATGTTTTAAACAAAAGATTCTGATTTTTTTATTTTAAAAAAAAATTAGTCCCCAGTATGTTTTAGAACAAAGAAAGTGCAATCAACTTCCAGCTAAAATGCATTGAGGAGTGAGGTAGTTTAACAAGGTCTTATGATACCAGGCGTTTATGTAATATGCATATGTTAAGATATATATATCAATTAAATGGGGTCTTCTATAAAAAAACACATCATTTGAAAAATCAATTTTGACATTTATTTTTTAAACAATATGATAATCGTACGGTGAAATATCGCGATATATCACCAAATCAATTTTTTTCTTACACCCTTAGTGCACACATCAACTCAGTGAGTGAGTGAGGAATGGATAGCAGAGGGGGGGGGAGGGGGCGGGGGTATACGGGGGTCCAATTGAATGCGTAAATGATTGAGCCAGCTCCGACACTGAAACTGAACAACCTTTGTTCACGGTGCTGCCGTGCAGCGTCGTGCGTAGAATACTTAACGCAGCAGCTAAAGGCAAGACTGTGACTGGCTGTCTGGCTCTGCTCCAAAACCTCATCGCAATCAACAAAAAAGCCTCGACTCACAAAGCATCACAAGCAGAGTCTCAGGGTGAGCCCATCAAGACTGTTAAGTTAGTGTAATGCCTGCTGAGATCATGTAACTTCATTTACTTTGGGGGGTAACAATAGGCAGTAATGGTATGACTTCAGTGGAAAGGGCTTCATTGTTATTATACTGGAGCTGAGTGCTGCGTCACCCGCTTCAATTTCTCCACATTAGTCACCAAACTGGCTGAACTGGCTGCACCCCACAACTAGGGCTGGGCGATATTTATCGACATTCAAGACACATCGAGTTTTCTATTTTGGCAAAAATGACAACATTGCTTATATGTAGTTTTTGTCTGTAGCACCAACCTTGTTTGTGTATTTATTATTTATTTCTGTACATTATGTTTATTCTCCTATATTCTGTATTTCTGTATTTATATATTGTTTGCTGCTTTTTTTCTATTTCTTGTGTTTCTGCTGGAAATGAATTTCTCTGACGGAGCCTTCCAAAGAGATTAAAAAAGTCTATTTAATCCAATTACATTTTCTTTATAGCTTATTTTGTATTAAAATACTTGTTTTAGGAGTTGCTGCTTTCGTTAGATGTGTTTCGGAGTGCGTCCGAACCCTCAACAAGCCACACCAAATACCTCACTCACACGTGCTGTCCCTTGTAGAAGAAAAACCAAAACATTTTGTGCAGCTGTCTGTTAATAAATGTGGCTGTGTGGCATTTTGCATTAGCAAATTGATTCCTGAATTGTCTTTCTGGTCAGACTTTTTTTAATTAAAATTATCCAGATTTATATCAAAAACATACATTTTGAGAAGAAATATTAAGATATAAGTTTGGCTCCATATTGCCCAGCCCTATCATCTATATCAATATATTGTATATTTATATATATATATATATATATATATATTTTGGATTTCTGAGTGTGGCCTAACCCTAAACAAGCCATGTTAAAGAACTCACTCACACATGCTGTCCCTTACGGAAGAAAAAGCCAAAAGTGGCACATATTGTGCAGCTGTTTGTTAATATATGTGCCTAATACTGAGGTATAAGTTTTGCTCTATCTTGCCCAGCCCTACCCACAACACAATATGCACAACTGTAACATCACATTGAACTCTCAGCTTAAAATAGTCGACTCTTTCCCACCCCTTGTATTGTCCTACCCTGACTCCCCCTCCCATGTTCCTCTCCCCCCTCATCAAGACTTAACACTGTCCTCTTTTTTTATATTCTCACTTTAATAAAGTTTTTTGTTTTTCTCCTTCCTGGCTATGGTCACAATTATGCAATAAAATAAATTTATTAATTTAATTGCAATATTAAAACATGCATAGCTGTCGCGTAAAGTATGGACTACATGTAGTGTTGACCTTTTTGCACGTGCAGACAAGGTAAAAAAAAAATAAAAGTGGAAATGGCTTCATTTAACTTTTAAAATTATGAAAAACGAAACAAAATTACACTACAGACACACACAAAAAATACCACAAAAACCCACAAAATCACAACAAAAATACACAAAATGACAGAATGTTATGAAAATTATACAAAATGACAACAAGAGAACACAAAATGACACTAAAAACACCCAGAATGATAGAAAAAATACACAAAATGACAGAAAATTTAGAAAAATGTCACAAAATGACAACAAGAGAACACAAAATTACACTAAAAACACAGAAAATGAAAACAAAAATACACAAAATGACAAAATATTATGAAAAACGACACAAAATTATACAAAATCGCAACAAGAACACACGTAAATACACCATAAACACACAAAAATGACACTAAAAGCACACAAAATGACAGAATATTATGAAAATGACACAAAATAAAATGAAAGTTTAAAATAAAAAAGTTGCAGGAAAAAAAAAAAATTCAAAAAGTTATTCTTTTTAAGGATTTCTGTGATGAATGGCTACATATTTCACAAAAAATTCGAACCAAACACATTTAGATTCTCAATGCATCGCTCTCTCTGTGTGCATTCCTGTCGCAAAATGTGCTTTTGATTTTTTCATTCCACTCATTTGAATACTCATTACCATGTTCCACCTCAGTGAAGAGACTAAAACTGTAAGCTGACAGCAGTCTTTTTTTTTTTTTGGCAAATAAAACTAAAAGGCCACATGAGATTTAACATTGGACTGGTCCAATCACCATGGCGATGATTAAAGGCTATTGCACAGACAAGCTCCAGTCAATCAAAGGTCCCTCCTCAACATCCCTTAGTGTTCATGACTTGAATTATCAACACACAGTGGCTCAAAGGATGGAAACTGATGATCTCACGCAAATCATTAGCAAATCCAAGTGTCAAACTCATGGTCCGGGGACAAAATCCGGCCCTTTTTGAGCATCTAATTCGGCCCGCAGGAGAAAGTAAAAATGACTGAGAAAACATGAATTATTGTGTAAAAGAAACTAAACAATATTTGCAGGGGCTCACAGTCATTTTCAATGTTAAACAGTGGAAAAAAACTCAAAATTCTTAAAAAAATCCTTCAATTTTCCCTTAAATTATTTCATAATACTTCCCTTAATTAAATAGAAAATAGTCATAAAATCTACGAAATTTAAAGCAAATATACTGTTTGGACTGATATTTATCACTCTTTACTTGGATATTGTTGGCTTCTTACATATTTTGTGTTTTATTTATACATAGAAATGCAAACTACGGCAAAATAATGTTGAAATTACTCATTTAATCGGATAAAATCTAATCCCACTTGAGATCAAACTGCTTCATATTTGGCCCCTGAACTAAAATGCTCTAGGGCTGGACAATATATCGTGATTCAAGATACAGTATATCAAGTTTTTTTTCATTTTGGAGAAAAAGACAATATCTCCTATATCAATATAACTATATTGTATAGTCAAACGGTGTTTTTCCATATTTTGGAGATATATATTCTAAAGCTTATTTTGTATTAAAATACTTTTAGGAGTCGCTGCATTTGTTACTTCTATAACAGCATGAAAAGCTCAGTTAGATGGATTACTGAGCGAGTGCGTACTCAAACTTCCCCCGAAACGAGCCACACTACAGAACTCACTCACACGTGCTGTCCCTTAGAAGAGAAAAACACAAAATTGGCACATATTGTGCAGCAGTTTGTTAATAAATGTTATTGAGTTAAAAATATTGAGATGAATATCATATATCGCCAATAGAGCTCTGAGTTCTTGGCCCAGCCCTAACCAGTCTCTTACCTCATTAGACAGGATGCTGCCGTTGGAGATGATGTCCGGCTGCTGGTCACTGTAGCCGGTCACTATGGCACCACAGGGGTTGGTGTGATCCGTGTCGTTGCTGCGTGTGGGGCTGCACGGTTTGAGGAACATCAGGTCCGTCTTGGCAGACTCTGGAGTCAGACACACCTGGTAGCAGTAGGAGTTCTGGTTCTGATGGTGGTGGGAGCCAAAGCCTCCTCCCACTCCACCCACACCAGACTCCTCCACTGGCACCTGGCCCACTGGTCCCACCCCTGACGTCACGTTGGTGCTCTGGACTAACATGATGTCAGATTTGCTGAGCTTCTTCTGTTTGCGGCCCCGGGCCTGTCTGCTGCAGCAGGAGCCACAGCACAGGCAGCAGTCCCCGGCCAGGAGGCAGGTGTACAGGTTCAGCTTCTTGTCCTTTTGGCAGCGCACGGCCAGCACGATCATAGCCAGCAGGAAAATGAAGGAAACGGAGCCCAGGGCGATGATGAGGATGAGTGTGAGGTCAAGGGAGGTTTCCTTAGCCCTGGAGGCCGAACCTCGGTCTCCACTGCGGCCTTCCACGACACTGTCAACCAGGATGACGCTGACACTGGCTGAGGAGGAGAGCGGGGGCTGCCCATGGTCTCTGACCTCAATCAGCAGGTCGTAATAACCCTGGGGGTCTCTTTTGGGGGACACCCTGCGGGCTGTCCTCAGCTCTCCCGTCCTCCAGTCCATGCGGAACATCCCCATCTCGTTGCCTCGCAGGATGCTGTAGGAGAGCCGCGCGTTCTCGCCATCATCCGCGTCCATGGCCACGATGCGCGTCACCAGGTACCCAGGCTCGGCGGAGCGCGGCAGGTGCTCTCTGGCTGTGCCGTTTTTCCCCAGTGGGGCTAGGACAGTGGGGGCGTTGTCATTCTGATCCACAATGATCACCTTCACAGTCGTGTTGGAGAAAAGCTCAGTTTCACCAGAATCCTTCGCCTGGACCATGAAGTTAAACTCCTTCAGTTGCTCGTAATCAAAGGAGCGCAGCGCGTAAAGGTAGCCCGTGTCCTGGTTTATGGACACATAGGTGTCCACAGACATGCCCTGTATGTCACACTCCAATATGGAGTAATTAATGAGAGCATTCTGACCTATGTCTGGGTCCATGGCACTCACAGCGTGAATAAAAGCACCTGGGACGTTATTCTCAGTCACATAAACGTCGTAAACCGCCTGCGTAAAACGTGGCGCGTTGTCATTCTCGTCCGAAACGTGCACTTTGATGGACTTACTGGTGGCCAGTGAGGGCTGACCTTTATCTTTGGCCACCACGGTGATAGTGTATGAATCCGTGCTTTCTCTGTCCAGCGGTCCGTCCGTCACTATGGTGTAGTAGTTTTTAAAAGAGGATTTGAGCTTGAAAGGAACGTCTCCGAGGATCTCGCAGCTCATTTCTTCATTCTCTCCTGTGTCCTGGTCGGAGACGCTGAAAAGTGCGATCACGGTGCCCGGGGCGTCTTGCTCGCTCACAGACTCGGTCACGGTGCTGAAACCGATCTCCGGTGTGTTGTCGTTCACGTCCACCAGCTTCACGAGCACTTTGCAGTGCGCGGGGACGGCGTTGGCACCCATGTCTTTAGCCTGGACGTGGATCTGGTGCGTACTGTGCTCTTCATAGTCCACTTCACCTGCCACCTCGATCCTCCCCGTCCTGGCATCGATATTAAACAAGTCCTTAATCTGCGGGGTGTTGTGGCTGCTGAATGAATAAACGATCTCCCCGTTTTGACCCTCATCGATATCCGTGGCGTTGAGCTGGATGACCAGGGTTCCCACGGGTGAGTTCTCCTGCAGGTTGATGCTGTACACGGTCTGATCAAAGGTGGGCGCGTTGTCATTGGAGTCCAGGACTTTAACCACCAGGAGCGCGGTGCCTGTGCGCTGCGGGATGCCTCCATCCACCGCCGTCAGCACGTAGCGGTGCACCGCCTGCTGCTCCCGGTCCAGCGGCTTCTCCAGCACCAGCTCCGCAAACTTGGTCCCGTCGCCCTGCGTCTGCACATCAAGGTAGAAGTAGTTATTGTTGGTGATGGCGTAGGTGCTGAGCGCGTTCGTGCCAACATCGGGGTCGAAGGCGTTCTCCACTGGGAAACGCGTCCCAGGAATTGCGCTTTCGGAGATTTCCACAGAAATGTCCGTCTCAGGGAAACTGGGAGGATTGTCGTTGATATCCATCACCTCGATCTCCACGCGAAAGAGCTCCAGTGGGTTTTCAAGAAACACCTCCAGGTGCAATAGGCACGGGATGGTCTGCTTACAAATTTCTTCCCGGTCGATTTTTTCCTTGACAAGAAGCGCACCGTTTTCTAAGTTCACTTCCAGATAAGGTGTCCGTGAGCTAGGCACAGTCTGAAAGCGGCGAGCTGAAAGTTTGGTAATGTCCAGACCCAAATCCTCTGCGATATTCCCAACCACAGAGCCAGGCTCCTGTTCCTCTGGCACTGAGTAGTGAAGCTGGGACACAGCTCCATCTAAGAAGATGGAGAGCAGGAGTATCACCCGAATCATGTCCTCTGCCTCTTTTCCTCCAAATTGCACTTCAAGTCGATTAAAAATATAGTTATTCCTTTTGCTTAAAAGAAACGATCATTCCCCATCTGCGCTGTCCGTAAAAAGGCAGTGAAATAATAATAATAATAATGATAATAATAAACAGACTCTGAAATTCCTCTGTCGTGCCTGAGTTCAGCGGTACATTGTGTCGCTTCAGCTGTGGAAAGCTCAGCCATTTGATCTGAGCTGCTGTTTTAATCAATTCTGCAGCGCTCTGTGAGGCTTTGGCGCAAACATTGCAGGATGGAGCCAGTGCGCACGGTGGCACGGCTCAGTCACAGGGTAAAAAAAAAAAAAAAAAAAAAGGAAGAAGAGAGAAGTCTCCAAACAAAAGCAGGACACTCCACATAAGAGGCAAATAAATAAAATTAAAAAGAAATCCGTATTTGTTAAAAAGAGGTATAACTTTCTTCTTTCGTCTCCGGATAGAATCGGTGCGTCTGAGCGCGCACACGCAGCAGCAGCAGCAGCGGTAATGTGGATGATGCTCTCAGCTCGGCTTCTGTGAGGAGAGTGCGTGGCGGGGGTGGTTTTGCGTGCAGCTCTGTTTCCCCACCAGCCAATGGTGTTCTCACACACCGGGAGGGGGTGGCACCTGATTGGACCTCTCTAATGCCAGCCAGAGCGCGCGTCGGACCCTCCAGAACAAAACCAGTTAAGTGACGCTCAGCTCCTTTCTTTTTTCCATGCAGTGCGCACCGAATCCAACACTTAGATTACCAGGGTGTTGAATATATTTATTTATTTATTTAAACACCTTGTTACACCTGTATGTGTTATATTTTTAAAAGTGTCACTGGCATCCATGCAGGGAGAAGGGACTGTGACCGTGAGTTTGCCCTTGACGCGATTGTTTCAACAGTTCAACAGACCAAATGTACTAATGCATGAGTCAGAATGCATGGACCGATGATGCCCACAGCCTAGAGACCACCATGCAAAACGCAAGTTCAGTGCAGCCAGTGACGCAACAGCATCACCACCATCCATCCTCCCTCTCTCCTCTCCTCTCCATGCGCAACATCATCTCTGTGCACAATATAAGAAGCAAAAGAGGAGGAAAGGTTTTAAAGTCAGTCTCAGTCGGAGTGGGATTACACATGAAGTCATTTAGTTCAGTGAAATGAAGCGTTGCACTTTAGTCCTACCGTGCTGCTAATAGCTTGAAGTCTTTATTAGCCCCCCACCCACCCCCCACTCCTTCATATCTACCCATTCGTATCATTAACCCAATCACATGCTGGCCTTCGCTGTGATGTAGTTGCATCATGCGCTAATTTAATTCATAAAGAAGGAAAATGAATATGCAAATGGAAGCGGTAGTAACTTGGGAGACACACACAGAGAGAGAGAGAGTGAGTATATGGGTCTAAAGTTGTGCACCATTTAAAAAGGATGACGACAAAAAGATGAAACAGTGCGTAATTGGAAGTAATTAGCATAAAGTCTGTAATTGAGATTGTTAAAAAGGCTGTAAAAAAAACGACGTTTCCATTGTGGAGTGGATTCTTGCAAATGGTCATAGAAGTCAGAGGGAAACAAAGAGCAGACGTTCGATGCATTTCTACCCTTGTCTGAGCTGGAGCTGGAGCTGGAGCTGTGTGACTGAATCAAGATGACACTGGAGTTCTCTCTCTCTCTCTCTCTCTCTCTCTAAGTCACTTACCCCACCTCTCGCTTTCTGTTCGGGTGTTAAAGAGACCGACATCGCCCCCTTGCGTTTGCCCATTAAAAAAAGAAGAAGAAAAACGTCACCTCCTACATAAACATTGAAGTTTACCTTCACAAATAAACAGAGGTGGCAACATCACCAGTCTCCAGTACTCAAGTAATAGTATAAATACTTGAATAATAATAATAATAATAAAAAAAAAAATGACTCTGGTAAAAGTAAAAGTATTGAAGTTGCTCCCTTACTTGAGTAAAAGTTAAAAAAAAAGTACATGCTACTAAATGTACTTAATTAAAAAAGTAAAGTAAAAACAAGAATTTAGCACTCATAATACGATAAAAGCATTTCATACACAAGGCAATTAATTTTTTTTTTTTTTCATGAATAAAAACTGCAACAGAAAACATTCAACAGATTCAAAATCAATGAGAACATTAGCATTAAAAAAGCAGTGAAAACATTTAAAATCAGCAGTACAAACATTGAAACAATAATAACATAAATAAAATCTCCCCCTCAATCATACGCAGTAGAGAAAAAGTGTCTTTAATTTAGATATAAAGAAAAGTTGTTCCACTTCTTTGCAGCATAACAACTAAAAACAGCATCACTTTGTTAACTGTGAACTCTGGGCTCCACTATCTGACCTGTGTCATACCTGACTAACATGTCACTGATGTATTCTAGACCAAACCCATTCACACATTTATACACCAGCAGCAGAACTTTAAAGTCTATTCTGAGGCTGACTGGGAGCCAGTGTAAATATTGAGTAACAGAGTTGCTTTTATGGGCACTTGTACTTTTTGAGTATATTTCTAAATTAGAAATTTAACTTGTACTTTAGTAAGTTTTTAAAGAAGTAAAGTCATTTGTTTTATTTCTACACCCAAACCGTTACTGAGTAAATTATTATTATTTTTTTCTGTTTTAAAATGATCAACGGACATTGTGAAACTACAAATAAATAAAATGACCAGACAACAATCAAATGCATCACATCATAGCTGACCAATCAGATTAAACGTGATGTGAGGTGCCAAAACAGCATTGAATGTGGATTATTTTCTCAGTTTTAGAGTTCCTAAATGTAGCTATAGACCCTTTGATTGTTTGTGAACATTGTTGACGTATTTTGTTGGGCGGGGCTTAGCTGGAATCCTATAAAACTTTCATTTACGTACACTAATGTTATTCCTACTATTCTGGCACCAAAACACACAGCAAGACGACGTTCTAAAGCTGTAACATTACTAGCCTCCACAGTCTTTAGCCAGTAGCGTTTCCTGATTTTGCCTCCAGCGTGACGTGGCCCATTAAGGGGTCTATACTTAGAATTTGAGGACTTTTTTTTTTTTTTATATTTTGAATTTAATTTATTGGTGTTATTTTATATAAAAAAAAACAATTGTACAATTTGACAAACCTTTTATTTTAGACAGATAACTTTGTGGAAAATAAATTCAGTTCCAATTGTGCAAGATTTGGTCTCTTCTTTTGTAAGTTCATACATGAGATGTTTACTGTATGCAAGGGAATTGTGGCAAGATTTATTATAATAAAAAAAAATAAAGAGAAAAAAAAAAACTCCAAAAAACAGAAGAAAAAATGGCACAAAAAACAAACCGGAAAAGTAAATTATTTAGGTGAATGCCATACGCTTCTATACAGATGTGTGTTGTATTTGTTTTTGTCTCGTCTGGTAATTTTCCCTCAGTCCCTACCTGTGATCACACACAGCTGTCCCTCTCGTTCATTAGCTGCTCTTGTGTTTAACTGAGCCTTAGTGTGGGAGCTTTGTCTTCATAGCCTGGTAAGCCATGCCACAGTTTATAGAGGTCAGTGGCATCATATACACACACACACGCCATGTGTGTTTACTCCTACAGGCATTAACACACATGCAGAAGCAAACATGTTAACAGGAGGTTAACACATGCATTAACCTCCTCCTTTACTCCACCAAGGACTGCAGCCACTCACATTCTCAACCTGCTCTGCTTCAGGTCAGACAAGGAAAACCTGCTCTGTAAAATTAGCATAATGTATTTCTAGTAGTACTTGTATTCTTAATTATAGGTCTAAACTGTGTAATATAGATGTAAAAGGCATTTCTTTAATGGCAACAGTGTTGTTTTACAAGCAGGTCGACCGATAAGGAATTTTCAAAGGCCGATGCTAATACCAGCTGATATACCTTCTTTTTTTTTTTAAAGCACATTGATTATGAAAGACAATTGAAACACTTATATGATATAAATGCATATATTAGAAATTAAATTAAACACACCAATAGAACTCTTAATGTTTATTGAGCTTTAAATATACCCATATACAACCAAGTAACACAAAAAATCGTATCCAATTAAGGATATAATAGGATAAGGATATTTAATCAAGCACTATTTTAGTATATTTTTATTTTATTACATCAATTTTTTATTTGTAAGCCAATTGGCTTCTGCCTCTCCCATGCACGTGCTATTTCTTTTTTTTGTTGTATATTCATACATCCAAATGGATGGTTTTTTCTTTTTTCTTTTAATGGCTACTCTAAAGTGCTAAAAAAATAAATGAATAAAAAAGTGAAAAACTGTCGATATTGAAAAAAAGTCCATATACCGGCCCATAGAGCTGGTAAATGAACTGCTGCCATCTTGAAATGGTGGGGTTAACAACTTGCCCACCTCCTGCATGTAGCTGTATTTAAATACTGGAGTGATCTATATCCCGGTATTGTCATAAGATAGCAAACAATTATCAAGAAACACTACCAGAAGAGGCCAAGTTATCAGTGCTAGGGATATGAGTGCCCATACAAAGTCCCAGCCAACACCAAACATTGGCCCAATTTCTCATTCCCAGATCTTTACAATTACCTGATAAATGAACCCAGTGAGTATATAAGTGTTCAGGGATTCTGGAACTATTATATGCAAAATCATGCAGTAAAATCTTTACACACCATTAATCAGTGTACACTACAACAAATCCATGTAACCTTTGTTCTTTGGTTAGACTCGGGTGGAATTTTACTCCCTGACAAAAAAGGAGCAATGCATAAATTACATTACTGATGAACTGGTGAATTGAAATGTTATTAATGCATAAATAAATCAAAACAAAAATGTATGTTATGTAAAATACGAACATGATATGAGATGAAAAGTGCCAGAAGTGGTGTAATGAATCTGCTGGTGCTCCTTGTTTTTTTTGATCAACCTCTGTGTGTTGACGGCTGCTGTTTGAGGCTAAGCGGTGTCATAACGTGCAAAATAAATATTTTTTTTACTGCCCTCAAAAAAGCTGTAATTGTTTTTGCAAAAGTGTCAAAGTTCTAACATCTATTGCTCCTCACAGTCGATAGTCAATCACCAGTTTATTTGGATACCATTTGGACCATAACACTGTTCGGTAAAGTTGGCAGATATTCACAGATTAATACTTCCAGCATCAATAATTCTAACGAAACGTCGTCGGCAGAACAATTATGCCTCTTTGCCATTGGTGTAAGGTGGGCAACGTGCTACAAGGTTATTCTATCATACGCAGCCGAGAAAAATTCTCCCCGTTTGTGGATCACTCTGTGTGGTGAGCTTAAAACATGAAGCTCTCGTCAGTAGCTTTCCCCGTAAATATCACACTTCAGATCTTAACCGTTCACTTAACCATTATGAAATGTAGAGAGCACACGTAGACATGAGATGTAGACATTGGAGGAACAGCCAAACACAGCAGCTCTTTCCACAAGGTGAAACCTCTTCTCTCATAATGGAAGACAACTTTATACTCCCAAATAAATAAGGCGACCGGCGTTGCTAGGCAGAAATGTCACTACTTGCCTGGATGCCCGACTTCCCGAATAATGCCTCCTGGACTCAGATATACTACACTGTCAGTTTGTCTGGTTTTCTGCTTCATAAATAACTTAATCTAAGGTTGAATTTATTTGGCAAAAACCTAATCCACACAAGGAAACTGGCAGGTAGATAAAAACCTTAAAAAGGCAGGTGGGAGGGAATGGCAAGGAGATACACTTTTCCACTTAAATGGCGATACAGAATAATTGTAATCATTTATGCTATAGGCTTTGCCCATTAAATAAAGGCAAGCAGATCAACGGAAAATACTGTTTAAATTAATCTTTGAGGCTGTTGATCGTATTAAACCAGGGGAGGAAAAATTCTCCTCAAAGATTGATACGACTTTCATATGATTGTAAACCTCTGCTGGTGAGTTCTGTTTTTCATACTTAAGGAAAGGGCTGATAAAGTAGCTTGACTCACAAAGATAATGATACAGAGGAAGCACAAATCTCTAATTTATTATAAATGAGTGATAGAACGATATGATTTAATTGTTTAATATTTAATTGTATCACAATGCTTGGATGCTGATTTGTTTTATATTGCTATTGTTAAGTATTGTGATTCTATAGCAACGACTATCATAAGTTAAAATTTTTGGAATCATCCACTTTTAGAAACGATATGAGTATTAAAGCACATCACAAGTCAGTCAGACAGATTTCAACTGCATATGAAAGGTAACCAGTGGTTACAAAACTGCAGGGTGTGTGCCCTAGGGGGGCGTGGCATCATGACAGGGGGGTGGCCCAGAACAGCTTGGGTCAACATTGAGCATCAAATGTTTTTTTTTTTTTCTCTTACTATTCTATATATTAAAAAAAATGCACATTTTATTGTTCTGAGTTGTGAAGAATAGTCACATTTTTGTACCTTTTCCAGTAAAGGTTACATTTCCTCTTTTTTTTTTTTTTTTTAAAGATGAATTGTTCTTGCCTTGGGAGATTCATTTTTCAAAGTGGGGTGTAACAGAAAATGTTTGGGAACCACTGTTTTCCTATGACAACATTTTTTTCCCCCCTAACTATATATACTGTATTTGGATATTATATTCCTTCATCTGTCAGTTGCACATAGTTGTTTATGTTGTTGTTGAGGTGTTTTTGTTTTAAATTTAATTTAAATGTGTTCTATTTTTATCTTTTTTTTTTTTTTCCTAATTAATTTTAGTTTTTACTGTTTACTTTTGCTGTTCTATGGTGTTGCTGCCTTGTGTGAATTTCCCCTATGGGGATCGATGAAGCTTTACTCTACTCAATCTATATACCTCATGCCCTATGATCCCTTCTTCACCCCGTTACCCCCCATTTGTTTCATCTATTGATTCAAAAAAATGTGTTTACAGGAGACGAGAACGGTTTCGAAATGAGTAGTTGGTGATTCTGTGACGTGGACAACCCAGATCTGTTGGGACGGGCCTCTTCAGGCTTTCCAAAGGCTGGTGAGTAAATGGACTGTTTTTTGTCTCCATGCTAATCTGAGGAAGTGTGTAGCTTTCTGTTTGATGGGCAGTAATAAGAGTAATCATCACCTCATAAAATGACCATCTAATTGGCCAAACTGTTGAACATTCTCCCTAAATGGCCTATGAGGAACATAAATTAGATGGGATTTTGTACATAAAGAGTTTGGTTCACTCCGGGGTTTTTTTAAATTTTTTTTTACTGGGGTTGATTTCTTATTAGCAAGACCAGGAGCAGTCCTTCCTCTTTCTGAGGACGCATAAATAATTTAGTAGCTTGAAAATGAGACATGGGGCATAATTTTTGATAAATGACACCATAACCAGCCTTCATATGAAGATCTAACAGACTAAAGCTGGTCTGCAGGTAAAAGCTCAACAGGCCATTAAAAATGCATAATGTGAACAAAAAGGCCATTAAGGCGTCATTAAGGCGGTTGGGACCAAAGGACATACCCCTAGCCTTTCACGCCACTCTGTCAGTACCCATGCAGCCACTCCACAGTATAAATGGATTGTGGTCAAACAGAGAATTAGCTCTTGAGAGGTTTAGCTCCTTTCAATACATCGTTGCGTGCGTATTGCCTTTGTGAGCTTATTCATAGTTAGAAAGCGAGTCTGTCTCTGCGATCGATGCACAGAGAGAGAAAAGAAGCGTCCTAATTTCTCTTACAATAACTCAATGGCTTATTCAAGCTGCGACGCCGTAAATGCATAGATGCTATTGTAAAAGAAAGCACAGCCACTCAATAAACAGAGAATGTCAGTGTTGAACACAACCAGCTGCTGTTTTTGTGGTAATAATCAAGCTGGAGAAGAAAACTGGTCAATAAGCAGCAAGTGGCATCAGCCATATGAAACACTGGCCATGGTTACAGGATGGTTTTTAATTTGGAATTAATTATTCTGATTATAAGTGTTCTGGAAATACTCATTCCAAATTGAGTTTTACATGGGGGGGAAAAAGGTTTTTCAGCTTTATTCAATTCCGCTTTAGGTCTGGGGGTTGAGAAAGGTTCTGATTGGACAGGGGGCGAACGTGACGTTTCACATCTATCTGGGGGAAAAAACACAACGTAGAAGACCGCAAAAGAACTGTTACTTTTATGTAGATTGTAGTTTTGAAGCAGCAGCTCAATATGAACTTACTTTCACATCGGTCAGCTGAGCAGGAGATGGAAACTAATCACCGGTAAATAAAGGCCAGTAAAACTCTGGATAACAATAACCAGGAATAAATGCTTGCTCCCTGCTAAAGATAGTAGCTTTACAACCAGTACAATGATAAACGTGGTGATTTTACAGCCTCTGCATGCAGTACGGGGACGCATTTACTCCGTCTCCGAGGAGGGACTCTGTGCAGATGTGCGTCATGCTTGTAGCAACTTTCAACAACATGGGGAAATGTATATTTAACAAAAATTGCCTGTCCAATGAAGATTTTTCTTAATGCATTTTCCTAACTGTTTTTATTTTTTGCATTTTTCTTGTTTTATACATTTCTGGTTATTTTTGTAGTCATCTTGTGTGTTTTAGGAGTGATTTTGATTATTTTAGTCTGGTTTTTTTTGTGTATTTTACTGTCATTTTGTGTATATTTGTGTTACTTTGGGTGCCGCTTGCATTTTTTTTTTTTATCCTAACCCTGTGTTTTTTGATTGTGGCGTTTTTTCCCCCTAATTGTGTTCACTGTGAAGTTGGTCTTAAATGGCAATAAAAGGTCTTGCTGTAGGAAACCTGTGTAAAGACCCATTCACACGGGATTAGTTTTAGGTAATAATTGCGGCGAATGTCTGATAATCCCGTGCGAATCGGCCATGTCAGTAATTTGTAAAGTAAACATTTTCCTGCAAATTATCAACTATATTTTGCTGAAGTCCGAGGTCCTGTGATACTAATCCAATGCAAATAGGCATCTCTGTGATTTGGACAGAAATGGGCAGGATCTGATTACGCGTTTTTTTTTTCTGGTGTCTGAGTTTACCTCGTACTGAGATCAATTATGAGCATATATGCGCACATGCAACCCTAACTTAATCCAATAAACTAATAAAACGCCTGTCCGTTCACTTTGAAAACAAAAATAAAAAAACTTAATTATTTTTTTTAGAAAAAAATAATTTTCCGGTTGTGCATATAAGCTCATAATCGATCTCAGTACGAGGTAAACACAGACCGTGACACCGTGCCACCATGTTTATTTACTTTTGGTGAAGAATGGAGGCTGCATTGGAGTGTTTAAAAAACCTTTTGGATCCCGGGCCAGCAAAACTTTATCGGCTCGTAACGTACGGCAACAAAAAGGAGCAATATCAGAAGCAACTGGTAGATCACTCTAGATCACTTTTTTTTTTTTTTTTTGTAGCCTTCTTTTTGATACAGCTAGCTAGCGCTAGCAGTATCACAGCACCGAGCTGTGGTCAAAAGCCTGCAAAGTTGTTTTAACATCAACTCGCACTTTCACGTTTTCATGTTAAATTTCAGCAAAATCTCAGGCTTGGGTTATACCGTGCGAATGCACCACATAAAAAGCAGACATTTATTACATGTGGTCCCTAGGTAAAACTAATCCCTTAAGAATAGTGCTTAAGGCTCTTATTAAATAGTCTCGGCTTGACTCCGGGCGGCCATCGTGGATTATGTCGTCACCAGCGCATCGAGCATGCAGAACGGCCGCTTAATTTAAAGCGATCAATGAATTATTACATTCGGAATTAAATCAGAATAAACAGCCACCTAATTTGGATTCAAGTTTAATTTGGAATGACCATTTTCATTTGATATTAGGTGTTTACAAAGTTAGTTTAAAGATGATTTAACTAATGTAAACATGGCCACTCACTGTTTTAGAGTTCAACGCAGATAGAGCGAGCTTTTAGTTGTTTGTTAGAGCACAAAATTATTCATCTGTCAACCACGGATGACTACGACCCCCCCCACCAAAATCATCTCTACCACGTGGATTCTTTGAAAATCCTCTTGCCAAAAATATTCTGTATGCAAGCTGGACACGACCATGTACAAAATGGATGGTGGAGCCCTGAGCCCAGAGTGTCTGTGTGTGTGATCAGTGTCTGTCCCAGACAGCTGCAGGGTGACTCCCTGCCCTCAGGGCTATTACTCAGTCTGATGGATGGATGGAGGGTGGGGTGGGTGGGGGGTAGGGGAGTAGTACGAAGGAAAACCAAGGAACGGGCCTGATAGTGCATTAGGTTAGAGAGAGCATTGGAAAAAGAAGAAGGCTGGATGAAGAACCCAGATCTCTGGAGGGTGAGGTGAGGGGTCAGGGGGGAGTGCTCTGGGATTATTGGTGTGGAGCTGTAAGTGGGAGCTACTGAAATGGAACTGGGAAAGAGAGGAGAGAACAGATACTTTAGGAAATCTCTTTTTTTCCATGGAGAGAGTTTATCAGACTCATTAACTGCAGAGTTGGACAGTCAGAACTTTCACTAAGGCACAGCTTTGTTTACTTTAGTTTAATTATTTTACAGCAAATCCCTCTTAACTGTGCATTTTAATCTTCAGAGCTTCGTTCTTGCTTGTTCTGCTTCAGTTCGTGTGTATTTATGAATAAAGGTGTCCCAATCAGATACTGATATCAGTCTAATCTCTGCAAAAAAATGATAATTGGAGTATATCGGCCTGCATCTACAATTTCTAATTGAAGCACTTTGATACATAATTTGTTTTAATTGGATTTATTAAGCGTTTTTTAAGGGACTTTTTAAAATTCTTTTGAAGAAAATCATGTTTAAGTTAAACTATAGTGGTTATTTTGCATTTTAAAAATACCTATTTTTGCATTTTTTTTATTTAGTTATTGGATTTATTAAAGTTATTTTTCAGGGTCTTCTCATTTATCTTTTATTTAATTGTAGAATCATTTTCTGTTCAAGTGAAAAAATTTAAAAAAAAGTCACCCATTGATTAATAATAATCTGGTCAGTTTTTCTCATCCCTACTGTTGCTGACTATTATTCTGTTTGAGTTATTTTGCCTGATCAAGCCTATTCTAACTTTATACACTATACAATAAGTATGTGCTTTAACCAATCAGAATATAGGATGGTTCTCATCCATTGTATTGCAGATATCTGTAACCAATAGCCAGGGCCAAACTAACCATTACCAACCATTTTAGCAAGTTAAGTTTGGTCCTTTTTCATGGTTATACTGGCTGTAAATAGATATCCTTCATATTGTAGAAATAGGGTCAAAATAAAGGTATTTTGTTAACTTGAATGCACTGGCTTACTCTTCAGACTCGCCATTGACCCTCTCTGCATCACTGCTCATTTATTTACTCACCTTCATATCTTAAGGTTTCAACGATGAGTCACCAAGTGGTGAGAAATATTAAACGTACATTTTCTGTCTTGTTATCTTCAGTTTTCTCTCTAGTCTCTAAAGTTGTGCGTGTAATCACTGTTAATTAGGCAGTTGTTTTTTATTAGCAACTCGCTATTACAAACAGATCGCTCCCTTTAGAGTTCATTCTACAAACGTCTTCCTCATGATGTATATTTTTTTGCTATAAAGTTATTGTTTACTCAAACTTAGCGATGAAAGTTGGATGACTTTGTGAACATAATTTGTGATAAAGATGTTAAGTGATGAATTTGATAATGGAAACATTGTATCTCACAAACATGGCAGCAGGAAACGGGGAAATAAGCCACACTCAAAGGAATTATGACGGTAATCACAATGAAGATAATCCTAATTACCTTTTAATTAAGGAACGTGGTGAATGATTACCTTGATTTACACTTTAGCTAATGATGATGATGTGGACACTGGAATGGATGCAAGTGTGAGTGGGGGGGAAATGAGCATGAACCTGCTGTGATCACATTTAGGTATTTTTAGATTTTCTTTATTGCATAATCAACCAGGGTTGTCAATTACATTTTTCAATTACAATTTCCTCTTCAGTTATCCATGTTTAACTACTTCACAATTATGACGACGCTGACCAACATTTTCTTCTTAAACTTTACAAATGTTTTCTAATCTAATTTGTTTGCTGACTAATCAATGAAAATATTGGTATTAATATGTTTTCAAGAATGATAAAATAATCCTGAAGAGAACTGACAGGTAATTGGAAAAGCTGATATATTTACATGTTTGAATAATTGTTACCTACGTATGTGTAAGCCATAGAACTATAACATGGTTCCACAGGTTTGCATAATACAAACTGCTGCATAATATGTGGCACTTTTGTCTTTTTCTCCACTAAGGGACAGCATGTGTGAGTGAGTTCTGTCGAGTGGCTTGTTTGGTGAAAGGTTTGGGTTTGGACGCACTCTGTAATCCCTCTACCTGTGCTTGTAATGCTGTTCTGAGAAGTATTGAAACCAGTGACTCCTAAAATGAGTATTTTCATATGATATAAGCTATAAAAATCTATCTCTCTCTCTCTCTCTATATATATATATATATATATATATATATATATTCAATATAAGCGAAATTGTAATATTCTATATCACCAAAATAGAAAACTCGATATATCTTGAATCTTGATATCGCCCTTTGTCTCATAGATCATTGAATCAAACAGCATGCACTCCAAAAAGAAAGGAAAAAGGTTGAAACACTACATTTGTTGACCATCTTGTTTATTGCATTGTGGGATGTGGAGTTCCGTAAAAGGGTGCATGGAAGTGTTTTTAGTTACGTCTTACTGTAATTTCTTGGGTTTTACACCATATATAAGGACAGCATTTTTGTACGAGTTTGTTCCCGGTGATATCGGTGAGTTCTGAAGTGGCTTATTTGGGTTAGGACACACTGGGCAATCCATCTAACTTTGCTTTTAATGCTGCGCTGAGAAGTAGTGAAAGCAGAGACTCCTAAAACGAGTATTTTAATACAAAATAAGCTATAAAATTGATATATTTCCATTATATGGAAACTTTGTAAAGGACGCTGTTTGACTGTATTCTATGGATACGTATTTGCATGGTGTGATTATATGAATAAAGACAAGTTAAAAAAAATATAGATGTATCTCAATATAGGCGATATTGTCATTTTCTATATCGTCAAAATGGAAAACTCGATATATATTGCACAGCGCCCATTAGGATTGTGCGATATTTTATCGTTCATGATTTATCGTCAAAAACATTCTCACTGGTAAGAATTTGTCATCCCACGATATAAACGATAAATTTCCATGTCGGAAATTAGCGAGGGCCACAGGCCATTTGTCCCTCAATTTTTATTCTCTGGAGCAGAACGCTGTTTACGGGAGCTCTGATGTGCACCGCCCCCGCACACACCACCGTCTGTCTGTGTGAGGTGCTCGTCACGGCTACCTGAAGCTGCCGTGCTGCGATACATCATGGACCGCTACTTGGTTAAGACCAGACAACCATCCAACAAAGTGAACCCATTAAAGTTCCTCCGTTAGATCCACCCAAAGTTCCACAAACACGGGGACAGAGATGAACCTGTAGCAACGATTTTGAACTGGACACTCAACTAAAGCTAACTATGCTAAGCTAACCCACTGACACACAGACTGGTCTAAGAGCTAACGCTAACCTATCCACATAAGGAATAGACAAAGTAAAAAGATTAAAAGAACACGTCTTAAAGCCACAGAGAACCACCGACTTGTTTATGATCAGATTTAACACTTGTATGGAAGGATAAAAGCTAAACATGTCACATGTTGTGTGAAATAAATGTTAGCATAAATACTAATGTCACTATTAATCCGTCCCAATTTGTGAAACGCAATATTTTTTAATTAAATTTTACGTGTTCACAGACAAAGCTGGTCCCATTAGATTAATGTAACTATTGAGATTATTACACATAAATATACTGAATGATTAAATCATCATCTTAATCTAGTTTAATTATAGGAAATCAGAGATATTTATCAATCATGACTTTATGTAAGTCATTATCAGATAAATGAAACAAGATTTAGCAACAGTAAAAACACTAATAAAGTTATTTGTGCTTTTTTGTTTTAGAATATAATTTTATTTCAAATGAGGAAATAAATGAATTACATACAATAACACTAGAGTGACACATGCACAAATATATTCCATAAAATATCTTCTTGTGAACTCTTTGAGTCAGCCGCTATTGTTTTTAAATGTCTTATGTTGATGTATTAACATTTATTTGTGTTTGTGAGGAACCTGTTTACACTAAGTTGTGATTTTTTTTTTAAAATAGTTTTTATTTATCGTGATTTTTATAGTGATAAATACCAGAAGTTATCGGGATAATTTTTGTCTATCGCCCATCACTAGCGCCCATCACTGTAAAGCCATGGACTATTGGCTATTGTCAGGGAAGCCCTTGTTCTCCACCTGTGTGGTTAATGCTGTCACTCTAAAAACAGCTTAATAAGTAATCTGTGTCTGCCTAAGTGTGGCCCCTCACTGTGATGTGCTCCGCCTCTGTTTGCTTATGCAGTGATTGCCTCCTTTTCCTTTTCCTGCTGTAAGCCTCGTACCGTCCACAACGGCATCTCTTTCTCTCCCTGGAGTAGACCAATCTATACGTTCATATTCATCTTAGCTGAAACTCATCTGTTCTCCGTCTAATGCTCCGGCCTTTCCCCCAGAGGTTAGTTCCCTCCACCCCCCCCACCTACCCCATCATATTCATCCGACTCGCTCTTTCTCCCAAATCTTTCTTGCGCTCAGAGAAAATAAAAGATTCAATTCACTGAAAGCACAGGTTCTTCATATAAAAAAAATACAATGGTCAATATTCATGCGCACATGCAGTATCTGCACAAGCTTCACCTGCGGGCTCAAAGATGCGACTGAGATTGAGTGACAGGGAGATGGTAACGGAGGTTCCCTCACCCCCCCCCAATAGTCTGGGGAGAATGGTTGAAAGATTCACACTGGAGGATTGGTTTCTATCAACTCGCTTTAAAAATAGATAATCCTTTAAATTTCCCAAGTTCCCACCTGCCCCTACACAACCCTTTCAGTCTGAAAATAGATATTTATGTTCAATATCCTCCCCCCACCCACCCACCCTACTGCAACTCACCCTTATTCAATCCTGAAATTGTTTTGTTATGAGGTTTTTATAATGAGTTATGATCGATTCCAGTCTGTATGTGTGTGTGAGCTCCCTGTCTTGGGGTTGTCTATATAATATCTGCTAAACGCTCCATCTTTGCTGCTAGCCAAGATGATAGAACAATAAATATGAGCTGATCCTCTGGCTGCTGTGAGAACTGAAGCTTTTATTGTCTAAAGCAGCGTCTCTCCACCACAAGTCCACAGGTTGGCCATGTGAAAATGCACAAATGTGATTATTAGTCTTAGAATCTGATACAAATACTACTGTATTCCAGTAGGTGGCAGTAAGTAGCACATTAGTGCCTCAATGGTGACACTATTGAAAGCATGAGGTGTGTTGTGCCAAATTGAAAAACAAAAAATCAGATTTGTATTTTCTATAAATTCATCTTCAGTCAGTTTGGAGCAAGTGAACCGCATGCGCAGAATAGGTCCTAAGGTGACCCATGACCCCACAGGCACGTATGGTGTTTACGGAAGTAAATATGGAGGCGTCCAGTGTAGGACTGTGTGTTGCGCCGAGGAATTTTTTTTCCAACAGAAGTCAACACTTCATAACTTTAAGGAGAATGAAAAAGAAGAAATCCAGTTTCATCGCTCTCTCCGTTTGCAGCTTCTGCTGTGACTCAGAATAATGAGGTTTTTGCATGGTGATGATGTAGGCATCAGATAGAAAACGCCTCAGACTGCAGTCGCATTGCAAAAAATTGAATACGTTTCGGATTTAGGACCAC
The DNA here is from genome assembly GCF_900634775.1 of Gouania willdenowi. Lineage (NCBI taxonomy): Eukaryota > Metazoa > Chordata > Actinopteri > Blenniiformes > Gobiesocidae > Gouania > Gouania willdenowi. The sequence continues at coordinate 39,387,410 of NC_041044.1, forward strand.
ATATGCAAGTGACGGGTCCGATTTGGAAAAATCGGAATTGTGCTTTTCAAGCTGTCTTTAACAAATCAAATACAGGTCACATGGGCAAAAAGATCAGATTTGGGTCACATTTGTCTGTGTGTACGTAGCCTAACATTATTTAAAGTTTTGGCCTGTATTTAAACATAAAACTACCTGTAAATAACCCCAGGTACATGTCTGTTTGTAAATGAGTGTTTTATTTTGGTATTCATCGCCATTTTTGCAATCAGTTGAAGTAAGTTTCCAGTTAAATACTTACACTTTCATGTTAACGACACTGCTTCCTGTTTGCAGCATGAGGTGGCTTGATGGAGAGATGGTAAATGTTTTATTTATCTGCTTCCCTTGAAGAGGCGCTATGTTTATTGTGTTAATACTATACTGCTACACTGCTTGAGCCAACCATGGGTCAGAGGTAGTAGGTCATCTGTGTCTTTGTACACACATTCCCTCATATGAATGGGTATGAGTTATTCATGTATGTTGGTGGCCAGAGGGGCCGTAGGTGCGAAATGGCAGCCACGCTTCTGTCAGTATGCGCCAGGGCAGCTGTGGCTACAATGTAGCTTACCACCACAGTATGAGTGATTGGTGTGTATACAGTGGGTACGGAAAGTATTCAGACCCCTTTAAATGTTTTTCTTTCATTGCATTTGCTAAAATCAAGAAAGTTCATTTTATTTCTCATTAATGTACACTCAGCACCCCATCCTGACAGAAAAAACAGAAATGTAGAATTTTTTGCAAATTAATTATAAAAGAAAAACGGAAGTATCACATGGTCATTAGTATGCAGGCCCTTTGCTGTGAGACTCATATTTAACTCACATGCTGTCCATTTCTTCTGATCCTCCTTGAGATGGTTCTGCTCCTTCATTGGAGTCCAGCTGTGTTTAATTAAACTGATTGGACTTGATTAGGAAAGGCACACACCTGTCTATCTACCTTACAGCTCACAGTGCATGTCAGAGCAAATGAGAATCATGAGGTTGAAGGAACTGCCCAAGGAACTCAGAGACAGAATTGTGGCAAGGCACAGATCTGGCCAAGGTTACAAAAGAAGTTCTGCAGCACTCAAGGTTCCTAAGAGCACAGTGGCCTCCATAATCCTTAAATGGAAGAAGTTTGGGATAACCAGAACTTTTCCTAGAACCTGGCCGTCCAGCCAAACTGAGCAATCATGGGAGAAGAGCCTTGGTGAGAGAGGTAAAGAAGAACCCAAAGATCACTGTAGCTGAGCTCCAGAGATGCAGTAGGGAGATGGGAGAAAGTTCCACAAAGTCAACTATCACTGCAGCCATCCACTAGTCAGGGCTTTATGGCAGAGTGGCCCGACGGAAGTTTTCCCTTAGTGCAAAACATATGAAAGCCTGCATAGAGTTTGCCAAAAACGCATGAAGGACTCCAAGACTATGATAAATAAGATTCTCTCGTCTGATGAGACCAAGATTGAACTTTTTGGCGTTAATTCAAAGCGGTATGTGTGAACAAAATCAGGCACTGCTCATCACCTGCCCAATGCAATCCCAACAGTGAAACATGGTGGTGGCAGCATCATGCCATGGGGGTGTTTTTCAGCTGCAGGGACGGGACGACTGGTTGCAATTGAAAGAAAGATGAATGTGGCCAAGTACAGATATACTGGAAGAAAGAGTGCTCAGGACCTCAACCTGGGCCGAAGGTTCACCTTCCAACAAGACAATGACCCTAAGCATGCAGCTAAAATAACAAAGGAGTGGCTTTTGAACAACTCTGTGACCATTCTTGACTGGCCCAGCCAGAGCCCTGATTTAAACCAAATTGAGGATCTCTAGAGAGACCTGAAAATGGCTGTCCACCAACGTTCACCATCCAACCTGACAGAACTGAAGCGGATCTGTAAGGAAGAATGGCAGGGGATCCCCAAATCCAGGTGTGAAAAACTTGTTGCGTCATTCCCAAGGAGACTTGCTCATTTTCTTCTTTTTAAGTTACACTTTAATTAATTTGGAGTTGAGCTGTATTAAACCACCATTTCTGTAATTTTCTGTTTTAGTTTTTTCTTAAATACAGGAAAATGAGTGACTGCCATAAAATTGTGACTTTTCCTTATTTCTTGTCGCAAGGGTGTGATTCTACAGGAGATATTTGATTTACGTGTACATTTATTGCTATTAAAGTTAAAGTTTTTCCTCAGTTTGATTTGTGACTTGTAATATTACCTGCATCCCCTTTAGCTAAAAATCGCTCATTTATTTTTGGAAACCTATTTGGGAATGTTTGAGCACATCTTTGTTTATTCAGACGAATGTGGCAAATATAACGCTGTATAACCCAAATCTCATAATCACCAAGGTACAGTGGTTTTTCTTCACTGTTTTATAGCCTCAAAACTCCTGGCACTCAATTAGGAGGTCGTTGTGCATGTCAACCGAGCGAGGAGAGTTTGCTCGCTGACATTACGGCTAATTAGCTTAACTGAGCTCCCCGAAGATGCAGAGGTACACACCAAGGTATTGTTGTGGTTTCACTGACATTCCAGTTAGAATTTCCTAAATCGTCACTGCGTAATCCCCCTCTTACACACTTGGTGAAAGGATAAGTGGAAATCATTCATATAGATGAGTCGGGTTGTCTTTTGAAGACGGGGCATGCTTGAATCGGAATTCAATTGTTTTCTACTGATGCTTTTCTCTTTTCTTGGTTTTTAAGAGGTAGTGAATAGAAAGGTACTCAGGCAGGCAATGACTTCCTGGAAGTGTCGTTGCTTTATTGAGCGCTCTGTCAGCAGCAGAGTATCCGTTTGTTCTCATCCTGGTTAATGTCTGACATGTACTGGAAACAGGTTCATCAAACACTGTACAGTGTTAGTGGGAACTGACTGAAATAATGTAGAAATAATCTTGTTTAAACATAACTTGTCTACAGGTTGATTTTGAACATATTTTGCTCTTGATAAAACATAAGAAACTCAACATTTAAATAGTATCATTATTTTCTTGAATGAAATGTGGTAATCATAAAAAAAAAAAAAAAACAAGTATACAATTTTAAGAAGATGTCAGAAGCTGCCTAAAAGTCTTAACATTCCTGCAGAGGTGTAAAGAGTACCGATATAAAGTAGAAGTACTGTTACTTGATTGAAATTGTACTCAAGTATTTTATGTATGACTTAATTGAACTTAAGTACAAGTAAAAAGTAGCTAAATTAAATAGTATTCAAAGTAAAATTTACTAGTTACTTTTACACACCTACATTTATTTTTGGTAATAAATTTTCCAATGGTTCCCTTGTATACAGTAAACATCTCATGTATAAACTTAAAAAGGAAGATATCAAATCTACCACAATTGGAACTTAATGTTTTTTCCTCAAAAGCATTTGTATAAAATAAAAGGTTTGTCAAAATATACAATAAAAAAAATAAAATAACACCAATAAATAAAATTCAAAATAATAAAAACAAAAAAAGACTAAGTATAGACACATTTATGAACATGCCAAATATGTCATGTGGGTAACAATAGGTACTAATAATAGGTAGAAACCCCATCCTGAGCCAAAGAAAGTGGCTATGGGTGTTGGCAAGACAAAGAACATATGGATTATGTTCAATGTGCCATGAAACAGAAATGAAAATATTAAAATAAAAAAATCCTCAGTAATGGCTGGGGGTAGAAATGTAATTAATTAAAAGTGGAATTACTAGTTTAGAAATATACGCAACAAAGTAAATACTCATTAAAGCAACTCAATTACAGTAACGTGTACTTCGAATTCATTACTTTCACCTCTGCATTGCTGTTGGCTCAAGTGTTTTTCACTCAATGAGTTTCTTCATCAACACGCATTTCCATGTGTCAGCATTAGCTCTAAAGTAGGGGAGATGGAAATAATACCAGTTGTGTTTGAAGTTGGTAAACGAAGGGTGCTTGGCTAAGATAATACAGTGTGCATTATTCCTATGAAAGACATTGAACGACAGCTTCCTCTGCAGCTTTACACAAGATAAGCTTTTTTGTTTTTTAAGTTTCTGCCATTTAATTTGCCTTTAGTCTATAAGATGAAGATTGAGCTGAGAATTTCACTCACATCTTCCGAACTCAATGAAGCTGAGGCCTTTTTCTAAAATCTTAGAATATATTTACACGTGGCTATCGTATTAGAAAACTAAGGCTTCACTGAAGTCCTAAAAATCCACATCCACAAAAAACCCAAAAAAAACAACCTTTGTCCGTTAAGTGTGAACTAAAAATCAAAAGGAAAACATTTGCAGCTTAGGTTTAGTAAATCTATCATCTACCATAATTCCAGCAAGTTTATTTTGTGTCTTTTGAAATATAAGGTTTCATTTATTCAGATAACTTCTCTCAGTAAATGTATTTTGATCTCTTGACTTGTTTCGACTGCAAACTGTCAGTCTTCCTCAGAAGCGTCTGCTGATCGCTTTAGTGTGTCCTTGTGAGTTCTCTCTGGGCTTTGCCAACTCAACAGTTCTGTTAAGCTGATCACGCCCTCCTGATATGTGTAGAAGAGAGTCCTTGGTGTGGGAAATCAAAGCGATCAGCAGACACCTCTGAGGAAGACTGACAGCTGGCAGTCGAAACATGTCAGAGGATCAAAGTCAATTTTGAAGTAAATTTCTTGAAAAAAATATCATTCTCTGTTTAAGCTCTACAAATGTAATTGATAAAGAAAGCAAGCTTTCTTTATTTTTGCACCTTTTTAAATTTCAACAAATTGATCAAAATTGCTATGAATTGATGCCCCCCTAAAAGCAAATTTATAGTCAGAGTTGCAGGGTACATTAAACTCTAAAATCAAACTTTTTATACAGATTTATTAGACTTCAAATACGGTAAATATTGGACTTGCGTACTGAATGTCGGCAGGTATTTGAGTTTTTTCGGTTTACACCATGTCTGCAATGCTTTGAGGTGAATCCTAACCTGCTCACTGTGGGGCGGATTCACCAAAAGTTTAGGGGTGTTAAAGCGTGCGCAAACATCACTCCATGTGCTGAATCAGGACTGTCTTCCATTCTAATTAGCGTGTTTCCCTTTGAATATGTAAAGTAGATGGATCTTATAAGGGGCGCAAAAAAATGGGAGGAGGACATGCAAATGAATTAATGCAGTGGGTGCAATGCAATTAATCAAATGTGGAACTGTTTGTGGTGATTGTTTTAGCACATATGCTAACACACGCAGAGATTTGCTGCAGTAAATGTTGACACAAACACAGCGCAGTTTGAAAAAATGCTCCAGTTAACCTTTTCTAGTATAAAAAAAATAATTCAAATGAAATAATTGTCAATATTAACAGCCACTGAATGAGACGCTGTGGTGCAGAGATCATGCTGTGTGCGCGGAGCTGCATGGATGTCGCTATGGACGTACCGCTCCAGTGATGTTTTGAATTTCAAAGTCTTGTCGCTTTGAAAGTAGGAGCATCAGACCATAATCAGGTCTGATTCACGCAGTGATGGAACAATTTTCACATATGAGTGTGCATGACATGCGCTACTCAGGAGGTCAGACCTGCTGAGTGATGCTCAGTAGAACGTCTTCAAATGGTGCAGACTGATTGACAGACTGTTGCTGCATTAACTCAGATCAATAGGACGGTTTCTGTCTAAATCTGCCTGTTTTTCAAAAATATCATTAGGTTTTAAAGTTGTTTAAAAAAATATTTAGTTTTCTGCAGTTTGTGCAGCAGACAGAAGTCCATCTGCCTCCAATTTGACTTCCTTATGTCATTGTGTGCTTCTGTGCACGCACGTCTCCACATTAAATGAGCAACACGCTCATTTAAATAGGGGTGGTCTCCACCACTTCCACACGAGTGCTAATCATTGCTGCAATCTTAGTGAATTCCTCACAGCAGGTGAGGAAACTGCGTCACCAAAGGATTTAGGGAAGCAACTGGTTTACCGCCCTTTATTTCAGATCTTAGAAGCATAACATTCAGGGGTGGATTCACTGTTTGAAACGCTGCACAGCTTATGTGTGTCAAATGTGATCATTCACTGTGTTAAGAAGCGTACTGTTCGTTTGTTCTGTTGTAGCAAACATTCTCAAACGGCTGCTCGTAATGTCGTGTTGGCTTGAATACATTACTGAACTTTATTTTATACAAAGCAAACATTAATATAAATGTCAATCTGAATAGCAGTAGGAAAAAGTACACACTTGTTTCATTTCATATAAAATACAGAACATGATGGAGGTCGTCTTAAAACCTAATTATTCACATTAGATGTATTATATAATTACTACATGTTATTTGCCAATTACAATGACAATATCATTTTCTCACAATATAATATACATATTAATTAGTTAAATTTTCTCTGGTTTATAAATAAAATATTGTATACAAACATAAATTACTAACACGATAATACATTGAATTATATTTAACAATAAAAAAGATTTATAGGCCAATACCATCTGGTGTGAATACAAGCTGTTTTCATCCATATAGCCTCAATATATACTTGGAGAACTGTTTGTAAATGTAACATGTAAACTATGGATGCACAATTAAAATAAAAGATACTTAAGATATGAATCACTTAAAACTAATTTCAAACACATTTTCAAGGTTTGTTGCCTAAAACATCATACATTTGCATAGTCAGCATAAAAGTGTGAAGATATGAATCTTGTCAAATTTGTACACAATTTTTTAAAAACATTTTGTCTTGGTTTTTGAATGATTTAAACATTTGAAATGTCAGCCCTGATTTTTATATATTTTTTTTTAAATTTTGGGTTTTATTTTGTCACTATTTTGCCAAACAAATGTCAAGTTGTTCCAGTAACTAAATATCATGAAATGGATTTTAACTGAATAATTACGGTTAATTGTATTTCTTCCATTTTACAGGTGTTCCAAATATTACTGCACGGTGCTCGCATCATGAAGTGTCGCATCCCCAATATCAAATTGACAAGTACTCCAAAACGCTCAAAATGACCATCAGAAATACACTAAATGACTTTAAAATATTACACGTAAAAGTAAAATGAACATGACAACAAATAGACAAAATTACCATAAAGAATAATAAAATTACTCCAAAAACTCACACAAACCTTTGTTTGTTACTGTAATAATGATCGGATTGGCCGCTATTTTAAAAGTTGATATTGTGGTTCTTTGATCAACCAATAACATTTCATTTACTGTACATGATGCAGGTCATGTATTAATAGTTAATTAACCATTATATATTATGTTAATTACTAGGGGTGGGACAATACACACAGTTAACGATACAATAATATAATAACATACGACAATAATGGGATCACATAACAATTTTTGAAGAGAAAAAAAGACCAAAAAATTGCAGCTGTAAAAATAACCTTGGTTTTCGTTTTCTATATTTTCTGACATGCTTGCGAACTGTTGGACACTTTAGTTTGAGGCAGACAGAATAACAAGAATCAAAGAGCAGTTCTCAGAGAACGTGTGAATGAAGGAACTGTCGTGCATCTGATCAAAATAGAAATGGAGAAGATTGCAAAGGAATTCATAAATGCAGACGGAATAAAAAATCATTTTCATAAAAGTAGTGCAGCAGTCGCGCTAAACAGCTCCAGACTAATGCTAAACGTATGATCTGCATTATTAATCCCCAGGCTTTAACGTTCCGTAGGCCGACATCAGTTCAGCGCTAGTGAAAATGACCTCAGCGTGGCTCAAAGAGAGGAACAAGAGACAGAAACAGAGGGGAGAAAAAAAAAGTATGTTTGAAAAGAGAAGAGAAAATGATGAAACAGGGCTGACACACTGTAGTTTTGGTTGGCTGAGTGGGATGAAGGCAGAGTAAAGGCTGGAGTACAAAGACACAGGTAGACAGGGGACGTGTGTGTGTGTGTGTGTGTGTGTGTGGGAAGGATGAGAGAAGCAAACGCCCACTTCCACACACACACACAAGGGCACGCATGCCTGTAGGAATAAGACTAATCATGTAGAGCAGGGGTGTCAAACTCATTTTAGGTTCAAGGGCCAAACATGGACCAGTTCAACCACGTGTGGGCTAGGAAAACCAACAATTTCAACGTTAATGTTAGTTTGCGCTTCCAGTTATAATCTAGACCAGGGGTCACCAACCCTTCTGAAACTGTACTCTTCTTTGGTACTGTATGGTCTGAAGGGCTACCAGTTTGAAAGCACATACATTCTTAAATACATTTTCGCGGTTTCACTTTAATTAGAGGGTATCGGGCACGGCGCCAGGACTCTCTCTCTCCCGGTGCTAAGGGGGTGCGGCATTGATATGTGGGGGTGCTGATAATTTAAAAAAATAAATATTACTTTTATAAGGAGTTTCTAATTTTTTCTTCAATAAAAGTTGTGCAGCACAGAATGTTAAATATAAATGTAGTTTTTACTGAAATTGGTCAAAGAATATTTAACAAATTAGTTAAGCATAATACAAGTGACCACAAGGCAATGACAACTAGGTTTGGGAATTGATATGAATTTAGCAATTCCATTATCGATACTGCTTATTGATTCAATTCTTTACCAATTCTTTGATTCTGGGATTTTTTACATTTCATAGAAAAGCCCCATGTTGCTATTTTATATTCTAGCTACATTAAGACAACTTAACTAATCATAATATTTTTAATAAATGCAAGGTGGATTCCACAAATTTTACCTTTTTTTTATATCATTATATATAACACAACCCATACACCAAATCTGAAACATGCAATCATGTGCAGCAGTATTTAACTTTACTAAGTAATAACTACATCTGTGTTTATCTTTGTGACTTTGAATCCTGGACAATAAATCACATTGTAGATGCAGCTCATTGGTGACTAGGGCTCCTGACGACACCTCACGTGGTCCAATGCGAGCTATGTGGGCCACGTGTTGGTGACCCCTGGTCTTGACATAAAGTATAGAAGGCATCAACAATATCTAAGCCAGTGGTTCTCAAACTTTTTTGGCTCAAGTACCCCCTTTCTCTTACTTTTGAATCCGAGTACCCCCTTATGTCCGACTACATTTTGCTCAGAATTCTATGAAAAAAACAACTATAACAAAATGAATGAGTGATGACATGTTTTAAACAATATAATTTTGTTAATAAGTGGACTTAAACAGTATTTAGTGTCACCTGAATAGATTTATTTCTATTGTTTTTTTATCATTTCCTGTCACTCCCTCTGATGTGACTTTTGACTATTCTAAGCAAGATAATTTCTATCGTCATTTCATGTGGTTTTTTCATGTTATTTGACTGTTCTTTTTATTATACAGTATAGTTTTTTACTTTGTTTTTTTTTTTTTTTTTTAATTGCTGGTATTATTCAGTGTGATTATTTTTTATTTTTTGTTTATTGGTTTGTTTCAGTCTGACAAAATATTCAAACATAAACCACAATTTAAAAATATGTATAACAAGACTGAAACAGGCAGAAGCAAAAAGCTTATATTACCAACATACTTTAAGAACAGACAGACATCTTTGTTTAACTACTAGAAGTAGAATAAACATAAATTGATTTCTTAGGCTGTATTTGCTGGTCTGTAGTGTGAAGTATTTTTGAACGACTTCTGGAAGAGTATTTATTTTTTGCTTTGAACATTATTTGGGTTATTTTATAAAAAACAATATCTTTAAATTTCATAAGTTTTGATTTAACAAATAATGGATGTATCATTTTTAACTAAAAATTTACTTTTTTTTAATGTTTTCATTTGTTAATTTCCCACTCTCTCAAGTACACCCTGTAGTGCCATTGTGTACCCCTATTTGAGAAACACTGATCTAAGCAATTAATGACGGATACTAAAATGTCCTTTGAGTTATACATTTTTTTTAACAAATTATTTAATTCAGAGAGATTTTGGGAAATAATTTGAGAAAAATGGCAAGTTTTTGGAAAAAAATTTGAGTTCTTTTTGAGAAAACACAAATCGTTGTGTAAATTACCTAATTTTTCTTTCTCCTGCGCTGCGGACCGAATCGGATGCTCTGAATGGCCAAAATTTGGCCCCCGGGCCTTGAGTTTGACACGTAATGGCCATCATTTTAGAAATACGTTACTTGTGCACTTCACACCATTCAGAACAAAAAGCATTCCCTCATCAGCTCGTCTCACACTGTTCCTGTGTGCGGTGTGTGTGTGAGATTACCCTGACAACAATCAACCAGAGAGCGATCCATGAACCGTTGGACCTGCTGTGAAGTTTTAATTAATGACATGAAGGTAGAGACAAGGTCAAGGCGACACAGCAAAGTGGACGTCTACTCGAGCTTCTCTACGGGGGCTCAATAGGGCTTTACACGCACCTGTAGACGTTTCTATCCACAGTTATTAGGGAAGTGGGACGAGGGCCATTGTGTCTCTGGCTTGTCAAAGGCTTTCCTCACAGGCGTAAAGAATGTCTGCTTGGTTTAAGTTCCCAGCAGGGGAGCAAGTGAAGGACTTTAATGGCTCTGGTACGGTGGGAGTGATGGAGGAGAGAGAATAGTGTAGAGAAACAAAATATAATAGAATACATCAGAGGTGAATGTAATGGATTACAATTGCGTTACTGTAATTGAGTTGCTTTTATGGGTACTTGTATTTCTAAATCAGTATTTTTACTTGTCCTTAAGTAGGTTTTTAAAAAAGTAAAGCAATTTATTGCATTTCTACACCCAACTGTTACTGAGTAAATTATATTTTTGATACCATACTTAGGCTATGTATGTATTTTATTGAATTTATTAGAATTTAGTTATTTTATTAAAAAAAAAATAATTGTACATTTTGACAAACCTTTTATTTTATACAGATGCCTTTATGGAAATTAAATTAAGTTCCAATTGTGTAAGATTTGTTCTTTTCTTTCTATTTAAGTTTATACATGAGATATTTACTGTATGCAAAGGTACTGTGGCAAGATTTATGACAAAGAATAAACATGGGGAGTGAAAGTAACTAGTAAATTTTACTTTGAGTACTATTTAATTGAGCTACTCTTTACTTTGCAATGGTACTCAAGTAAGTCATACATAAAATACTAGTACAAAGAAGTCATTGAGTAGGATATCAGTACTCATCACACCTCTGTTCACTACAGGCAACAAACATGTTTTTTTTGTTTTTCTTCTCAAAGAAATAGAGAAACGTAGTCGTGTACAGAAAACCATAGATGCGTCTCTAACACTAACCAGAGAGTGAAGAAGAGTGAGGATGAGGAAGGACGGGGAAGTAAGGCGAGCAGCTTTGAAGGAGCGATGCATTATTCATCGCAGTCAAGCACACAGCTCATTGATTTAATGAAAATACGATTCTTATCTTTAGATCTCACAAGACAAAGGCCGTATTTCTCACCATATGTCACTGTCTGATTGGATAATGCTCCGACCAACAGGCAGAGACAGTAAATGTCATCCCGATGGATCCGCTCATGGACTGTAACAAGATAGCTTTCTTACTGTTGTTAAGTCTCCTTTAGAAGTATCATTTCAGAACGTCTGCCTCTAACCTAATCTTCCTTCACAGGGAGATTTACAACTCCTCTCCACACACTAATTTATTCCCCAAGTAGACTTTAGGACGTTTAAAGATAAATACCTACTTTAAAGCTATACGCAAGCATGCACTTTAAATGATCGGTCAAAAACTAAATATTAAAACTTTTGTTAATAATTCATACAGGAAAGTTCAACTTTTAGCTTTCAAATACATTTACTAACCCTCTATATGTGGGCATCGGCATTTTGGAGATTTCTGCCAATCTGAGTTTGCATATAATGTCACATTAAACCAGTTGGTGAAAAAATAATCTTTATTTGTTTACTTGGAGAGGACAGTCCACATTAATGAACACTAGTACAGTAATTTGTGTAAATGTGCCACACTTTCCATCCGTACTCTTCATACATTTAAGACAATGACAAAAGATACAGAAATGGACATAGTATACACACCCACATGGACATAATACAGACGTTATTTACAACCAACCAAAGGAATTTCCTATTGATAATGGAGCACTTCAGTGACTACGTTTACATGCAGTCAATATCTGGGTTAAGGTGAATATTCAGGTTTTTCAAACAACAGGAATAACCCTTTGACATGCGTGAGCAGAGAGTTTACACATCATTTCCTGCTTCTCCTTCCTGTATCTAAAGACAACAATAGCAGCAGCAGCACACTGCAACACACCTCTGTGCTTTCTAACAACAAAACAAAACACCACACTAATGTAGTAGTCAGTTTCCTCCTCGCTCCATAAGTGTGGCGTGGTGCTGCGTGCCTTCGCCATGCTTAGCTTTGCTTCTTGTTTACTTCGATAGGCTGCGTTCCGCATACAAGAACTTACCCTAAAGACCAAGATTCCTTGTGAATAGAACGTGCAGAACACAAATTAATATTCCTTTCATTGGGGATATCCCGAGACGTGTTTAGAAAAGGAGTAACCCAGGGGTCATATTCCGGTTTTTAAAAACCCGGATATCAGCATATCCAGGTTTTTGACTGTTAACATGACCGTGCGTGCCCGGGTTATTGCTAATATTTCGGTTAAGAATGGGTTATTGGCTGCATGTAAAGGTAGTCACCAGAGGTGTAAAGGTTACTGATATATCATTGTCGAGTAGAGGAAATTGTACTTGGGTATTGTCTGTATGACGTACAGTATTTAAGTACCTCAATTAAATAGTACTTAAAGTAAAGTTTACTAGTTATTTTCACCCCCCCACACATTTATTGTTGGTAATACATCTTGCCACGGTTCCCTTGGATACAGTAAACATCTCATGTTCAAACTTATAAAGATAGGCAAATTTTTTATTGCATTATACTGTCGCCTTTCCAATGTTTAAATGCAAATATGTCAAATTGATGCAGATGTGGATTTGCATCATCATCATCATCCTCCTCCTCCTCTCTCTCTGTGGACTGTTTCCTATAGCGTCCATGGTTCCCTTTAGTCCACACAAGCAGCAGTAGCTAGTTCTGAGAAAATAACTGACATTAATGTTAGGGATGTCCCGATACAACTTTTTCACTTCCGATACGATACGATATTGCAGCCTTGAATATTGGCTGACACCGATATTGGTCCGATACGATATCAGCACGAATCATACATACTTTTATTACTTATTTTGTAGTGTGGAATGTTAGAAAAGGCTTGATCAAGTGATGTTACTCAGAGAACAATAGTCAGCAACAGTAGGAATGAGAAAAACTGACCCATTTATTATTAACCAGTTGGTTACATACATTTTAACCTTCAACATAATATCTGCAGTATTCTACAATTTAATAAAAACTTTGTTGGAGTGTGAACCACAGTCACCTATGGATAGCAGTGCTGGAGAAGAACATTTTATCGAAGTGGCTAATATCGATCCGATATCAATATCGGATCAGGACACCTCTAATTAATGCAGTTTTGATGCAGTGCATTGCGTTTAATCTGGTTAGGTACCTATGATGTCTGGTCATTTCATTTTTTTTGTTTCACAATGTCTGTTGATCATTTTAAAACAAAAAACTATAATTTACTTTGTATTGGTTTGGTAGAAATGTAATGAATTACTTTACTAATTTGAAAACATACTTAAAGTTTAGTAAAGTTCCTGATTTACTCAAAGTACAAGTACCCATAAAAAACATTAATTTACAGTAACATGATTACTTGTAATCCGTTACTTAATTTAATTTTTCATTTATTTTTTTTTTAAAATGTTTTTGAGCAAGGACAAGAAAACAAAGGGAATAAAAAGACTCTTTGGATACAAGCAAACGCCAACAGAGAAAAACAGATGTTCAAAATAATAAATAAGATCCATGTACACTTATACATGCAATAATGTCTGCTCAAAAGGGAGTGGGAAGAAGAAATAGACTTATTCACACCTCCATTTCTTAATACACACGTTTCATCATATTGCCTCTGTATGTTTGGACTTCTAGAAATACACAATATACTGAACAAATAACAAAAAAGATAAATAAAAATAACTAATAATCTGTAACTAAGATGGCAAAATACCAACAATGGTAATACATTTATTTCAGTTCTATTCACACTTAAAGACAACAGTTGCCATAGATGTAATGTCTATTAGTTGGGTTCAGTTTGTTTAACATGTCGACCTCCATGTGCGTTTAAAGTGTTTTGCTTATTTATTTTTTAATTAATTTTTTAATTAATTTTTTTCATTTTGTCTATATTTTGTCTATATTTGTCTATATTTATGCACTACTAGGTTTTTTATTTTTATTTTTTTTTTCCTGCTCCTTTTTACTGTGTTGCTGCAACAATTAAATTTCCTCACTAGGGATCATTGAAGGCATTTTCTGTTCTAAATTACATCTGCAGCTTCTAAATCACCTCATATTCCTGCTTGTAAAGTTTATATTTGGTCTTTCATTTGATCCGTTTGTAATATGAGCTGAGGATTCTTTTAATATATTGAAAACTGTAGTCACTGTGTTGTAAGGAAAAAAGAAAATAATTTACTGAGATGTAACTGCAGGCGAAACTTTGTGTGAAAGTAGGATTAACATTTAGTGAGAGACCAATCGATAAAAGGTGGAGATCTTTCCTAAAATATTTCCCGTATTGATTAGCTTCTTTTTCAAGGCAATGCTAGCTTGTTTTTCTCAAACTAAAACGTGTTAAATTCATCCATTGATTACAAGTTTAAAGTAAATACCCAGTAAGAGTTTGTGCCTCCTTTAAAATACTTATCGGTACCATTATAAAAGCTGTACCTATTATCAGGAAATAGATGCCCTTTGAAGAAGATTATTAAAGAACATTGGTGTGGGTTGACAGTTCTCAAATACACCTTGTGGTGCCCCTGGACACATCATCAGTGATGTAACCTGGGATCACAGGGGGTTTCGGGTCTTTCAACAATCAGACCCCCTCCTCCAGGCGACCCAACTGGGGTTGATCAAGCCCCAGCTTGTGCCCAGGTAGCGCTACCCTGATGAATTTGGACTAATCTGTACATGTTTACATGTGTCTATAAACACTACAAACATGTATACAGATTTTTTCACATTTTTAATTCCTGCCCAACTAATACTCCACACAACAAATATTAGATGCACTTTAAAAATAGAAATGTGATGATTAGATAATACTTGAGACAAACTGACAAAAATGTACAAGCAATTACATTTTGCAGAATGTTAATGTATGCATGGACCCCTTATCTTTTCTGTTTTTAATGCTTCTGCATCTGGTCCAACATTAACCACAGATTTAAGCGTCAGTTTCTCATCTATTTCTGATGTTTTGGTCATTTTAGATTTTAAACTTCACTCTTTTTTTTTTTTTTTGTTTTTTTTTTTTTTAATTTTTTTTTTTTTTTTTTTTATTTTTTTTTTAAATTTTTTTATTTTTTTATTTATTTTATTTTATTTATTTATTTTTTATTTATTTTTTTTTTTAAAAAAAGAAAAAAAAAAAAAAAGATTTTAAACTTCACAGTTTGATGTATTTTATAACATTGTGCCACAAATTGTTATCGATGGATGGGAAATATGTCTGTACATGTAAAATGTGTCCTGTAATGTTACACATTTCATTGACAAATGTTTGTGTACCCCCTGAGGTGTGTTCCAGTAATGAGGGTACACGTACCCCAGGTGTGGAAGAAACTGCTTGTTGTGAACATTTTCACAACTTTCTCTGTATCCTGGTACTCGGTAAAGGACAATAAAGATGAAAAATGTCAAGACATGTTCAAACATTTGATAGTTACTCCATGTAATAACTAAAGTGTGAGAAAGTATGTCACTTTTCCCATTTCAGTACTCCTGTAGCCTTTTACTAGTAGTTGTGATTTTAAGTTACTCTTTTTTGTGAGCTAGCTCATCAAGCAACAACAATGTTATTTAAAATTACTGATTTATTTATTAATAATAATTTTAGAACATTAAAACAAGGGAAACATATATTGCCTTTTAGCAGCGTGGATAAGTGGATATGTAAAGATGACGTATTTGTATTTAAACAATAAATCGGGAGGGTAGAAATTATGCATTTTATTATAAAAATGTTTAAGTCAACATAAGGCTGTGGAGCATGGAGGATTATACTTTGTAACAGCGGGTATAGAGAGAATGTGTTTCGTTGGTGTCAATATTGACAGATCCAGTTGGATGTTTGGCTCTGGGGGCTTAGCTAGTCTGAGATGCGCTAAAGCGAGAAGAGCCGGGGGGCGATGCTCAAGTGTCTGTCTATTTATCGCAGACAGAAACGCACATACGTGCACAGATGGATACACTTCATCTCTCCTAAACACAAACACACAAATGGCAGGCCTACACACTCACCGCAGGTTGCGGATCCATGCTGGCTTGCTGGTGCGAATCCATCCTGTTTTTAAACCTTAGCGGAGAGGAATTTTTAAGCCATTAAAAATGTGAAATCCCACAATTTCTTATCCTCCTGTTATAGACATCCACTAGGTGTCGATTAGGAAAAGCTTCACCCGTACAAACGCACAGGTCAGTCTGAGTCTAACACCATTTTTACTATGTTGCTATCCAACCTGCCTTAAGGCTGTTGTCACAAACGATGGAGTTCTTATAATAGTTCTATTGGTTTTTCTGCATTGGCAATGATGACATGAAAGAACTATAAAAGCAAAGTCAAAGGTAGAATATAAATTCCAACCCCATCGTTTAATTTTATGTGGCCCCCAGAGTAAATGTACAAAATGAGAATAATACACAAAACAGGAGCAAGAATACAATAAAAATACAAAGAATTGCAACATTGCAGGAAAAGACAAGAGGAAAAACCCAGAAAATACTCCAAAAACACTCTAAACTACTACAAAAATGAACAAAAAAAACCAGTAATATACAAAATGACTCAGAAATATATACAAAATTACAGAAAATGACAAAAGTACACAATAAGGCAAGAAAAAAAATTAAAATTGACTCTGCAAACCCACAGTACTAACAAACAAGCAAAACAACATAAATAAACAAAAATGACTCCAATAAACATACATTTTTGTAGGAAAAATACACAAAAGGACAACAGAAATGCACAAGATGCCCCACAACCAGCAAGACAACAAACATACACAGAATTCAGAAAAACACACAAATTACTATAAAAACTCTCCGACTGATTACTCTAAATGCTGACATGAATGTGGATCATGTGGCCCTCTGATCAAACAAACACATTTGTGTGGCCCCGCTGTGATAATTTGCCTACCTCTGAACTAGGTACACAATGGCACTCCAGGGGGTACTTGAGAGAGAGAGAGAGGGGAACATTAACAAAGAAGCATTAAAAATATGGGGTTTTATATTTGTTTATTTAAAAATAATAATCATACTAAATATTACCAGCAACTCACAAATGACAAAAAGAACAAAATAAGAGAAAAATATACTGAATTATAAAAAGAACAGACGAACAATAGAATACACAAAATGGCACCAAAAAGAGACTGAGAGAGAAAAGTACTGACCATTACCAGCAACACACAAAACAACGACAAATGAGAGAATAATTACACAAGATCACTACAGAATACACAAAAATAACAGAAACATAAAAAAAAAGACATAAAAAACAACCAAAAACACACACACAGAGACAGAAGAATTTAAATTAAAATGACACCAAAACACACAAGATGATGCTGGAAATGATTTTGATTAAAACATGAATTGAAAATACAATGATCAGCCTTGGTTCCACACCATTTGACCGTATATAATAACGATAGAAATCTATTCAGGAGGCTCTAAATACTGTTTCATTCTACTTATTCACTCATTCATTCCATTATTATGCTCTATAGATCCTTTGATTGAAAACATTGTGATGTATTTTGTGGGGCGGGGCTTAGCCTGGAGGCAAAACCACAATTGTCTTTGTTTTTCTGAGCACGGGTGTTCGCTTGAATCCTATAAGACTTGAATTTACATCCACTAACGTTATTCCTCCAATTCTGGACGACATTCTAAAGATGTAACATTACTCGGCTCCTCAGTCTTTAGCCAGCGGCGTTTCCTGTTTTTGCCTCCAGCCACGTCACGAGTGTTGTGGGCCATTATTATGCTCTATAGTTGTTTTTTTTTCACCGAATTCTGAGCAAAACTGTCAAGTCGGACATAAGGGGGTACTGAGATTCAAAAGTTAGAGAAAGTGGGTACTTGAGCCAAAAAGGTTTGAGAACCACGGCTTTAGAGCATCCAATTTGACCTGCAGGAGAAAAAAGTAAAACATTATAGAGAAAACAAAGTTAAATTTGATTGTAGATATCACAGTAGCTCATAATAAACAAATTCAATGAAACTTTACAGTATTTGCAAAGGGCTCACATGTTGATCACATGATGGCATTCACTTTTAAAGGCAAATTGTTGAAAGAACTCTCAATTTTTCTAAAATCCTGCAATTTTTCTCCAATTTTTCCACAAAGTTTCCCCAAAAGAAATACAAATCAATCAGAAAATCAAGTATATTTAGGTGCTATGTAACTTATTGCTTCATTATTGTTAGTACCTTACATATATTTCATATCATTTAAACAAGGAAGTGCAAAGTATGGCATATTGTTAAAATGTCTCTTTTTCCTGCCTGTAGTCTGCCGCCCACTTAAGATCAAACTGGTCCGTATTTGGCTTATAGTGCACGTCTTGGATAAGTTGAGTTGTTGGATCCTATTGATGCTTAGACTTGGAAAGATGGACAAAGAGGCGCTACATGCTAAGCAGGAAGCAGCTTTAAGCACCAGGTCAGGAGGGAGCACCAGAGTGCTGGAAAACCCAAAATACAGCAGAGAGAAAGGGTCTGCAGATAAAAATATAATGTAATGATGGCTCAAAGTGGGTTTTTCTTCATTCTTTCTGTGATTTCTTGAGTTTCTTCGCCAGACAAGGAAGACAGTGATTCATTTCACTGTTTTTGTTCTTATTTGTTTCTGGTATTCCCTCAGATATCACCTCAATCCACTAGACTTTTAATTTCAGCTGAATTCTTTCTGTATAAGCCACACAAAAAAACATCAGTCATTGTTTTGCAGCAACTTTAGGTCCAGGAAAACTCCAGAAATGTGTTGGGAAGTACTTTGGTTGAGTATTTTTGGGGGAAATCACAGTAAGAATGAAGTAAAAATACATCTACGGGATATCACATCCCACAATGCAATGTGCAAAGCATTACCGACAATGTACAGTTGGGATTAAAACAAACATTTGAGCGGCAATTTTAAAATTTTACATCTTTGATGGAGCAAATGGTTTTTCAATTTATTTATCTGAGGGGCAACACTCCTATCTGATCATTTTTATTTTTTTTTTTAATCTCCTGCAGTTTTAAAGATAAAGAATCAAAGGACTTACCAAAGGTCCCCAAGGAATCCAGAGTTTGTGCTGTGAATTAGTGAATGGTTTTTCATTGTGTATTCAACGTCTCAGTGCTGTTAAAATCACATGCATTTCAGATAAGGGAACTTTAAACATCGCTGAGCTGCTGACATAAACTCTATCAGATAAGCAATCAACCGTATGATTAGCAGAAACATCAGTGCTTCTTTTCAGTTAGTGAGACAATTTAATCCCAGGGCAATATAGCCAAGTGTCATCTCAGTGAAAATGGTGAAAGTTTGGCCTGTTGTGCATCCATCAGCTGTAATACAATAATATACTGTATGTTGGTCTGTGATGCATTAAATAATGACGAGCTATCAGGAGAGAATTACCAAGGTAATATTGTTCTGGTCATCTAATGGTAGACACTTGGATTGTTTCTGATCCTAACTCAGAGTGAATGAAAAGCTATTTTTTAGAGAAGATGATGTAAACAAGTGGGGAGTGGAGCGATTATATGGGGATTCTAACCAGAGGTGAAAGTAACAGATTACAAGTACTCGCATCACTGTAATGGGGTTGCTTTTTTTCGGTACTTGTACTTTTTTGAAAATATTTCTAAATCAGTAATTTTCCTCGTACTTAAGTATGTTTTAAAATACGCAAAGGTAAAAATTAACTGTTTTTTAGGCAGTGGCTATCCGTTCGATAGTGCCCCTATTTGGCCAGTTTAGGTCACGTGACTAAGACTAACCCTAAGAGTTGTTGCGATATAGGGTTATAACCTAACCCTAAGACGCTACGTCCGCGTACTTTGGTAAACGTACCAATAGCACCGGGGGTTATCCGTACGGCAATCGTACGAATAGACACTTTCTCTATTTTATACAGATGCCTTTGTGAAAAATTGCAAGATATATAACCAACATTGGAGGGGGGTGGGGGGGGGGATTATTTAATTGAATTTAATTTTAACTTTTAAGAGTATTTTATATATGACTTACTTGTACTTGAGTTAAATTTTGAGTATATTTCTAAATCAGTAATTTTACTTGTACTTAAGTATGTTTTAAAATAAGTTAATTAGTTTTTTTTTTTTTTTTAATCTTTCTGACGTATTTGCATTTAAACATATAGGAAATGCGACAGTATCATAAACAGTATCATAAACAATCTGCACAGTTTTGTGTAAATCATTATATTATTGCACATTTTGACAAACCTTTTATTTTATACAGATGCCTTTGAGGAAAATAAAATAAGTTCCAGTTGGGCAAGGTTTCATCCAAGTTTTTTCTCGAGATGTTTACTGTTTGCAAGGGAACCATAGCAATATTTATTACCACAAATAAACGTAGGGGGTGAAAGTAACTAGCAACTTTGATTTTGAGTATTTGAGCTACTTTTTACTTGTTCTAGATCATTTTATGTATCACATACTTTTACAATCAAGTAACAACACTTCTACCTAAGTAGGATTTATCAGTACACTTTACACCTGATTCTTTCCTGCTCCCCTTTTTCACTTTGTAATAAAAACAGCTATAATCATAATCTTTATCCACTGACGGTGCCGAAAAGTACATTGTGGTTTGAATATTGTCATATATACCATATTTTTTAATTGGATGTCAGGGCATTTGTTTTACCCTTTTTGTGTTTTAGTTTTTTTTCCAGTGAAGGTTGCGAGACTGCTGGGGTTTTGTTGTGGTTTTACCTTGGCCTCAGGGTTTTGCATCTCCCCCTCACATTTGCGATTCTCCATGGATAACAATAAATTGTTTACCTTGGTTTAAACCTCCTAGACTCTCTGAAGAGCGAAACAGACGAGCAGGAAAGTCTGTACAACATTTTGTGGCGGACATGTTCAGACGTAAAATAAAACCAGGTTCCTAACCTATAAACACCGTTTGATTTTTGAAAAGAGGCTTAGACAAGAGGCTAGCTTTGTTTGCCTTGGTTATATCCGTATCTGCATTGTAAATATACTTTCTACAAACACTGAGCTTTAGAATTCCCTCATGTCTTCACATTCTCAACAAAAATAAGACACAACACTGTTTTAGCCTTCAAATAATCAATGTCATACACCATTTGCAACCATTTCCTTTTAATAATGGCCCCCTACTTTGGTTCTAATTAAACCAAAGTAATTAAACTATTTTTTACATTGCTGTAAACCAGTGAAAAAAATCAAGTCTTTTAGCGCTTCGTTTTCAAAATAAAAAGTTCTAAATAGACCCTTTTTTTCCCCTTCATGTCTCTTCCTTTAGCGAGACTAAATTGCATACCAACAGACTATCAACGCTAAATTAGCCATGACCGCTTTGCTAGCAGACACCAGATGCCAACAATGAGTGCCGTTTTAGTCGTTTTTATCACCATAATATCAGCCCCAACCGTATGTTCTAATCTCTCGCTATTGTTTAATCAGCAAAAAATGACACTGTGCCTGTGGCTCGAAAGATTAAGTGGCGCGCTAATCTCTGGCTTGGCAGTTTTGATCGATCAACTCACATGTCAACACCATGTTTCCCCCGATAGGCCAGCCAAACACGTTGGCTAGAAGCTCCATTGCTTCTGGGAACGAGGAGATGAAATCTGAACTTGTTAAGCACTTTGTTTTTACAAGTGGAGTCCATTTGCAGTTTCACAGAGCGCAGGGTAGGCATAGTTTGTAAAGCACATGGGATTATGTTGGGAAAGGAATAGCTTTTAGCTTAGAACTCCCTTAAGGTGTCTAGGTTAAACCTATTCTATGGAGCACAATGCATAATGCATGGCTCACAATGAGCAAGTTAATAGTTTAGCACAAGGTTCACGCAGTCTTACATTTTCACCAAAAAAAAAAAAAAAAACTCTCAAGAAAAACTAATTTATTCTCACCAAGTTGCTAATGCAGCAGAATGAAAGGGATAGTGGTAGCTAAGTGATAGAGAAGCGAGTTTGTAATTGGGAGCCTGTCAGTTCAATCCTCTACCATAATGGCCAACACCACTTAGCTCTTGCAACACAAAGTGAGCCTCCAAACACGACACGCACAGATGCTTTCAGCCCTCAATATCTAACAAAAAAAAAAAAAAAACTTCCCCGCAATAAGATAATCGCTATGCTACAATGCCATTAACTCTTCTGCTTTTTCGGGTGATAGTAAGAATAATCTGTTTAGCCAAGCATAGATTGACTGCGATTAGGGCTTGGCATAGCTAACCAGTTTTGAGCTTGTGATGTCTGTGTAATCAAAATGTAAAAGCCTATCCAAGTTTTTTTTTTTCCTTCAGTTTTAATATTTCTTCATACTCGAGCCAATTAAAACAACAAATCACAATCAACACACTCCAGAATGAAACGGTAGCAGCAAGGAATCGTACTTGAGAGGCAAAGCCAAAAGGCCCGTCTAGCATACGGCGATGACAAATAAATGTTCACTGTATAAAATAATGTTTTCAGCAAGACTTGTATCAACCTAACTTTTATGATTTTGGATGGCGGGACACGGAGCACTCCACTCCACACAGTCCCAACCATTACTGTCTTATCACACAAAAATAGCTAAATATGAAAAGTTGCATGCTCTCGAAAAAGAAAAACTAATGGTGGGACTCGATTTAAATTAAAAAAAAAAAAAAAAAAAAAAATCTAATTGGGGACTTTGTAATTAATTAATCTAAATTAATCGTGAAACAATATTAGACACGAGAAGCATCGTTTTTCACTGTAATAGATTTTAGTATGACTGAATCAATGAAAACAATAAATGAGCTTAAACAACACAATTGTGTTTAATAATTTTATCACTGAGGGCTTACATAATGTGCAATATGAATAAATAGTATTATGATTGAATTGCACAAACTCAAATTTAAGTAAGCTATATTCATGGTTTTCTGGATTAAAAAAAAAAAAAGTTTCTCAAACAAATTTGTTTTTATTCAAATCAAAACAAGTGGAAACTGAACATTGCAAAACAGTTGGCATGAAATAAACAGCAACTGATGAAGCTGATGAATTTAGTTTGAAATAGTTTTTCTACATAGCATTTGATAAGTTGCTTCTAGCACCGCCCACATCCTCTACCACTGAGACTGGTGGACTGTCCACTACAATCATTTATCCACTGACTTTGTTCATTTGTCACTCATGGACATTTTGGCTCTGAACCCTGTCATTTTGTCCAGTGTGGATTGGAGACACTGCCTGTTTGGAGCATGTAGCAGCTAGCACTGTCCGACTGTCCGTGTGTTTGCGGAGGCTACAGAGCTCCGGTGATTGACAAACTATTTTTGCACAGAAATGGGCTTTTGTTTTCCAATTGGTGGTGTTATAAACTAAAATTAAGACCCACAAAGGACAGCAACCACTTCTCCTCGGAGTCTCCAGTCTTATCTTGTAGTCTTTGCATCAGTTTTACATGTATACTGCTCTGTTTGGAGTAAAAAAAAAATCAGTGGCTTTGTTTTTTGTTCTGTAATTGTTAAATCTTAACGCGTTAAAATCCCAGCCCTACAAAAAACGCATATTAAAGAGTAACTAAATAACAAAACCACTTTTTTCTGCTGAATACAAAAGTATTTGCGTATATGAAGTAGTGCTACTGATTGGTCCTGGTCCAACTCAACATTTTAGTCAAAGTATGTCAATTTGGCATATTTTGTTGTAAAATGTCAGTAACTGCCCTCTTTGGGTTGAAACCTGGCTATTACAATTGATTTTTGCTAAACAAGATCATGTGACATTTTGGAACCATCTTGCGTCACAAACAAGCACTGTTAGCCCCGCCCCTTTTATAAATCTAGCACCTGTGGGCTCTACAATCTGTAGTGAGTCGGTTGGATTGAGAGAAGATTGAATAGGGATATATTGAGTAGCTCGTTAGCATAGCATAGATTGTTAATTGGAGATTTTATAGGATAGACTGGGCGTGTCGTAACTGCTCCAGGAGCCCCGCCCATTACTTTTGAATTTCCCTCCTCGTGGCAGGTCAGAAGAAAGCAGGGGTTTAGTTCCTCTTTAAGAGTGATACAAAAAAGGAAACAAGAAATCAAGGAAACAAGACACCCTAGTGAAAAGAATAACATTTACTTTAAAGCTACACGAGCCACTTCCTGTTTGACGTGTATCTCATGTGACTAAACCAATACAATAATTCGAAACAAAGCCGGCTTTAAAGATTCCTTTAAAAGATTGATGTGAAATAATCTTGTGAGACTGATTGGAAAAACCTCTCGAGCAACGTCTGCTGCCACAGCGCTCCACAGAATTAACCAGCACATCAAGATGAATTAGCGTTGTTGTGACTTTGCACCCGTTCCTCTTCCCTTTTCTTTCTCGTCTCATCAGGAGCAGATGTTGAGGTTCACTTGACAGATAAACAGCATCTCTCATCAAAGCAGTGAAGAGTCTACATCATTCCCTTCATTGTCACTTTGAATGTTCATTATCATGCTTTATCCCAACTGTCACCAGTGGAACACAGTCGCCGTCGCAGCAGAGCAATTTAAAAATGACAGGCTAGGGCTTTTCTTACATGCTAGCTGGAAACTGAAAAGCTAGTTTAAAGAAAAACCTTCCATTTTTGCTTCTTTTCCACATTTTGAGAATATAATCATGAAAGAAAATGTGGTTTCTACAAATCGTGGAAATGGGTACAGTATATGTACAATAATTAGCACATGGAGCACACTCGTCATTGGCTTCAAATTACGGGTGTCAAACTCAGGCTGGCAGGCCAAATAAGGCCACCAGAGCATCCACTTTGGCCAACAGAAGGATTTTGGTCATTTTTTACATTGTTTTAAAAGAAATTGCAACTAAACTTTATGGTGACTTGCATAATGATTCATGCTTTTCTTGCAAATATCTCAAAGTTAAAGATATGATAACACTACACAATATATGGGGACTTGTAATTTCTCTCTGCACATAGCTTTTAATCGCTAATTGTTTGCCAGAATCCTGTAAACAAAAAACGGAAACCTAGAATTTCACCAGAATTATTCACATATGGGAAAATCCTGCAGTAACGAGTATATATGTATCTTCATATTCTACACTTATGTTATTCTAAGTGGACTACAGACTATTTCTCAACTTAAAAAAATCAAAACTTGACTACAAATATGTTGAAATTGCTCTTTCACCCCACAATAATCCATATTTTTCTGCTCTGGACTACTTGAGGGGAAACTAGTTTGTGGCCCCTGAAGTAAAATGAAGTAAAACTTTGTTTTACTTGGCTGTCATACGTTTTTTGTAATTCCTGTGAAATGGATTCAGTGCAGTCAATACCGTAAATTCTGAATTTCTTCAGTGACACAGATATTATAATGTATCATGGATGAAATTTCTTGCAATATATCGATTAACGCAGAATCGCTGTATGGTGATATCATCGTTATCATGGGCAAAATATTGTGACCGTATCGCAAAGTACTTGGCGATACCCAACCCTAATGGTAACTGACCAGTTAGGAGGCCGTATATGACCTAAAGCTGTAATCACGCCTTAAAAGCTAGACCTGACAAAGCCAGAGCCCAACAGAATTTGTCTCAAACCTATTACAAGCCTATACAAGTATTTGCACACACACACAGCTCTTGGCGTTTTGTCAAGAATGAGTCGCATTAATTTCTTGCATTAATAGACACCTTACCAATATTAAGACCAAACCTGGACCGTGGGGTCACGTCAGGTTTGGGCAAAGATCTTGAGCTCTAATTTGATGCAGAATGCAATAGGGCTGAAAAATCACTGTGATTCATATCCACATTTATATTCTCGTCTTTCTCTACATTCTTCACCTGCTTTTAATATGAAAGCTGCTAAGAATAGATTTAGAAATAAATATTTTGTCAAGGATATGAGTTAATTTTGAGCAACCTGACAAATATGACGTGCCTGGGTTCAAAGGAAGTAGCAATAACCTGCAACTCTCTCTGTCCTGCTCGTTAGTTTGAAATGAAATGTAAAAAGTTAACAATGACACTCGGTTTAATAATCATCACATCTAGCGATCACATGCTACTTAAGCTCCCTGTGTTTGCTGTCGTCACCTTTTACTGCATATGCCTTGCAATCATCTTTGAAGATTTCCACAGCTCAAAATTGAAGTGAGATAAAAACTAAATGGAGTGATTAGTGGCTGCATCAGAAGGGTCACTTAGGCCATTATTGATTTGCTCTCACCTTGCCTCTTGTCTTCTTCCAGACGGCACTTCAATGGCGGTATCTCTTATCTGCATGTATTCATTTACTTGCTCTGTATTTTATCTCACCCTCTACATTATCGACTAATAACCTGAAATTTGTTTGTCTTTGGTGATACAGAAGGTCGGTCCTTCATCCAAACTCGCAACACGGCGTGATTCATAGCATCTCCCATTGAGCCTGATCAAAAGCCAATTGAACCCTAGTCAAATGTTTGTTTTCCTGCCCTCATTTGTTTGATTTGACTGCCAATACTGTCAATCCTGCCTCGCTGCTACTTTCCTCAACCTCGCCACAGCCCACTACCCCGCAATCTAGGTTCCAGATTCACTGTTAACGGCTCCTAATGACAAACTGATTCCCTGGGTCCCCGAGTGGGCTGTGCAATGCTGAGGCAGTCAAGGTTATTCAGGAATATAAAGCAGGGATTTGCAGGAAAAATGAGGTGTATTAAATCACTCTAGAATGATGTGCATAGTATACTTAATGAGAAGCTTTGTTACTAAGATTGTTTGAATGTGAACATGTGCCATTTTGTTAACCTTTGCATACAATACAAGAAATGTGAAATTTCACTAGGACCACTTGCATACACAGTTTGCCCCAATTAATTTCATTTATATAGTGCAAATTACAACAGTTATCTCAAAGCACTATCAAAATATAAAATTCATAATAAGAAGGAAAACACCCAACAAGATCCACATGAACAAGCTTTTAGTGACAGTGGGAAGAAACCACTCCCTTTTAACAAGAAGAAATCTCCAGCAGAACCAGGTTCAGATGTGGCATCCATCTAGTGGGGTTAGTGGACAGGAGGAGAACAGGATGGACTAGTTGAGCCGTGAACCACAGATCAGGAACTGTCAACTCCAGCTTCAAGACACCTGAAACAGAAAAGAGAGAGAAGACACGAGACACTTTAGGAACTTCCAGAAGGCCAGTAAACCCAGAGCGGAGTGTTCTGTCGGGATGATAAGGCATTAATAGGTCTCTAAGATATAAAGGAGCTTGATCATGTAGAGCTTTGTATGCTAACAGGATGGTTTTAAACTCTATTCTAGATTTTACAGGAAGCCAATGAAGGGAAGCCAATATTGGAGAAATATGCTCTCTCCTGTTAGTACCTATTAGTATTCTGGCTGCAGCATTCTGAATTAACTGGAGACTTTTTAGTGAGTTACTGGGACATCTGGACAATAAAGAGTTACAATAATCTAGTCTAGATGTAACAAATGCATGGATTAGGTTTTCAGCATCACTCTGGGCCAAGATATTCCTGATTTTAGAGATATTACGGAGGTGGAAGAAGGCTATTTGAGATTTGCTTAATATGAGAGTTAAAGCATAAGTCGGTATCAAAATTAAATTTTTTACTGTGGTGGTGGGTGACACAGTAATGCCATCCAGAGACACTATTTGCTCTGATAAGTTTTCTCCGAAGTGATTTTATTTGGTCCAAAACACTTCAGTTTTATCCTGGTTAAGAAGGAGAAAGTTACAGCTCATCCAGGATGTGATGTCTTTTAAGGGATCCTCCATTGTTTTTACAAATATAATTTAGCAGCTTTTTCAGTAAAATAGCAACTTAATCCTGCAGATCCTGGTTGCCTTTATTTACCTGCACACTGAGCTCTTCTTCTCCTGAAGCGGAAAGCGGCCGCTGACTAATTTTTGTAGTCAACATTATCAATTGTTATTAATCATTTTTGCATTATTGTATGTTACACACATTGTGGTTGGCGTGAATCTCAAGATCTATATATTTTTGCCTCCCCTGGCAAGAATCTTAAACTCCTGCTATGCCGTATTTTGATATTGTTGCATAGGAAGATTTAATAATTTCAGATACGAATAAAAGTTTGTGTAGCTGAATGTCACATTTTTAGAATTTCATCTTTCGTGTACAAAAGAACATTTTAAAATAAACATTCTTCACACATCTCTAGGCAGGAATGCTGTGTTTACCTTGACAAAATTGAAGAAAATACTGGAGAAACAAAAGTGATATGGATTAACAGAATTGTCTCTCTTGTACCTGTTCTTTATATGGTGTGAGGTGCTGTGGGTGATCCAACCACAAAAGAAAAGGAAGGCAGGCAGGATGTGATTCCAAACGAAAGGATATTCAAACACTGAAGTACTCGCTGACAAAGTAACTCATGGATCAACCAATAACAGAGCAGAATCAAATCCAATGGTGGCAATGCAATGGACCAGCAAACACTGAGGGTAATTAACTCATTGACTGCCATTCACGTCTATAGATGTCATTTGGTTTAGTAACGTGGAGTGCCAGTCACGTCTAAAGACGTGAATTGTTTTTTGGCTGGGGTTGCTAGGAGACAGTGTGACGAAGTTCTCCTGTGAATATTTAACATGAACAATGATGTAGTGACCAACTGGTGACATGTAGGTGTCATCAGCGCACCTTTGGATGACGGATCACCCGTGATGGGCAGAGCTCAGAGGGAGAGGGAGAGTTTACGAGACAGAAAATGGTGCTACAAAAGCTGATGCTGAAGTTCCCACCAGCTCACAGTAGCACACACTTGACTAGAACATGTGTGGAACTAAGTGGACTATTGAGAGTGTCGCGATGGTGAGAGAACACAATAAAAAAAAAAAAAAACGGGGCAAGCAGTGATACTCGGCATGTGTGGGAGGAGGAGGAAGTGGCGTGTGGGGAGAATGACGGAGGGAGAGACTTGGATGACGGCCAAAATACAGTAAGCAAACCATTCGATTCTGACCCAGATTTGCTTCAAAGTTTTTTCAGAAAAAGCCATTTTTCTCAGCTTTTTGTCACAAACTGGCGATTTGTGTGAAACTTGCCTCTATTCAACTGCTAATTACAGAAGAACAAAACAAGCTAGGAACAGTTACTTTTTCTTTGCAAATCTTTCAGAATCTGGTTTCAGATGTCAGATTGTTATAAGACAAAATATTCTGTGGGTCTTGAAAAATCAGTGAAAATCATCTAAAACGCCTGGCACTGAGGGGTTGGCTGCTCTGAAAATCGCTGGCAGTGAATGAGTTAAGAAGATGCTTCACCTGTGAGACCAGTGGGAATCAGTGAGGCTGTGTTCAAAATGGCAACATCCATACTATGCAGTACAAACTCAATGAGTATATACTGTCTACTATATACAATAAGTATGATTAGGATGATGGGTGTTCCCACTGAAGTATACTTCCAAGTTTCCCAAGATGCATTTCAAATCTACATTGACAAAAACCTGAAGCACTCTGAGGGTAAATATGTTTATTTGCCACCTTTGAAAGTTGTGAAAACACTTTAAGCGATAAAGTGACCAAGTAGAATATCAACATGTGGTCAATTGATCCATAAAACTTGCGGAAACGCATTTCATGCTGATATTTTGGAGATTTTTGGTGACCTGCCGCTGTGCTTCAAAACAAGAGCCCTATTTACAAAAACTTTAAAAAATAAGGAAGACAATAAGAGATGCTTTTGTTTTGAAAAGGGAATGTTTAACTTTGAAGCTTGAAGCCGGTCCAAGTACGATTTTACGTTCCGCTCGCAATGCATCATGGGGTGGTTGAGTATGACTTAAAAAATGTCCCACTACATTATACATTTGGGTATTTCTTGCGTACTCAATCTACAATCTACAGACTTATTATGAGTATTACGTTAGTATGCCGTTGCGCACTGATAACACGGGGTGTTGTAAACAAACAATATTCGACAATGCAAAAGGGGCCTTGCTGAACATTGAGTGCAAGAAAAACAATTTTGTTTCTATGTATCATGCTCAAAGAACATTTAATGTTTTTGTTTTTTGTTTTTTAGTTTTGAAAAATATTCACAATTTGTATCTTTTTCAATAACTTACATTTTTATTTTACTCATTTTGTTTTGAAAATGTGTTGCTATGGGAGGATAATGCAGAATGTGTGTCCTTTGGTTGTTATTTACTTAAAGAAGAAACAAAAATCCACCACCATTTCTCAGGTCAAAACGAGTGTCAGAGTCTGGACATTTCCTCATCTGTTTCTTACACGAGTGTTGAAGCGGCGTGTTACCCCCTGGCCAGCTGTATCGCTGCTCTTTATTACTCTCCCATCTGGAGGAGAGAGAATGTTAAAGCTTTCCAGTACCTGGCACTATGTGATGCTAGCGGCTCTGGGAGTGGCTGTATTCCTTGTTGAAGACACCCCGGGGATAACACAAACGCATACCATACACTACTACACACGCTTCACATACAGGCTAAAGGCATTTCTGGGGCAATACTTCATTCTTATACTTTCATCTCAACCAACCATTTCATTTTTTTAGAAATACAGTTGAATTAATTATGTCTTTTTATTTCCCAGTTCTCAACATAAACATCTACTGGTTGTGTGCCAACTATTGTCAGCACAAATGTAAACATTTCCACACTGTGATTGTGGGAAGTTGTTTGCACATCTATTTGAGGTGTAGCTCAATGTTTGATGTGACATTGCTGCTCCACAGGGTTGGGTTCTATTACATTTTAAAATTACAATGACATCTTCAGTTATTCATTGTTCAATTACCACTCAATTCAATTATGTTGACAGTAAAATTAAAATTCATATTTCCCCCCTGAAATCAATTACAATTACTTTCTCAATTACTGAAATTCAATTACAAATAATCACAATTACTAAGTCTTTAATATAATTGTAATGACCAATTACGTGATTACAATTAAAATTGACCCCAACCCTGCTGCTCCAGCAGTAAACATGTTTACCACCTTTGGGTTAGACGGATTAGTTCAGTTGGTGAGGTCTGGCTCCTGTGCTGCTGCTGCACATGAGCATGCATTATTTTTCTGTGGTGCTTGTTAACTTTCCTCCCAAAGCGAGGGAGTCAGGTTTTTCTCCATTTATCTGCTTTGCACTTTGAATGCCAAGCAAAGACAAAATAATTGAAATTCTGAAGTCTGTCATCGGTGAAGGATGTGATGAACTGATCTGCTGTCAAAGGAGAGGAAAAAATAATACTTCTATTTCAAAAATATGTTTTCCGACTGTCGCAACAGCTGAAATTAAAGTTCCATGCTTCTGGATTTTCCACCTCCCCTCAGTGTACACCTTTTAGCCCGCTGGCATTTGAAAGGGCCTCTACTTCTTTTAGGCTCCCGAGGTGAATTCTTGATACAGTCTCTAAAGACTCAAACTATTTCAGTTTCTTAAATTGGGAAACGCAACAGTTGTCACACTCACCCACACTCAAACACAAATGTCTGCACAGAGCATTGACATACCAAAGAGTGTGCACTCCTTTATCTGGACTCTTGAGAGTATCTGATGCATTTGCCACATCAGCCCACCAACCTGCTGGAGATGGCAAACCCAGTGGAGGTCCCTCTCCCTGCTGCTCTTTGCCACTTAAGAGTACATTTTTCACAAATTGTAATCCAACCCTCGAGCGCTGCATTTTCAGCCATGTTTATTTTTTTAGTTATCTGCCCTACATGTGTTTGACAAAAAGAACACCCTTCCAGCATTTTACACAAGGCCTCCAGTTTACTTTAGAGCTGAATTTTTCTGCCACAGTATAAAGATTTAAGGTTTTTCTGTTCAAAAGTGCTTTGGGCTATGCTGTATGTGTCAATGAAGGCTAAATCCTGTTCAGCACAGAGCTTCTGCAGACAAAGTGCCCTAAACTAATTTCTTTACTTTTCCTTATGCTAAGAACAACATGTTCTTGAGCTTTCCCACACAAAATGTGAGTTTTCAAAGGATACTTTCTGAACCCCATATAGGAGTAATTACATTATTTGAGTGCAAGATGTGGTAAGACTAAGTTTCTCAATCTGTTCAATAGACTTTGTAATTTCTCTTGAGTCCAGCTGATAAAAACTTAGCTTTTTCTGTCAAGTGTTTAAAATCTGCCTCTTTAGTGTTGAATACAGAAGATTAATTCCCAACATTGGTTTGTTTATTGATTTGCTTTTGTATCAATTCAGATCATTACATTAAAACTGCTGGAGACAAAACATTTTTATCAGATAGACATACTGTATGTAGGCTTCATACATTGATGAATTGAAGATAATTTTCTTCCAAAAAAAGATGCAAAAGGCTGAAATGATTGCTTGAAAGTTTGTTTTCCCCACCACCCTAAACACTTTATTTACATTTTCTGAAAAGTGGCAAGCAGGCTGATCCTGTGGAGTTTTGGTCACCTTTTCTCGCTGAGAGCGACACACATCTCGGGAGCCCTAAACGCAGGCGCAGACCTGCTGTCCAGGGTGGCACCATTTTACGGGGAATGAATCCCGGAGGTTGTGGGACAGATCTGGGCCCGTTATACACGGGCCAAGGTGGATTTGTTCACCGCGGGAGAAAATGCACAGTGCGTGCTGTTTTACTCCTTTCTCAGCTCTGGGGCTCCCCTCGGAGTAGATCCATTAGCGCACGATTGGCCTCGCATGCTGCCGTACGCCTTCCCCCTGTTGTCCTTTATACCTACCAGGGTGAGAGATCATGGCCACACTCTGATCCTGGTTGTTCTACATTGGCCTGCCATGCACTGGCAGGCGGAGATTTAGCGGTTGCTGTGCGCTCATCTATGGCTCTCGTTGCGGAAGGACTTAATGTCACAGGCGGCGGCCTTAATCTTCCTTCCTCGCCCAGAGTGCTTGGTGCTATATACTTGGCCCTTGAGTGGCCTAATCTCTAGGTCGTGGCACCCTCACAGCATGTGATTTCCAGAGCGCCCGGGCTTCCTCCACTAGGTCTTTGTACGACTGTAAGTGGAGGATGTTTGAGGATTGGTGTTACCGGACAGGACACACCCCCTTCCAGTGTTCTGTGGGAGTGATTTTGTCATTCTCATGGAGCTGATTGACAAACAAGGCTTTTCCCATGGTGAAAGTGTATCTGGCAGTTATTGCGGCCTGTCTGGGCCACTTGTGCCACAGTGGGATTAGGCTGTGGTTCTGGAGGGACTTAAACGTCTTCCTTTTGAACCAATGGGTCACGCAAACTTGAAGTTTGTGTCCCTGAAGGCAGTGTTGCTGCTAGCTTTGGCTTTAGCTAAGTGTATCAGTGCACCCATCGTACACTCAGTTCTTCCCAGGCAATGTGAGGATGGTGCTGAAGCCCAACCCGGTATTTGTGCCTAAGGTGCTTGGCTTGAGTTCTGTTATTGACCTCATTGCTTTCTCTGCCTTACAGGGTGAGCAGCGACCCCATTTGTTGTGTCCGGTACACGTTGTGCACGTTTACGTGGATATGACAGGAGGCTTCAGGAAGAGCGATCAGCTCTTTGTCTCCTGGGCTCTGCCCCATAAGGGGAAGCCTGTTACTAAGCAACGCCTGTCACACTGGATGGTTGAGGCGATTGCTTTGGCTTATACGAGTCAGGGTCTGCAGCCGCCTGCTGGCTTGCGTGCACCTTTGACTTGGGGTTTAGCCACAATCTTGGGCCTTGTTCAGTAGAGTGTCTGTTCAGGATATTTGTGCGATGGCGAATTGGTCCTCACTTTTGTCCGGTTTTACCGACTGGATGTTTCCGCGCCGTGTGGCACGGCCGTTTCTCCTGTCCTGATCGGAAGTGCTGTATTGCTCAAAAAGCTTGTTTGCAATATGGGAGCTACTATATCCCATAGTGAGACATTGTAATGAATGTTATGAAAGAGAGCTTTAGGGTATTTACATAACCCTGGTTATTTGAGTGCCTTTCTTGCTGAATGAGTGAGAAGAGGTTTGCTTATTTGAATGACGCTGTATTCCCTGCCTTCTCTACTTAAAGTAAACAGGACTACCTGCAGTGGGTGAAAACATTTCACCAGCCAATCAGGATTTTTCCACATCACATGTGCAACTTGTGCTCTGATTCAGGTGGTAAACACTCTTCAATTCAACGTTATTTATTCTGCACCTAATACAACAAGTCCCCTGAAGACGCTCATCAAAAAATTTAAAGTTTTGATGAAAACAAACATTTGTTTTCATTGAAACAGAATTTCGAGCACCGCAACAAGACAGCGCTCTTCCGCACTCGCTCCCCGCTCTCTCTCCAACAAAGTTCTGAGAAATTACAATACAATGTTTGTGAGATTAAAGCTCTGATTATTCTGGATATCATTTTTTAATTTATTTGTCCAACAAAGCAAGGTTTATGTAGCCATTTTCAGCAACAAGGCATTCAAAGTGATTCATGTAAGGCTTTAAAAACATGACAGGGCTCAAGTAAAAAAATAATTAATAATTTAAAATGCATTTTTAAATCCCAAAAACAGTAACATAAATGAAGCCTAAATTACTGTTACATAACAGCGGTAATTGATTTGTGAACATAGTGAATATTGTAGTATTTCTTAAAGTTGTTGGCATTGAAATGCTTTTAATCACTGTTACCACTAAAATGTGGCTCTGAACAGGTGACATTGTTGTTTTGAGACGTCAGACAAATAATTTTTACAGGGAAACCCAGAGGTTTTTAAGATTAATTCAATAACATTGTAAAGCTTAGCGTTCCACTGTTCTTTAAACTGTCACTAGTGGTTAGTTATCCAAGGCTCAACTTTTTGGGAGCTAATTATCTAGTTGTGAATTATTCAATATTTTTAGTGTTATATTAAAACCAATAAATCTCTGATCGCAGGCTGTTGCTGTGATCATCAAAGCTCAATTACAATGTTATTACTGAGTAAACTGTCACTCTGTTGTAGAGGTCTAGGAGCTACTCAGTCATTTCTACAGTGGTCTCTGAGGATAAAATAAAACAAAATTCATAACTGAATTTTCTTTTCCACTCAATGAGCTTGTAGCGTGAGATGAGTACCTCCCCTGTGAACGAAGGATATTGGGGAGCATCAGGGGAAATAACCAGAGTTGACATTTGTCGCAGTATCGAGACCTTTTGTTTTTAAACTACAACATCCTCCCAGTGGGTCTCCCTCCACAGGGTTTGAGGACTCCAGATACCTCCCACCAATTCAATCTGCTCTTGTTTTAATCCTCACAATATAACTACCTGCATAAAAGCAGGTAATTATCAAGCATCGGGGTACACACTGTCATCGCACTTGCACCAGTATCACATCGTCACACATGCCTGCATACAGTTAGCCTCTGCTAAAAGCCTGATGGTACCAGGGCAATGAAGAGTATCCAGCTCATTGGATGCTAAATTCAACTAGTATTCTGGTCCAGAATACATCAGTGAGATGTTCGTCAGGTGTGAACCCAGCAGGTCTATCAAATCTATAGACAAAGGTCAAATAGTGGAGCCCAGAGCTCACAGTAAACATGGTGATGCTGAGTTTAGTTGCTATGCTGCAAAGAAGTGGAACAAACTGCTATCAGAGCTGAAGTCAGCATTACATAAAAAAAAAAAAAAAAAAAAAAAAAAAAAATTAATAATCCAAGGTAAAAGCTTTTATTACAAATATTTATTTATTTATCAAACTCAAAAACAATAGCATGTCCCTGGTTCCCTTTAAGACTTCGTTCCACCTACAAGCCTTAATGCTCAATTCAGATTTTTTGCTCAGATCCGATTTTTATTTTTATTTTGTTTGGCAGTTCAGTTCACTTTAACATTTAAAATTAAATATTTGTGGCTCTGAACTACCCTGCAAGCATATTTTCACGTTTGTCTTTTTGTGCAGTGGGAGCCAGAGAATGAATGAGCAGGTGCAGAGGACGACGAGGGAAAGTAAAAAGAGCCAAATATTTAGTTTTGGCTTTTTGTGGTACTAATATGCTTTTAAACACGTGGTTTAAACCTTCAACCTTTGCTTTAGGGTGCGAATCAAGCAGCTTTTTTTTTTTGTCCTAGTTGGACCCAAACCCGACCGGCATTCAGATATTTATTACTCTAAAGTGACGTCAACGTATCACAAATGCATCAAATCTGCATTGAAAAAAAATTGATCTGTATCTTTTTAAAAACCAGGGTTTGTGTAGCTTTGAACAAATAAGTAAAAAAATAATTGCTGTCACATAACTGATTTCAAACTAACCAAATGTATTTCCACATAACCCATAAACAACCAAGAACAAATGTAGTATATACAATGGAGTGAGTGAATGTGTGTCGGGGTTATTCTACTTTTTGAAATTTAATTTATTTAAATTTTTTTATTAGTTTACAAGCAGTTAAAAAAGGGTCTGAAAAGGAAGTGATAAATGAATATACATATTAAAGACCTGACAAAATATGATTTAAGTACTAGTTTACAAAATATGGACATATTCATGATTTGAAATCATCAAATTGAGTTTATTCCAAGTTTGTTCATGTTTTTTTATCCATGTTGGGTCTGATCCAACGACTGTGACATCAGCCCCTCCCATTGAGAGGGTGATGTTTTGTAAATGATTGACAGCTATCGCTGTCTTAGGGTCTAGAAAAGATGCGCCCTTTATTGGCACGCCACCGCTGAAATCAGATATGGGCCAGATTTGAGTGTTCACACTGATTCTAAATAATCTGACTTGAGCCACAAAAAAATCAGATTTGTTCCACTTTTGCCTGCAGTGTGAACGTAGCTTTAGGCTTTTTTTTTTTTGGACAAATTTATTACAAACGAACAATAATATTGCTCAATGCAATACTGTTCTTTCTCGTGATTTATTAAACCAGCATTTAAACTGCAGTGTAGTGTTTAATAGGGGTGAGTATTGGCAAAGATGTTGCGATATAAGTATCACAATGCTTGGGTCGTGATACGATATCACAGTATTGTGATATTCTACCCAGTTAATATCAAAATTAAACGTAGAGATGAAAAATCAAGCAGCTGTATATGTTTATCAGAAGATATTGATTATTCAGAGGACAAACTGAGTAAAAACTATTTGCTTCAAAACATCCTATTTATTATTTATTACTAGTGTTTTTGCACATTTTCACTGAAAAAAAGAAAATGCAGTGTTACACACTGCCATCATAAAATCAAGTGCATCAAGTAACCATTGCAACACATTG
This sequence comes from Gouania willdenowi, assembly GCF_900634775.1. Lineage (NCBI taxonomy): Eukaryota > Metazoa > Chordata > Actinopteri > Blenniiformes > Gobiesocidae > Gouania > Gouania willdenowi. The sequence continues at coordinate 39,424,902 of NC_041044.1, forward strand.
AAAGCATTGTAACTATTGAAATATTGCACGAAAACACAAAAATATTAATAAAAAAAAAAAACTATATATATGATAAATGTTTAATCACCTTACTAACAATAGGAGACGATAATTAGTTGGATATATTTTACAAAGAACACAGTATTTACTTAATAATGAAGTAATCACATGAAAGTTGCATTGTTTTTTTTTGTCTTTTTATGCACTTGGTTTGGGTTTGTGGATTAAATCATAGGGAACCATAGTTCAAGAGGGAGGATGGACTTTAAGAGAGCTTTGTGATACACAATTTAATAAGCATATGAAATTATGGAGGATATACAAGGGACAAAAAAGCTTTGGAACCACTGCTGTTATATTATGAAGTTAAATTAATGGCTTTCCTTTTATACTGGCTTGAATTGAAAACTACATTTTTAGAGTTCTTAGGCACAATGGGGTGGCAACATTACAATTAGTGGTGAACCTAGTTGACTGATGGATGATATTGATTTAAATAATTGCAGATTTAAAGCTAATTTAAAAGCTCTCACTGCTCACCAGGCCTAATACTAGTGTAGAAACAGAAATTATACGATTCCTTGATATTAACCGAATGCGCCGGCTAAGCCAGCTTGCTAACTTGTGGGTAATTATGCGAGTACATGGTGTTTCACTAAATTATAGACATCCATATCTTATTGGAAAAATTACCACCCATGCCATATTACTACAGCTTGACTGTAATATCACACAAAGATCCCAGCCCTGGCACATCATTAAGAGCAAAAAAAAGAAAATCTCCCTGCTGTTTTCACATTACGCATCCTGTTCTTTTATTTGTCACTTTGCATTTAATTAAGCTTAGTCTTAGTTTTGTTGACTGTGTGTAAATATACAATGATGTAAATATGTAATGATGTAGTGTAAAATTTATTTGCAATGCCTGTCTCCAACGTGAACCCAAGTGGAAAGAATCAAACAGATGCAAGAGCGCACCACTGAGAGATGTACAAATAATGTAATAGTGTCTCGTACAGTGTTCGTCACTGTCGGCTCTACAAAAGCCTCAGCAGAATTTAGTGGGAGCTTCATTTGCTGTTAGACTGAACAGAGTTTTATTTGCTGCCGAAGATCAGGCGCTATGAAGATTTAAAAACAAAAAAAAAAAACTCTTTGTAATATAATAAAGTTATGCCTTTTGTCTGAAAGTGTGCCCAATTGGAAGGAAAGGGAAATTAGCTGAAGCAGCACCTTTGGCAAACCCATCACCGTCAGTGTTGTTCTTATTACACGCTTTGAAATTGGAGAACCTCAGTCACGTTTTTAAAATATCTGTGAAAACCAGAATTTACCAAAAAGGATTCTGTGGGAAGTCATGCACTTGGAACTATAAAAGTAATGTATGACTAAAGCAATCTAAGATGATCCGCTAGCAAAGCGAGAGATGCTAAACTTAGCTGCAAAAACACGTTTTTCATTCTGTTGTTGGGGCAACAATGCACATAATTCTCAGGAGCATTTTATTGTTCATATATAAGAAATATTTCATTGCTCCATCTAAACCAGACTCTACTATGTCAGAGTTTTTAGGGTGTCTTATGCTATCGATTGCAATTGGGAAGCACTTGTGTTAAAAGTTGGCGGAAACTCAATGTAAGCTTAAATTCTGACTTTTACAGGAAAATAGATATTTCATATATTATATATAAGCAAATTTATGCGAGATGCATTAATCGATGTGTGTTCTAATCAAGACTGAGGCTGCGTTCTCACCGGATGCGGCGCAAATTTGACAAGGACTCTGATTGGCACACGAAACATTGGCTGCATTTCAATATTTTCAACTCTGCGAATGAAGAATGTCACACCAACGTTCTTGCTGCACGAATCAAAGTACGCCACGTAGCAGGAGATTAATTTGCCTCTTACCAAGTCTTTCCATTGACTTTGTATGTAATCTGGCCGCGCAAACATTTTGCACCACATCTGGCGCAAACATCTTTTTTTTTGTCTTCCAATAATTTTAGTTACTTTTTTTAAATAGGGTTCTTGACGTTTATTGGAAGATTTGTCAGTAGCACAATGGCGGGTCTCCAAAAATCTCTGAACTGTCGGAATGAAATGCGTTTCCGTGAGTTTTATGGATGAAATGAGCACATGTTGATGTTCTACTTGGTGACTTTCTCACTTAAAATGTTTTCAGAACTTTCAAAGGTGGAGAATCAACAGATGTTTAGCTTCAGTGTGATTCAGGTTTTGTAGTTGAAAATGCATCTTAGGAAACTTGGAAGTATACTTCAGTGGGAATGTTTATCATTCTACTCCTGCTAACCATACTTATAGTATATAGTAAACATTATATACTCATTGAGTTTGTAGTGGATAGTACAGAGTATGCCATTTCAAACACAGCCTATAGTTTTATTATATTGTGAGCCTGATACAAAATAATGTATGTACTGTATGCCTTCAAAAATGACCTAAAAACCTACTTGTTTCAGCAAGTCTTCTAGTCCAACCTGACCTATACTCTTGATTACATGTTCTTTTACTTATTTACTTCATTAATTTTACTACTCTGAAGCACTTTGTGACTATTGTCTGTGAGAAGCACTATACAAATGCATTTTACCCACTCATTTACTTAATGTTTGATATTCTGCATTCTGACATCGCACAACACTCACAATCCCAATCGTGCTAAGAATATTAACCAATCAGGTGATGATTAGCTGTTTTTTTGTGATGTCAGGCTAACAGCTAACAGGGCTAATGTGTGGAACATGGGCTTAGTGGCAAAAGATGTTTTAAGTTGACCTTTTTAAATCCCCTGATCTGTTTCCAGCTGATCAGCTGTTCATTATTGATCCAGTGATTAAAGACGAGAGGCATGAATGTCATTTGTACAGGAATCATTTGCCACCAATGTTTTATGATTGGATAAAGTTCTCACATCTTGAATTTGCTCATATTAGGGGATTTAAACATCTTACGCGTTAGGGAGGATTTGAACACCCTTATTATAGATGCGGTGTGTACACTATAGTTTGCCTGCAGAACTTTTGGCTCCGTCTTTGTTTCATCCTTTGCTTTCGACTTCAATCCTTTAGTTTAGCAAAATCACTTCATATATAATTTAACCTCACAGTGAGATTTGAAATAAATTCTCCAGCTGTATGAGCGTATTGTGTGAGATCACCTGCTATGACAAGTTAGTGCTTTTACATTTATTGTATCCTTGGCCGTAATAAAAGCCATAATGAGCTTTCTCATTGTTCATTGTTCAATGCATAAAGGGGGAAATGGTCTAACAAAACAAAATAAAGCACTGCATTAAACTATGAACATTTATATTCTTATACAAGAAATATACATGTTCAGGGTCTCCAGATGCCTTCAAGAAATTGGGAATATTTTTTTGAACAATTTGAGCCCATTTATTAACTGTTATCCTTTTTTTGCAACTACAATAAATTTGCCATATTTTTTTTATTTTTTTCTTGTCATATTTCGGCTTCGTTTAATGTGTTTTTGCTGGATAACGCCTATTTCTGACTTGTAAACCTTTTCCACCACTTTTCCCACCTAATGTTGCATATGTTGACCCATTGTCACTTTTAACCTCTTTTCACCATATTTCATGCTTTGCTTTTTTTATTTTGGAAATTTAACGACATTCACAATTTGTCATGCCCATTAACAGTTTCAAAGAACCGTTTCTACCACTTTTCTATCTGTTTTTGGCCACTCTAAATTGCAACTTTTAACCAATTTCTGTAGTTTTGAAAATCAACATTTCACTTCCTTTCCCACCATTTTAACCCATTTTATTTTTGAATCTTGATTCTGATTATTTTGGATAAAACAATAATTTGCATCTTTAAGATGACTATAAACTACTGGTCAAATAATGATAAACTTCTTGCATAACAGTGGATATTATTCAGATAAATAAATCACAGATTCATTGAACAATAGACCATCATTTCGCTGACTTTATGGATGGACCCCACAAATCTCTCCCCTTTATTCCCCCTTATAGATGGCCCTGTCTCCACATGACTGTCAATGTTCATGTCTGTGTTCAACCACCTTCAGGTACAGTGGGGGTCCCTGTTCTCTGGCAAAATTAGTGCTGTAGCTTCATAACAACATGCTCATTTTAATAAAATTGGCTGTGCTTTTATTTCTGCTTTGTAACCTTTGCTCTATTTTTTTGTTTAATAACTACATAAACCCAATATACTTTATTATCTCCATGGCAGCTGCGGTTATGGTATGAGTAACGTTCAACTGAAAAAATGGTTTGCACTAAATAAATGTTTCATATATTCAAATTTATTAAAACCTCATTAAAAGTTAAATTTCTATTAAGGGAAGTAAATACAAATGTCATAAGTCAGGAGGTGACTAAAATTTTTAGTATATTTATATTAACCAATAACGTCTAAATTAAATATTAAATTTTATCTTTGAAGCGCCACATCGTCATAATTTAGGAGCAATAATAATACACTTAAAAGAAGTGGTTTTAAAGATAGTTTGTTTTTACATTTCAAGCTTGAAATATGTTGGTGTTTGACCCAGTAACGGGTTGAACTGCTGAGCGTTTCAGTGAATGTTTGATACACGTGTGTTATCGTTTGACTATACGTGTCAAGTTTTGGATTCGAAAATATAGGATATTTTCTGGCATCCCACCACCACAACCTAGCTCCAGTATCCCTCATAAGTTAAGACAAGTGTACAAAAAATATAAAATAGCCACTTAATAAACACAAATAGGTGATTAGAATGTGATAGGCCTACCTTTGTTGATATTAAAATGCTGTGGATTCCTACGTTATAAACACAGCCTATGAAAACATAAATGGGTATAT